>NC_141159.1:42322576-42635845 GCF_053477565.2 Lygodium microphyllum
CCTCTTGTGATGGCACCTAATCCTTGCTTACGAATTCCTAAAACAATTGGATGTTTCTTTGCTAGTGATAAACAATCGGTTTAAGGAATCAATTATTGCAAGAAAGTTAAATTCCTAACTTAGCTATTTCATAAAAGAATTAGAAAAGATATTGGCCCTATTTAGTAGAAGAATTGTTTAACAAGGTGTCTCGCTAAAGTTAAAATATAATGATAATGTGGCTAACCTTTTTAGAATAAAGCCTTGATGCTTGAATAGATGCATTATTGTTTCCCAAAGCGAGATTTAAAAAACACAAAATCATGATTTAAAGCAAAATGAAACCTATCCTTGTAAGCTTAGGGCTTAAATGGTACCCATGCACAATTATATTTTGGTCATATTGCTTGTTGCATTAAAGAAATTGTTTATATTATTTATGGATGCTTACATATTATATATTAAAAATAGATTAAATTATTGGATGTGTGTACTAGATCTCCCCCAAGATTAGATATGCTACCTCTTCACCAAGGGAGTTGGATTACTGCTCTAGATCATTAGGGCTGGCATTAGATGCAAGAGGCCTCTATGTAGGGACTTGTTGTATGCTAGGGGGTAATGAGCCAAGGGGACGCTAGCCATAATTCATTGGGCATGTTAAGGCTAGCTTACCGCCTATGAGCTTGGATGGATCTCCTGAAGGCCCTGATGCTAACTAAGGGTGGATTTGGTAGGCTTATTTTGGCCTTTGGAAGTTTGCTACTCTAACAACACTCTTACTCTCTAGCACATTTGTTAGCATGTCCCATGCTTCATTTGCACTTGCTATATTTTTGGTGTAGCCAACCGTGCTATCATTGACATTGATGTTGATGAGGCCTTGAGCTTGAGTTGCTCTTATTTTTTGTCAACCTTGCTTGGATCGTCAAGTAAGGATCTATCACTTGGAGACATTGCGAAATAAGGGATATGATAATTGAGTTGAAATATTCCTAAGCTTTCTATGAATGCCCAAGGATTTACACAAATTAGAGATCAAATACTTGCTTTGATGCCATATTGTAAAAGTGGTCGCAAACTAGCTATCACTGCAAAACAATATCACTACATATTTAGTGAATCAACTCACACCACATAAGCCGCTTTATGTATTGATCTTAGTTGAGCTCTAATAACAAAATATTGATTTTAAGTTGAATTAGACTAATAAAAGTAAACCACATGCTAATGAATAGAAGAGAGTGCTTGAAATAACGAGACTAAGTAAAGAAAACTCACATTACTCAATAGAACTATAGTATTTGAAAGTACAATATGAAATTGAATTAAGGAGGAGGATTGACTCAATCCTTGATACTAAAATTATGAGGCTCACATTAGCTCACTTTTAGCACACTCAACTTGCTCTCATTGTACATAAGTCGATTAATTAGATACTACTTGAAATTCTTATAAAACAATTGGATTGATTGTTGCAAAGATAATATCTTTTTGGTGAGAAATTATCTAATGATGAGATTTTGTAGGGATATCCATCACATCATTGGCTAAAATTTTGTGGCTTTAAAAACTAATAGTTACACTATTTTAAAGATATTGTCCACCCAAAATTGGATGTTGTTGTTATATATGATTGTCTTAGAATCTAGGAATTGTTGGGGGTAAAGGCGCCTCGCCTAGCCGCCCATGTATTACTACACTGACAGTACCTGCCACTGCACACTGTAGGTGGTGGCCGCCCATCACAGTCACTTATTCTTTATTTCTTTAGTGATAGTTTGAATAAAGGAAGGCCCGGCCACACATTGTGGTTGTTGGAGTTCCCACTTTTGAGTCTCTCTCTCTCTTGGCTCTTGCTCTCCATCTGCCATAGCTCTCACCGCCAAGCTTCTTCCTCCTGGGTTCCACTTACCTTTCAATTGGTATCAAAGCAAAGGCATTGGAGCTTGCCCGGCATTCTCTTCAGCCCGGATTTGAAGAGCTTCAACCCGAGCTTCAATGGAAGCCATGGCACCTTTATTTGCAGGTACATTTTGATCTCACGCCTCCTCCTCGAGCTTCCAAACCTTCATCGGCTTATTTTCGGGCTGCATTGGAGCCCCCTTGACCTTGCCAAGTGCCCCCAAGGGCTAAAGAAGATCCCCCAGCCCCCAGGAACAACCAGCACAATTTTCGGCGTATTTTTAGGGGGTTGGGCTGATCTGCTCCTCGGCATTCCCCTTCTCCTCCTCGGCTTCCTGGCACTCTTGGCAACCTTTCCGCCGAGCATTTCTTGACTCCTCGTCATTGGTGCTTCACTCCCGGTGATCGATTCGAGTGCTTCCCCCTTCAGCCCTTGATATTGTTTATAGGGTAGCACTTGAAGTTTATTGTTTATAGCTTCTTGGTATTGCTCGTTTGATACCTATTGATGCCCGGTGATGCCCGGATGTTACGGGATGCTATGTATATCCTTTGGGACTGATTTGGAGTGGATTTGAGCATCGTTTGAGCTTCATATAATAGTAAATTGCTTGCTATAATACAGTGGGTTGAAGCTCATTTACTTGGTGTATGCATTGGTTCATGGATATGGGGTGCTTCCTGGAGGTTTGAATGATCATACCGATGTATCTGGAGGTTGTCAAATGCCTCTTCTTGGTTTCGGAATACTTTTGAGCTTGGATTAAGCTCTGACTTGGTCATTATGCACTGACATTTGGCTTTTATTGGCATATTTTGGACCAGTTTATGCCTATTGTCACTGCTTGACATTTAGGCTTCTTGCATCTATGCTTTGGTCAGATATGGATGCCACTTGGTTTTCCCATGCTTGACAGTTACTTGGAGCTTCATCTTCAGATATATTTGAGCATTTTGGATCTACTAGGCATTACATTTGTTTGTCAGTTACATGGTCTGTGAATGCTTTTAGGCTTATGCTTTACGGGTCTGAGACAGCTTGGGATTTATGCTTCGGACGTACCCCACTGGGATTTGGCATGCCTGATGATATGTATTTGATGTAGTAGAGCATTGTTTGGTCTCTTTGCATCTGATTTCACTTCCAATGGGAGCCTCTTGGTATATTCGGATGTACACAAAGTCTTATTTCCATATGAGCTTGAGCTTGTGGGACACTTACATGCATTTTCTCTCTTGAGAGCTTTATGTCTGCAGTTTGTCTGTAGTGGGCTGATTTGATATGCCTCTTGGGATAGGCACCTATCTCTGTGATAGGTTTGTCAGGTTTGTATGCATCTTGGATGGTTATGTATTGAGCTTCTTGCTCTATCAGTTATGCTTGTGCTTGGTCTCTTCTCTTACCCCGAGACCCATTACATACATGACTTCTGGACCTATGAGATGTCTCTTGCATTATTGGTTTGACAGTTCTTAGTACCTTCTTGCCCCTGGAAACTCACTGTTGGATGTATCTTGTTACCTGGCAGTTGCAGTGACATATGTATCAATAATTGCTTCATTTTGGGACAGTTTTACATATTGCTGTCATTTATTACAACAAGCTGAAATCTACAGATTGTGAGCACTTCTATGAGGGTAATGCTTACTATTTGATGTTATCTTGGTCATATTTGGTAAATAGGTGCTTCTCTTAGTGAAATCCACCCTTTCAGCTCATTTTAGCAGTGGTTTTAGTGCATTTTTTGCTAATTACAACAACATGCAATTTTACTTTTTTGCTTTGATTTGGGACAGTATCATTGGTCATTTGAAAGATACATCTCTCTTTAACATTGCCAAGTTGGATGGTACCAACTATGGGTATTGGAAGTCCCAAATATTACAGGTTTTGGTGCAGAAGTTGCAGATTAAACCCTTGCATTTCAAAGGTGTCAAACCTGAGGATATGGATGATGATGTTTGGATGGAAGTTGATGAGCTATGTAAGTCTACCATTATTTTGTCACTCTCAGAAGAGGTCCATCATAATGTTGTTGAAGATGAGAATCAGAGTGCATGGGATGATGCCAGGAGGCATATTCCACGGTGGATTCCGTGAGGTTTTACGGTGGATTCCGTAAACTTAGATAACCGGGGCTCATACGCAAAGAGGATTCTTTGTGCGAGAAGTTGATGGGGATGCCTGTCCTTTTCGGGCGTTTCATTAATTTAGTGTGTACATGGGTGATTCCATAGCGGGTGATTCCGCAAAATGCATATTAAATTAATAAACGTTTATGAGTTTAGAGTGCGCACTCGTAATAAATTAAGGTTAGGATTTATTTCTAACCAGTTGATTTATTTATGTAGCTGAAGACTGCTAGGTATTCACTTTTGTCGGTTTAATTGTGTTATTTTACTAACGATTGTGAATGCTTCAGTTGATGTGTAGAGATAGCAGCAGTGGCGGAGGAAAGCATTGGAGTCTAGCGGGTTTTCGACTCTTGGACTAGATTTTGATAGGCGCCACGTCTATATTTTGTTATGTCTATTGAGACATCGATTATTTATTATTATTTTGTATGCGCTTATGTGCCTGGATATGTTATTTCTATTTGGACATTGAGATTGGGCGTGCCAGACACTATGGGCACCGTCCATTAGCTTTATTTTCCTATTTTTGGTAGAAAGCAAACTCAAAAGCTAAAAGCTTGTCATATTTTTGTAATTGGGCTATTATTGAGCATGAAGATTGGAAATATACATTAAATACATGCTTTGTGAAGCGCTCACACAAGGCATGGGGGAGATTGAACCCAATTTGTCTCTTGCCTCTTGTCGTGCTTGCTTTTACATGGGTTTTTGTGCTAAAAAGTAGAGTACTTTGTTCTTGGGGACCTTCTGGGATTCACCACGTGAGCTATCTGCGACCGAACTGCGCACCAGTGGTATCAGAGCGGAGCAGAGATCAAGAGCTTCCAATTGCTACCAATCTCGGGCGAAGGCGGAGCTCCAGGAACAAACGGCCTCTACAGTCAATCTCGTCGCGAACCGTCGATACAGGCAGACTTCTGGCGATCAAGAACCCCTGTTTCCACTGTCAGATCGCGAAGGACCAAGCTCTGCAGGCGGAGGACCACGCATCCATCTCCTTCATGAAGTCGTGGAGTTACAGATAAGCTTGATTAATTTTCTCATTATTTCATTGAAAAAGCTTAAGACAAAGCTTAAGAAGCTTAAAAGCTTCTAAAAAATTTCTCATCATGGCCTCAGAGGAGGTTCGAATTTTTCGCGCGGCGAAAAAAACGGACCCCCCCCCCCCCCCCCACGAAATTGACGACGGCCTGCCATTAAGCTCTTAAGCTTAACTTCTTTAAGTTAAGCCAAATCACTCCAGTCACACAGGGCAAACAAGTCTGTAAACTCCGGGTCCTGCGCATCAGAAGTCAATTTCAGCAAGTCACTTGGAATCAAGTACTGCAAGTTCTACAAGTCGGGTTAAGTCCAGCAAGTCCACAACTCTGCAAGTCTGCTAAGTCTGCAACTCTGCAAGTTAGACTAAATCAGAACTGACTAGTGCTTAAAACTCATAGAAGACTTGTTCGTATGCAAAAACTCTGAACTGGAAAGTTGTTCGCAGCAAGCTATTCTACCTATCTACAAGTTCGTTGAAGTACTTTCAGCAAACGGAGACAAAAATATTGTAGAATTTCTGAAAATTGAAGAAGAAAATACCCAAAAATCCATAGCCTTGTAACCCCAAATTTGAGCTACGCTCATCCCGCTAACTGATTTTGAGTGAGAAAGGTTTGTTGAGTTTTACAGGATGACTACCCCACATATGGATGATCCTATGGCTGAAGATGATCTACCCGAGCCTACCATGGAACAAAAGCTGGATCTTATCATGTTGCAATTGGAAGAAGAGCGAAGAGCTAGGCAAGCCTTGCAAGCGCAATTGACAAAGCTACAAGGAGCGTCCACTAATAAAGAAGAACCGCAAGCTGAAGATTTGATTCGCCGTACCATCAACGCCACTCTTGAAGCACAAACCATTCGCAAGGAATCCAAGATAAGTAAACGAAGTTTCAAGTTCCGCACTTTCAATGGCATAAGAGAAGGAAAGACTGTTTTATCATTTATTAGTCAGTTTGATGACTATTTCCATGAGGAAACTTATCCCGAGAAAGATAAAATCAAGTGTGTTACTAATCATCTGATAGACAGAGCATCACTTTGGTGGACTGTAGTCCGCAAGAGTATAGAATGTCCTGCTACATGGGAAGATTTCAAGAAGAAGTTCATGCAAAATTTCCTTCCACCGCAATTTCATGAGAAGGCTATCAAGCAATGGGATTTACTTCAACAGCGCGATCGTGAGCCTATTCCACAGTATACAGAGCGTTTTTGGAATGCACTCCTACAGCTACGCATGCTTGAAGACGTACCAGAGACGACACATAAGCGGAAGTATATGTCTGGACTTCTTGGACATTACTACGCTGAAGTGAACATGTTCAAGCCTGCTACCCTTGAAGACGCCATCTCCTTAGCTCACGACACTGAAGATAAGTTACGCAGAAGAGATCGACGACCACAGCCATTCCAAGCAAACGGTAATTATGGATCTAAACAATTCAATTCCAATTTCAGAAGGTTTAATCCAGGTCGTTTTTCATCACCATCTTTCCGCAAGAATTGGCCTAAACCACCTGCATTACCATCCACTGTCAATCCAAATCCTAAGCCTATTCCACAAGCAAATCCAAATATACCCAGACTCCCAACCATTGCAAATAATGTGACCAAAGCCAAGCCCATCGTATGCTACAAGTGTCACCAGCCAGGGCATCTCGCAGCAAATTGTCATTCAAAGAAGCCATCAGCACATATCAACTACCTTGGAGCTATGGACGAAGACGAGCATGAGGATATGCCGGAATTCACTGAAGAAGAAGATGATATTACTACTACTTTCGACACTCTACCAGGTATGCCTACTCCACATTCATTGTTGACTATGAAATGTATGGTGCATGGAAAAGAAAGAACTATATTGCATGATGACGGTAGTACCCATGACTTTATTTCAGCAAAATTGGTAAAGGAATTAAAATTGCATACTGTACCTACGCATTACCGCATAAAAGCTGCATTTTTAGGCACTAGGTACAATGGCACACAAGAAGTTCAAGATTTAGAAATTCAAATTGGTCCATATATTGAAAGAAGAAATTTCTTAGTTGTCCCATTACAGTCAAGTGACATTATTCTAGGAATGCCATGGAGACACCAGCATAATCCCAATATAGATTATTCCACACACACAATGAATATTAATTTTCAAGGAAAATCTATTACATTATTTGGTATGCATGCATCTCATATTTTTCCACTGCTTTCGCATACTCAAGCAAAACGTGCACTACGCAAAAATACTAAATCATATCTCATTTGGGTAAATGAATTGCACGCAAAGGAAAATCATATGCACCCTAAGCATAAGAAATTTCTTGCATATTTTAAGGACTATTTTGCAGAAGACCTACCACCAGGTTTACCTCCATCACGTCCAGAAGACCATAAGATTGATCTAATACCTGGCACACAACCACCTTGCAAAGCCCCATATAGGCACAATCAAATAGAGCAAAAAGAAATCCAGAGTCAAGTTGAAGAATTACTAAATAGAGGCTTAATTCGACCTAGCAGTTCTCCATTCGGTGCACCTGTGCTCTAAGTCAAGAAAAAGAATAATACTTATCGGATGTGTATTGACTACCGAGCATTAAACAAGATCACTGTAAAGAATAGGTATCCTATACCTAGAGTTGATGACCTTATGGACAAACTGCAAGGATCTTCTATATTTAGTAAAATTGACCTTAAGTTTGGATATCATCAGGTGAGGCTAGATAGATCCGACAAATTTAAGACTGCATTCAGGACACAGTTTGGCCATTACGAATTCTTAGTCATGCCATTCGGATTTACTAATGCACCTGCTACTTTCAGTAGAATGATGAACCGTATTTTTCTAAAATATCAATATTGTGTGATTGTTTTCTTTGATGATATTTTGGTGTTTAGTCAAAGTGAAAAAGAGCATTATGAGCATTTATCATTAGTTTTTCAATTACTCAAAGAAAATCAATTGTTTGCAAATCCTGACAAGAGTGAATTCTTTAAGACAGAAATAGAATATCTAGGTCATGTTGTATCAAAAGAATGAATAAAAGTTGATCCTAAGAAAATTGATACAATATTGCATTGGCTTGTTCCTAAAAATGTACATGAATTACGCTCATTCCTTGGTCTTGCTAGTTTCTATAGGAAGTTTGTACGTAATTTCTCATTACTTGCTTTACCATTAACCAAACTTCTTAAGAAAGGAATTGTTTATCAATGGACTGAAAACCAGCAGAAATCCTTTGACTTACTCAAATGTGCATTAACCAATGCCCCTGTTCTACAATTGCCTGACTTTAACAGACCATTCTTTCTAGTTGTGACCGATGCTAGCGGATCAGGAATAGGAGCTGTGCTAATGCAAGACAACCATCCAATAGCATATTCTAGTTCTAAGCTGAAACCCTCTGAGCTTAAATATTCCACTTATGACAAGGAACTCTTAGCAGTTGTCCAAGCATTAAAACAATGGAAGCATTATTTAATGGGTTCAGAATTCATGATAAAGACCGACCAGCAAAGCATTAGACATCTACTTAGCCAACCCCAAATTTCTGACCGTCATATCAAATGGGCTTCATTCATTCAAAGTTTCCATCCTATCATTCAATACCAACCTGGAAAAGAAAATGTAGTTGCTGATGCATTGAGTAGAAGACCTGCAATTCATAACATTTCTATCATATCTTTTGATTCTTTGATTGCTATGAAAGACACATATCACCAGGATATTACTTTTCATTCTGATTGGCAAAAATTAGTTCAAAATAATTTCATTCCTGTTGATTCATTGTCATATAATGATGGATTTATGTTCTTTGAAAAGAGACTGTGTGTTACTATTCCATTCCGATCTTTTGTTTTGAATGAAATTCATTGTCCCCCATATCAAGGTCATAGAGGTATCATTTCTACATTACGCATGTTAACTGAAGATTTTTATTGGCCCCATATGGATGCAGATGTATCTAATTTTGTTTCTGAATGTTTGATTTGTCAAAGAATAAAGAGACATCATGGTAAACAGTATGGATTATTAATGCCTTTATCTATTCCATCTAAACCTTGGGAACATATATCTATGGATTTCATTACTGGTTTACCAAATACTAAATCTAACCATGACATGATTTGGACAATTGTAGATAGATTTAGTAAGCAAGCATATTTCATTGCATGTAAGAAAACTTTAACAGCATCACAAGCAGCACAGTTATTTTTGAAAACTGTTTTTACTAACCATGGATTGCCGAAAGTGATTATTTCAGATAGAGATTCTAGATTTTGTAATAATTTTTGGATTACACTGTTTGCAAATCTAGGCACAAAGATTGATTTCTCATCTGCATTTCATCCAGAAACGAATGGACAAACAGAAGCCACAAATAGCACCATTCTAGATCTTTTACGTGCATACACTATCTCTAAACCTCAGACATGGAATACTCATTTACATTTATTACAGTTTGCATATAACAATACACCGCACACATCTACAAAGAAAGCACCTTTTGAAGTTATTTATGGATATAGATTATCTACACCTGTTGCATCTTTGTCTAATAGAATACAAAGTGCCGATGATATTGCTGTTATGCATAACACTATTTTTTATGAGGTCAAGGATATGATTGCTAAAGCCCAACAATCATATACCAAACAAGCCAACAAGAAAAGACAAGCCATGAATTTCAAAGTTGATGATTATGTTTGGCTTAGAATAGAAAAGCGTAGACTGCAAAGTGTCGATAGACATCCAGTTGTCAAATTAGCTCCTAGATTCTACGGACCATTTAGAATTATTCATAAGATTAATGACAATGCATTCAAGTTAGAATTGCCATCTCATTGGAAAATTCATAATACATTTCATATTAGTCTATTGAGACCATTTAGAGGCCAGTTACCTATCCACCCTCTCTATGAAAACCCACCTTTATTAGAAGAAGAGACTGAAATACTTGAACCAAAAGCCATCATAGACACTGACTACATGACTACTAGAACTGGCCGAAGGTATTCTAGATATCTAGTAAAATTTAAGAACCATCCTGTAGAGGAAGCACAATGGATGCACGCTAGAGACCTAAATGCTTTCCCCACTCTGTTAGCTCCACATTGAGCTATAGCAATTGAGGTCAATTGCTATCCTACCCCGGGGGTATGATGCCAGGAGGCATATTCCACGGTGGATTCCGTGAGGTTTTACGGTGGATTCCGTAAACTTAGATAACCGGGGCTCATACGCAAAGAGGATTCTTTGTGCGAGAAGTTAATGGGGACGCCTGTCCTTTTCGGGCGTTTCATTAATTTAGTGTGTACATGGGTGATTCCATAGCGGGTGATTCCGCAAAATGCATATTAAATTAATAAACGTTTATGAGTTTAGAGTGCGCACTCGTAATAAATTAAGGTTAGGATTTATTTCTAACCAGTTGATTTATTTATGTAGCTGAAGACTGCTAGGTATTCACTTTTGTCGGTTTAATTGTGTTATTTTACTAACGATTGTGAATGCTTCAGTTGATGTGTAGAGATAGCAGCAGTGGCGGAGGAAAGCATTGGAGTCTAGCAGGTTTTCGACTCTTGGACTAGATTTTGATAGGCGCCACGTCTATATTTTGTTATGTCTATTGAGACATCGATTATTTATTATTATTTTGTATGCGCTTATGTGCCTGGATATGTTATTTCTATTTGGATATTGAGATTGGGCGTGCCAGACACTATGGGCACCGTCCATTAGCTTTATTTTCCTATTTTTGGTAGAAAGCAAACTCAAAAGCTAAAAGCTTGTCATATTTTTGTAATTGGGCTATTATTGAGCATGAAGATTGGAAATATACATTAAATACATGCTTTGTGAAGCGCTCACACAAGGCATGGGGGAGATTGAACCCAATTTGTCTCTTGCCTCTTGTCGTGCTTGCTTTTACATGGGTTTTTGTGCTAAAAAGTAGAGTACTTTGTTCTTGGGGACCTTCTGGGATTCACCACGTGAGCTATCTGTGACCGAACTGCGCACCATGGGATTTATGGGAGAAGATTCAGGAGCTTTATGCGTAGCAGAGTCCCGTGTCACAGATGTATTAGCTGAAGCAGTTAATGGACCTTTGCATGAAGGAGGGGACCTCCCTTTCATCTCATTTCAGTCAGTTTCATGCTATCATGAAGAGTCTGTTGTCACAGGGTATTGAGTTCAAAGACAACTTGCGCCCATTGTTTCTGCTTGGCACCTTGCCTGAATCATGGGATGTCTTCCGTACTGCCATATGCACGAACAAGCTTGATGGGCTGAAAATCAAAGATGTTGAGAGTGCTTTATTGATTGAGGAAATCAATAGGAGAAACAATTATGCTTCCTGCTCTTCACATGCATTGACCGTTAGAGGTGGCAGACATGGTAGGCATGATAATGATCATAAGGGCAGGGACTCTTAGAAGTCCATGTCCAAGTCACATGGTCGCAGTAAGTCCCGTGGAAGAAAGTCTAATCTTACCTAATATTATTGTGGGAAAGCAGGACATATTAGGCCACAGTGCCATAAAATGTGCGATGATAAGCGCAAGGAAAAGGGAAAAGAAAAAGTGTAGGAAAAGTCTCCTGAGCGCAGTATTATACCTGCAAATTCTAGTGTGAAGATAGAAGAGGTTGATGTCATGCAGGCCACTGATTCAGATGATGATTACATACTTGCAACTTCTTCATGTGATGCCTTACATACTTCTAAGATACATTCTATGTATGCGCAGTGCTGGCTCTTGGATTCGAGTGCGTCCTTTCATGTGACACCCTGTAGTTATTGGTTTCATACCTATCGTACCATGTCTGGTTCTGTGCATCTTGGTGATGACAAGTCTCTTGATATTGTGGGCATTGGAGATGTTAGGCTGCAGTTTTCCTCTGGTAGTTCTTTTGTTTTGCATGATGTACGCCATGTACCTGCGTTGACTCGCAGCCTTATGTCAGCTGGATAGCTTGATGATGTAGAGTATTTTGTGTCTTTTGGAGACTCTGCATGGAAGATTACTCGTGGTAGGCTTGTACTTGCAAGAGATGCCAATTCTGGCAACCTTTATCCCTTACTTGTATTTGGAGCTACATTGGATCATGTTTTTTTTGTGGGTTCTATTCTCCATGTATCCCTTTGGCATGCTCGTTTGGGGCATATGTCTCTTAAAGAAATGAAGATGCTCCGTGCTTTGCAGTATCTTCTGCTTTTTGACTCTTCGCATTTTGATTCCTATGATCATTGTTTGTATGGTAGGCAGACTAGAAATGCGCATAAAAAATATGGTAAGAAACACATGGGTGAGCCCTTGGCTCTTGTGCACTCAGATGTATGTGGGCCCATGCCCTGTTAGTCACTTGGTGGGGCAAAGTACTTTGTTACTTTCATAGATGATTACTCATGCAAGGTTTGGGTTTATCCCATAAAGAGAAAATCCGATGTCTTAGACACATTTCAGCATTGGCTTGCATTGGCAGAAAACCAGTCTGGAAAAAGGCTCAAATGCCTACGATTAGATAATGGGGGTGAGTATGTATCACGTACTTTTGAGCAATTTTGTGATGAGGGGGGTATTAAG
The DNA here is from genome assembly GCF_053477565.2 of Lygodium microphyllum. Lineage (NCBI taxonomy): Eukaryota > Viridiplantae > Streptophyta > Polypodiopsida > Schizaeales > Lygodiaceae > Lygodium > Lygodium microphyllum. Next base: position 42,335,222 of record NC_141159.1, read on the forward strand.
CGTCAGCTAACCGCCCCTTACATCCCACCCCAAAATGGTATGGCTGAATGCATGAATAGGACCATTCAGGAAAGGGTCTGTAGTATGCTTAGTTAAGCTGGCTTATCGCAGCACTTTTGGGTTGAGGCAATTACTACTATAGTGCATCTCATTAACAAGTCGCCTAGCAGTGGCATTGACTTTCAAGTTGTAGAGGAGGTATGGGCAGGCAAGCCCCCCTCTTATGATCATTTGCGTGTCTTTGGATGTGAGGCATTCTGCCATGTGCCCAAGGACAAACACAATCCTAAAAGTGTCAAATGTATTTTCATTGGCTATGGAGATGTAAGAGAGATGGGTTACCATCTATGGAATCCACAGGCACCAAAAGTGATCCGCAGTCATGATGTCATCTTTCATGAGGACAAAATGCATATGTAGCCTGAGAAAGTGGTTGAGGTATGCAGAGTTATCTTTCAGGAGGAGCCACCTGCTTCCGTTCAGCCCGCTCCATGACCAAACTAGACAGTGCGCAACATCACCTGATGCTCATGGCCCAGATGCTAGACATGCTGATGTTAGACAAGATGTCGGTTAGGTAGCAGAGCCTGGGTTGAGGCATTCTACTAGAGATGGACAACCTCCTGACCGTTTTGCGCCCTCTATGGATTATGTATTGGTTACAGATGTAGGAGAGTCTCTTACTTATGATGAGGCTATGTGCAAGGGTGATTGTCACTCTTAGGAGAGGGCTATGCAGTCTGAGCTTGACTCATTGCATAAGAATCAAACTTGGGATTTGGTTTCCTTGCCTCAGGGTAAGAAGGCTTTACCATGCAAGTGGGTGTACAAGTTGAAAAGTACCCCTAGACACCCCAAGCCAGCATACAAGACTTGATTGGTTGCTAATGGTTTTAAGCAGGAGCATGGTGTTGACTTTGATGAAATCTTTTCTCATATGGTCAAGATGACCACCCTACGCATAGTCTTGGCCTTGGTTGCACAGCTTGACGTGGACTTGTACCAGATGGATGTCAAGATGGCCTTTTTACATGGGGACTTGCATGATGAGATTTACATGGAGCAGCCTAAGGACTTTGCAGACCCTGGCAGGGAACATCTAGTGTGCAAGCTAAAGAAGAGTCTATATGGCTTGAAGCAGGCACCTAGGGAATGGTACCATAAGTTTGATGCATTCATGCAGTCACAGGGTTACAACCGCAGTGCTATGGATCCGTGCTTGTACACGAAGAAAGCCCGTGACGGTTCTTTACTGATTTTGGTACTCTATGTGGATGACATGCTTTTAACAGGGATAGCTCATGAGGAGCTAGATGCTCTTAAGGCTCAGCTCAAGAAGAGATTTGAGATGAAAGATCTAGTACAAACCTCTCATATACTTGGTATGCACATTACACACGATCAATCTCAGGGACTACTCTATCTATCACAGAGGGAGTACATTCATAAAGTCCTTGAGTGCTTTCGCATGCAGGATGTTAAGCATATTGGCTGTCCCTTACCTTCTCATGTGAAGGTTTCACAAGTCGACTATCTATAGACAGATGAGCAAGGGACCGAGATGGCCAAGATTCCCTATGTATCAATCGTGGCCAGTCTTATGTATGCCATGATAGCCACCCGTCCAGATATAGCTTTTGTAGTTGGGGTTGTGGCACGTTATATGGCTACACCTAGCAAGAAACATTGGGATGCCGTGAAAGGTATTATGAGGTACCTGAAAGGCACAGCAAATATGTGTCGGTCTTTGTTATGGCAGCCAAGACACAAGAGTCATGGGGTACACTGACTCTGATTATGTAGGACATGCTGTAACGTGTCCACCTATTCTCTTGTAGGACACGTCTTAGCAGCCCATCGGAAAGAGAGTCCAGAAAGCTCCGCTCGCCACTCGCATGGAATGACATGGGGTTTGCGATCTAGGTCTTCTTGAGTCTACCACAAAGCGAAAGCATTCCGGCCGTTCCCACTTAGGACCGACCTAAATCAGGGTTTTTCTAGCGGTCAAATTCCTAGAACGGCAGCTAGCGTCGAATTCTAAACGAACTACTTTACGCAGAAACGTCACGATCGAAGTGGATTCATGCTGCACTTGGTTCAAGGAGAATGGAAAACGAGAGGGATGCAAAGCTCGACCTCTCTGCCCATAAGGCATAGTCCCATTCCGTTCCCCTAAAACAGCATAAATTGGGACTCTAGCTTCCTAGATTCTAGGTCATTGTTCCTTGCTGTCAATTTCCTTTGAGAAAAGTTCCTGGCCAACCAGGACCACCCTTTCGTAGGACGAACCTATGCTCGCATCCACCACACTTTCCTTGGGGTTGTTTTAGTTGTCTAATTACCTATCACATTTAGTTTCACATGCAAAACCAATTAGTCACCAGTTCCTTCACGTAACTTAAGCACTGACATAGAAAAACAATGTCAAACAAGTTCCTTTTCAACAATTGATCTTATTTATCGGTCTTTGAAATACATCATATAATCCATCCCGAAGACTAATCCATAATCCACCCAAAGGCAATCCATAATCCACCCGAAGGCAATCCATAATTTGTCCGAAGGCAATCCAGCAATCCTTAGGGATTACTAATCCAAGTTTCCACCCATAGACTAGTATGTGGGCCTCGAGATCCAATCTCGAGTCACGTTCGGCCTCTTGTACAGGACTCGGAGGCAAGGGATTTACGGCCAGAACCCCCCTAGCACCCAAGCATCCTCCTGCTCTAAGTAGCACCCACAGAGACTAGTATGCGGGCCTCAAGATCCAATCTCAAGTCACGTCGGCCTCTTGTGCAGGACTCGGAGGTAAGCGATTTATGGCCAGAGCCCCTCGGCACCCAAGCATCCTCTTGCTCCAAGTAGCACCCATGGAGAGACCTCTCGTGGCGGGTTCGGTCCACGTACGCGTGGCTAACAACCCCCTTGGTTAGGGTCAGGGCAGACATCGGGGGTAACTGATGCTGCCTCTCCCTCCAAGCCTTCAATCTGAAGCATTAATTATTTTTCCACCTTTAGTTCTTTGAGCAAAGCAATACAAACAATGCTCCTAAACTGATACAAACACAATCAATCCAGTGGTCATTTACTTGGCCAACTGCTAAGGTGTGAATCCTTCTCTCTGAATGCATCCAGCATTCTATCCGGGATCGATTTGCGACTTGGCAAGATCCTCGAGGGTTTGTTTGTTTACCCTTTTATCCTTGGGTTAGGGTTTATACCCTATTAACCCAAATTAACAAACACCTTAGGTTTCTTAAACTAAGTCAGTAAATCCTGGGCAACCTCGTCGCCCTAACTTGATTGGTCAATTGCTCATTACCCTAACTTGGCAACTCAGTAGTAGGATGACTACTCATCCTCTTGCAAATTAATCTTGTACTTGGAACCTGCCAACCTTGTTCCAAGGAGTGGCAAATCTATCTTGTGATTTAAACACAAAGCCATGCGACGTTGCAACTTGTTGCACAAATAAGTATCGCACCTAACTTGGGGGATCATTTCTCCCATCAAACGGCGTTTCTTGGTCAAGAAATACGCTTGATCAAGAAAGTCTAGTATTTCTAAACTCCTTGGTCAAGAAATTCTAGTATTTCTAAATGGCGTTTCTTGATCAAGAAATACGCTTGGTCAATAAATACCCTAGGGTTTCTAATCTCAATCGGAAGTCTAGTATTAGGTCATTTGATCCTTAGGGTAAAACCCTAGATCGTTGTTGCATGGGTGTTTAGCTAACCCTAATGTTCTGTGAACGTGGGTAGGACCTTTGGGATCGAATGTCTTGACTTGGCATCCCAAGTGCGATACTAGGCAGAATTTTTAACGTACTAAACCCTACCTAGCACTTTGAAGTGTTCGTCGTACCAACTAGTTATGCTTTTACGAATCCCTTGAAGGTTATGTCATTACAAGTGATCTACTAAATGATCTAATTGTCTTGCGACAAGAATGATCTTTGCTTAGAAGAGATGCAAATACTTTTCCTAAGAGGTGCAAATAAATAAATTCAAGATATAACATACCATGCAAGTATGCAAATCATAGACTTTTACCTCTATGCAACTATAAGGTTTGCAAAGACCATTTCTTTTCCTTGCCTAATCTATAATGATAGACATTTCATGGCTAACTCATATAAAAATCTACGTTGAGTTTCAACAAGAATTATATCTATAAACCCCTTTTTCTGATGCATTGAATTCATGATTTAATATGAAATGCATCTTTTCTAAAACAACTTCGATAAAGAAGTTCATGCATGACGAATGTCATAAGACTTATTGTTGACTTAATCCATTCAGCGACACTTAACCCGACTTAAAAATGCAAGCATCCTCGCATGCAACAGGCAAGTTCATGGTTTCTTTTTCATGCCATGCAACTCTTTGGACAATTTTCTAACGGATGTTAACAATTATTTCCTACGAATCATATCTAGGAAATCATTGCCTAAATGCATTATGTGCTTGTTCTTTCTTGCGAGGAAGACAAGGATGCATTTAAACAAATTTTCATCCTTTTAACCTATGCAATATGCGTTTAGGATTGTCACTTTGGAAATGCAAGCAAAGAGCAACATGTAACTAAAACTTGTAAGATGAATGAGTAATTTGCATTCATAACTTTTCCATGAAAATTAAACGTGCCTAATGCATTCCTTTTATGCGGAATTTATCATTTAAGAACCTAGGAATGAGGACTCGCAGTGATGTCCACGTGTAAACTTGGGTTGGAGGCTCCTGCTTGAGCACCTTGCGTCTTTTGTTTGGGGACCATCGATGACGTAGACTCTTGACTTCACAAACTCATCCTTGCCTTTATCAGATCTACGAAAATGTGTGGTTATAAAAACCCGAGGATAAGCCGTGTGTACAAGGCTTATGGAAGCTTTGTCTTTAGAAGCTTCTAAAGAAGCTTCTATGCTTCTCTCTCAGAACGTGGGAAAAAAAAAACGTGATGTTGGGGTGGATGGAGAGGACGACAAAGAAAGAGATGAGGATGATGATTGATGATGATGGTGGTGTAGGTGGAGACGAGGCGACAGCCTGGGCAGTAGCGACGGGTAATGGCGGTGATTCTGGCGGCTTCTCCATGGCAGGCAGCAGCACAGCAGCCTTGGACTTCTCTCCTCCCTCACATGCTCCAGGGGGGGTCATATAGGCTAGGGGGGAAAGGTAGCCACACACGTGGCTTGTGTGCATGCCTCCCCCCTCATGCTTCCCCACACCACTTAGCTCCTCTTCCTCTCACACTCCTCTCCCCTGCCATGCATCGGCTGAGGGAGGGAGGGGTTTGTTAAAAAAAATTGCACTAAAGTTATCCATTAACCCCTTTTTCCCCGTGAAGGGTGTTCCCCTGCGGCTTGTGGGATTTAGCATCGGCCTTATTTGCACAATGTGGTTGGGGTTTATTATCGCGCACGTGGGGTAAGGACAGCCACTATCATTATTCCGTTGCGAGAAATGACTTAGCACTGCTTTAGCGCGGGGCGTGTAGTGGTCAAAGTTCTTTAATATTTCGTGCGGAAATATTACATTCTCTCCCCCTTAGAGGAATCGAGATGTCCTCATCTCGAGAAGAACTGGGGGTATTGTTGGTTGAAAGTACTTTCATCCATCCAAGTGGCATCCTCTTCGAGATAATCTTTCCACTAGATGAGTTATTCTCTCAAGGTTCTGGATCTCAAATGCCTCTCCCTAACATCTAAGATCCTGTCAAGCCATAGCTCAAGGACTCCTTGTCTAGGCATTACAACTTGTTGATCATCAAGTACGTGACTAGGGTTAGGCGCATACTTCTTCAGTAGACTGATATGGAATACATTATGAACCTTTAGGTTCTCAGGGAGTTGAAGTCTGTAAGCATTAGGCCCTAAGAACTTGACAATCTTGTAAGGTCCACAATACCTTGGACTTAGCTTCTTGCATTCACCCAAGGATAGGGAACTCTTCTTTGGGCGTACACGAATGAAGACCATATCTCCTTCAGCAAAGGATCTATCTTGACGTTTCAAATCCACGTAAGCCTTTTGTCTATCCTTGGCGGCTTGGATGTCCTGTCTTATTGACTTGATTTGGTCATCCATATCTTCCAGCATTTGCTTTGAAGCTTCAACCCTTAAGGTTGGATCCAAAAAGTTCAAAGGACTACGATAGTCGTGCCCGTACAATGCTTGAAAAGGGGTCATCTGAATGCTTTGTTGATAAGAAACATTGTAGGCAAACTCAACCAGTGGTAAATATTGAATCCACTTTTTGGGTTCTCAGCAAAAATGTGCCCTTAGCATATCTTCAATGACTTGGTTGACTCGCTCCATTTGACCATCGGTTTGGGAATGGTAAGCTATCCTGAAACAAAGTTGAGTCCCAATGGCTTCGAAGATAGCCCTCCAGAAATGTGATGTGAAGAGAGAGTCACGATCACCAATGATTCTTTTGAGCAACCCATGTAGTTTGAATATCTCCTTGATGAACAACCTTGCAATGTCTGAGGCTTTATAGTTTGTCTTAACAGGAATAAGATGTGCAACCTTGGTGAGCATATCAACTATAACCATAATGGAGTTGTATCCTCTCTGAACTTGGGGCAGGCCAACAACAAAGTCCATACTAATGAATTCCCATTTCATTTGGGGAATGTCAAGTGGTTGCAATTTCCCTGGCATTTTGACATGTTCAGCCTTAATGCGTTGACAAGACAAACATTCAGTGACATATTTGAGAATATCACCTTTAAGCCTCTCCCAATAATAGCTCTTTCTGACTGCATTGAGGGTCTTGGCATAGCCAGGATGTCCTGAAAAAGGGGAGTCATGAGCTTCCCAAAGTATCTTTTGTTTGAGTGATTGGCTTGCCGGTATACATTATCTCGTTCTATAGTAGAAAAGTCCATTATTGATAGAGAATTCTAGATACTTTGCCTGTAGTTTCGGGTCTTGATCCTTGATGGGGATCTCCCTTAGCAATTTCTGATAGGTTGGATCATGGCATGCCTCTTCTCTAGTTAGCTCAAGAATTGGGTTGATTGGCATGGATACCTTTGTGGCTAAAGATCTGGCTGTTGATGGATCTTGCAAAATCAGAGAATTCAGAAAATGCCTTGGACTGAGTGCATCAGCAACTACATTCTCCTTTCTAGGCCGGTATTTGATTTCAAAATCATACTCCTCCAGCACTTCAATCTATCGACGTTGCCTCATGTTGAGCTCATTCTGGGTAAAGATCCATTTGAGACTTTTATGATCTATCACTAGGGTAAACTTATTACCCAGCAAGTAGTGTCTCCAAAGCTTGAGAGCATGGATGGCAGCTAATAGCTCCAGATCATGGGTAGCATAATTCCTCTCATGGCTCTTTAGTTTCCTTGAAGAGTATGCTATAGGATGACCTTCTTGCATAAGCACACATCCTAAGGCAAGTGTGCTAGCATCAGTTATCACCTCAAACTCCTTACTAAGGTCCGAAAGTTTCAGGATAGGTGCTGATACCAAGCTTTGCTTTAGTTTATCAAAACTAGATTGTTCAGCAGTTGACCATACAATTGATGTTTGCTTCTTCAGTAGATCGGTCAGAGGTGCTGCAATCACGGCATAGTTTTTTATAAAGACCCTGTACCATCCTGTCAATCCAAGAAAACTATGTATTTCTTTGACAGTTGTTGGTGTTGGCCATTCCAAAACGTCTTTGACCTTGGTCGGATCTACCGAAATCCCTTCCGTTGATACAATGAATCCCAGATTTTCAATCTGTCGCTTGAAAAATGCACACTTTTTCTTTTTGGCGTAAACCTTGTGTGCCCTCATTGTCTCAAGGACAAAGCAAAGCTGGGGACTCCACCAATGTCCGGGCTCACACTTGGCTTCTCCTCATAATGGGGGCCTTACAACTTTGAGCACCATGGATCATTGGTAGCACCTAATGAGGGTGGGGCATTGATCATATCTAACACCCCCCCTCAATGTCCACCCATAGGTGAACTATCTCCTCGGCCCAATGCCGAGTCTCTGAAGATGAACTTGAAGCAGATCCTTCGTAAGTGCTTTGGTGAAGATATCTGCTCCATTCTCCTCTGTTGGACAGTAGACCAATTCCACTATCCCATCCTCCATCAAATCACGCACATAGTGATACTGGATCTCTATATGTTTGGTGCGTGCATGAAACACTGGATTTTTGGCAATGGCGATGCAACTTTGATTGTCACATCTCGGCACAGTTGGTTCTTCATCCTGCGCTCCCATATGTGATAGAATCCTTCTCAACCATACGGCCTCACATGCAACAAAACAAGCTGCCTTGTACTCTGCTTTGGTAGAAGACAATGCCACTGTTGGTTGCTTCTTACTAATCCAAGAGAAAATTCCTGAACCCAAAGAGAAACAATAACCAGAAACTGACTTTCTGGAATCAATGTCTCCTGCCCAATCTGAGCCACAGTTCCCCACAAGAGAAGTTCCAAAACTGTATGTGATACCATAGTCAAGAGTTTTCTTCAAGTATCTGAGCACCCGCATCCCAGCCTTCCAATGACTCTCATGAGGTTTGTTTGAGAACCTGCTCAAAACACCAACTGCAAAACCGATATCTGGTCTGGTGTTACACAAGTAGATCAGACTGCCGACCAACCTCCTATACCTCCCAATGTCTGCTAGTGTTGATGTATCCTCGACGGATAACTTTGCATTCACCTCCATAGGTGTAGCTATCTCCTTGCACTCGGTCATGCCAAATGCCTTCAAGATCTCCCATGCATACTTCTTCTGAGAGATGAAGATCTTTCCTGGCTCTTGCCAGACTTCAATCCCCAAACAATAGTGCAGCAAGCCCAAGTCTGTCATTTCAAACTCAGAACTCAAAGCCTTTCGAGTTTGGTTGATCATATCTTCATAGTCACCTGTAATAAGAAGGTCGTCCACATATAGGACAATCACTACAGACTTTTTAGCATCCCTGTAAACATACAAGTTAGCATCTGAGGCACATCTTTTGAAATTTAGGTTTAAAAATAACCTATCTATCCGGCTGGTACCATGCTCTGGGGGCTTGTTTCAGCCCATACAATGCCTTCTTTAGTTTACACACTTTGTTCTCAGAATGGGGGGCCTCAAACCCTGGTGGCTGAGCCACGTACACCTCCTCCTTGAGGTCACCATTTAAGAACGCTGTCTCCATCAGATGAGAAACCCAAGAGTTCAATAAATCTTTATGATGATAGTCTTCTCGAAGAAGACGAACACCCTAAGGTATGAAATATAATTCGAAGTTACCCATTGAGTTTATGTTAGACTTTATTATGCATTATAGATAAATATCTTATATCTTATACTGTTGTGGTTTGTTGTGTAGATTGAGATTGAAGATCTGGACAACTTTCTTGGAAGGGCCAAGGGTTCTAGGCCAATGAAGCTTGGAAAAAATCAAAGCCTTGCCATTATATTGGAAACTTAAACAATCAAACAATTGTAATATATCATAGTAGATTGTCAAGCTCTCCAAGTCTACCAATGATGGCTTTGAGATCTATCTCAAAGGTAATTAGATCTCAAGTTTTCAGCAGAGGTTTGGACAAGATCATTTTAGTGGAGAAGGAAGAAGCCATAAGAGTTTTTGGCTTCATCCATGGATACATTGGATCTAGAGCTGGATATTTTGGAGTTCTTGGCTCCTATTTGCTCTCTTATGTAGGAGATAGTAAGAATTTGAAGCTTCTTCCAAGCTATCGAAAACAGGAGTTTTTGAAATACAGAGGTCTTATTGAGTGGGATGAAACAAAAGATTCCTCTAGAGGCCCTGTCAAGCTACCTGAAACCAAGGACTCCTCTGAAGGCCCTATTAAGGTGCCTGAAACTAAGGACTCCTCTGGAGGCTCTGTCGAGGTGCCTGAAACTAAGGACTCTTCTGCAACACAATTAGACTAGAAGATGCCAAAGATTAAGGGTTTCTTGAAACCCATCTTTTCCCAACTCTTTGTTTGGTTTGTAATCATTCTGTAAATCTTTGTTTTGCGCAAGAATTTAAATGTCTATCTTTTCTTCTTTGGGTAACAATTTGTATAGTCCTTGCTAAAGATGATGTATTGCTTGATGTGGTTGTATCTTTAAGCTTGAATTTATGCCAGATTTGTCGATAGAACCATTGAAAGATCTCTAATAAACTGTTGGCTTTGTGTCTTCCACCTCCATGTCTTGTGTGTCTGAAATATTTTGTTCTTGCTTGATAATGTGATTTTTCCATACCTTGGGTTGACCAGATAGATAGAGATCCATATTGTTTAATAAAGTATGGAGCATGGTTGTATAGAATATGTTGCATAGTCAACAAATAAAGAAAGTTATTAAAAAACATTATATGAGCTCGACAATGAAGAAACAAACATATACAAACTTCTTACCATATAGTGAGTAAAGTATTGATCACCCCAAGCTTCTGTCATCGCCTTTTTGAAAAGGTTCAGTTGGTTTTTAAAGTCTTTGAGATCATCATCCTTCCATTCAGTCTTATCACAATAAAAAAACACTTTGTCTAGTGTTTCCCAAACTTTAGCTTTTCTATTCCGAGCTTGTCCATTATCAATGTGATCCTTAACCGCATTATGTAGGGATTTCCACTGATTAAATTTAATAGTTGAGCCACTATTTCTTGAGTTTATCATGCCAAGTCTCCCATGAAAGCCTAGAAGCCTTCTAGCCTTCACTCCACCAATAGATGGTTTTTTTGGGACACAATTACCATCCTTAGACTTCTGAAGATATGGTTCAATAACAACATTGCCACCATGCAAACCAATTGCAGAGAGAACTTTTTCAACCTTTGTTATAGCATCTGTTCTAGTTGATAATGGCTTCAGCTTCCATGCAAATCCTATATAGAGATGAACAAGCTTTTCAATTATCCTGCAAAGTGCATGAAGTATACAAATATGGGCATTCGCTAAAGGAATGTCCAAGACTGGTTTAAACTGTGGATCCTTATTGTGCCTAGAGGGAGCTCTTTTCCAATTGCTTGAGTTTAACTTTGCAGCTGATGACATGCAGTATAAGCAAGGAGATCTCAAGTTGGCTCCCTTTGATACATTATACATACATTTGAGTGTCTTTAGGTCACCAACTATGTGCCACTCGATCCTGCAGTTCCCAAATCCTTCAATAAATAGCTCTTCTCCTGCTTGTTGCCTTTGAATAACATTAGGTATTGATGTTTGATGAAAAACCCAATATAATATATCAAAATTCTCAGTATCTACCTCAAATGCTCCTAGCCACCAGATGTTATATTCAGATTGAACACTAAATGATGTTGAGTGATTGCAATGACCTGATGAAAGTGCTCTATTCATCAAGGTGATAGAGATTCTCTCCAATTTTTTACATTTCAGAATCTCACTTTCATTAAGTTTAATCACAAATCTAGCCACTCCCTGTGCCTATGCTACTACTGACAAGTCATAAAATTTGATCATTAAGCATTGTAGGGTGGGCAAGTCAAGGAAAATATTGTTAAATTCATTGAATGTAACCTCCTTTTTCTTACCCTTGAAGGTAGCCTTGATATGAAAAGGCTCACCTAGAATCCCCATCACTTTGTTATTAACTCTCTGTCTGATAGTCCTAACCACAAATGGCTTCGGAAGTATGCAATTGTGTACCTGTCCTTGCTTCATATTTGATTGTAAAAGCTGGAAAAGTTGCATATAAGCATCTCGATTGATACCAATACTATCCAATGTCTTCTGTACTAACTCAGAATCCAAAGAATGATCCTTTACAAATGACTCCAAGCATTGTTTCTTTGCCTTTTTAAATTTCTTCTTCTCCAAAATATCCTTTAAAACTACTGAAGGAAGAAGATGATAATAAAACTGAGCTGCTTTTAAAGAATCTCTTTCACTTGCATTTGGTTGTAGAAGAGATCTAAGCAAAATTAACATCACAAATCAATGCAAGTAATTTAAATAAAGCCATATTTAAGATTTTTCAAGTGAAAAAAAATATACCTTGCTGCTTGGATTCTTTTACCACAGCTTCCTCCTCCTCATTTGAGATTCTCAATACTTTTAAGAGCTCTTTGTCGATTTCGAAGGCTTAATAAAGTTTGCTTTTGTTGATAAGCTTTGATACACTTTTCCAATGAATGAACTTTTTGTTGACAATCCTCCAACTCAATATGAAGATGATAGAGAGGTCTTTTATGAGAGCTACAGAGATCATTGGATGATTGATCCATAGCTGAGTTACAGAGATCATTGGGTGATTGATCCATAGCTAAGGATATGATTAGAAGCAAGAACGAAAACAAAGAAGAGACTACTAAGGAGGAGAAAAAAATAAGAGAGAAACGATGGAGGGAAGCAATCGAGTATCCACCAAAATTCAAATTGAATATTACTTTTCACTTTAATGAGGAGAGGTAAGATCTTCATTATGACAACCTTGCCAACTTTATGGCGACCTAGATTTCTAGGTTTGATGTGACCACGACAATATCATGACAATGACTTATTAACGAATTTTGATATTTTAACTTACCAAAATATAAACCTTTAAAAAATTCTATAAAATGATTTTATTTCTTAAATTATTTTCTCTCTCTAGGATCTCTTATAAGGCATTTTCGAGACCTTAAAACTCCCCTAATGCTTGTCAAACCAAGTCTTACGTCGGGCCTTCTCACATATAAGCGTATAGGTGGCTAGAAGGCAAGTCTCTGAGAGGCGCGAGTTCGACCAGGCATTGCGTCCATGCCTCCTTCCCTTCCCATCATTCTTGAAGTGCTATTCTTAGGCTAGGAACGAAGAATTATAATGGTAGAATCGCTTCAGTTCCATAGGTCAGCCTGAAGGGGGTTTGACCGACAGCCGTTTTATAAGCTGTGCGGTAAGCCCACAGAGCTGCCATTAGTTGTTGTCCCCGCTGCGTGAGGCTAGGACCACCTTGGTCAAGACATTGATAAGAATCTTATTCGTGGATTCTGCGTGGCCGTTTTCCTGAGGGTAGTATGGTGAGGATTTGCGATGGATGATGAGAAAGGTGGACAGGAGATGTGCTATCACTTCGTTGATGAAGTGTGTGCCTTGATCACTGACCAGTTTGATGCGGCAGCCGAATCGTGAGATCACCTGCTCCCATAAGAACTTGGCAATCGTCCTAGCGTCGTTTTTTCGTGTCGCTCTTGCCTCTGCCCATTTCGTGAGGTAGTCCATGGCCACAATGATGTACTTGGCCTGTGAATACTGGGCAGCAGGACTGATGGGTCCTATGAAGTCAATTCCCCATTTTTTGAAGGGTTGTCATGCGATAACAGGGGTCAATTCCATCTGATCCTTGCAAATCGGGACTTTTGCCCATTGACACTTGTCACAATGCTTGACGAATCGGGCTGCATCACGGAAAAGTGTGGGCCACCACAGTTGAGATTGCAACACTTTTTGTGCTGTCGTGTCTCCGCCAAATCGCCCTCCTCAATGCCGTCGTGCACCTCTGAGAGCACGTCGTGCATCTCATGTTTGCATACGCATCTATGCAGCAATCTGTCTTGCCCCAACCTGTAGAGTTGGCCTGCGATCAGCTGATAGGGTTGGATAATAAGGATTAATCGCCTAAGTCGAGCTTTTTCTATTGGGCGATCAGGTAGTCCCTATTCAAGCACTTGGACTATATCATCCGCCCAATATGGCATTAGATCAGCCTTGAATAAATTTCTCTCGCTGGACAGGTTAAAGAGATGGGTGTCGGGTAATTCGTCAACAATGCCTTGTCCAGCGACCTCCCCCGTGGGAATGCGTGACATGTAGTGCTGTTTTCCTTTTTGTACAACCACGGAGAAGTCGAATTCCAAGAGCAGAAGGAGCCATCGAGCTATGCGTCCTGTAGCGCAAGGTTTGTTTACTAGATAGAGCAGGGCTTGATGGTCCACAAAAAAGGTAAAAGGTGTGGCCAATAGATAGTGCCGAAATTTCTTCACAGCAAACACCATGGCTAACCCTTCTCTTTCTGTTGTCGAGTAGTTCATTTCCGTCTCAGTGAGTTGTCTGCTAGCAAACCTCACTGGATAGTCTAAATTGTGTTCGCCAGGTTGGCACAACACTGCCCCCACGGCAAACTTAGAAGCATTGATATGCACGTGGAAAGTAATGGTCAAATCTGGGGCTCGTAGAATTGGTGCTGTGGTTAGAGCCTTTTTCAACTCTTCATATGCTCATTGGCATGCCTCGATTCATTCGAAGACGATCAACAGCTTGTACAAGGGTCTCGCGATCAATGCATGGTTCAGTACAAACCGCCGATAGTACCCCGTATGGCCCAGGAAGCATTGAACTCCCTTGAAGTTGATTGGGGGTGGAAGGTCAACAATAACCTTGACTTTTGAAAAGTCAGTGGCAATGCCGTTCTTCAACACCACGTGCCCTAAGATGCATCCATGCTTTACCCAAAACTGGCACTTTAAGGGGTTCAAGGAGAGACGATATAAGCGACACCGCTCAAAGACTCCACGGAGTTTGTCTAAGTGTTCGACCAGGTCGATTAAACATAGAGGTCGTCAACAAAGACTTCCAACTCCTTGCGAAGCATGTCTTTAAAGATGGTGCACATGAGGCATTGGAAGGTGGCAGGGGCATTCGTCAACCTGAAGGGCATGATTATGTAAGCAAAGACACCCCACTCAGTGGCGAAGGCAGTCTTGTGCCTGTCCGCAGGATGCACTTGCACCTGGTTGTACCTTGAGAAGCCATCCAGAAAACTGTAGGCTTCCTTGCCCACCACTCTCTCAAGCATGTGCTCGGTGTACTACAATGGATAGTTGTCCCTCTTAGTAGTAGTGTTCACCTTCTTGTAATTGACGCACACTCGGATTTTTCCATTCTTCTTCATCACGATGACTGTGGGTGATACCCAGTCTGTGTGTTCAATTTCGTAAATGAATCCTGCTCTCATGAGCTTATCAATCTCCTCTTTGACAGCATGAGCGTGTTTTGGATTCATAGGGTACGGTCGCTGCTTGACCGGCATTGCGGCTGGTGTCATGGGTATGTTGTGAGTCACGACACTCGGATCTACCCCCTTAAGCTCTTCTAAGGACTAGGCGAGCACGTCTATGTACTCTCGCAAGAGAGCGACAAGACTCATTTTTTCTTCCTCGGTCAAGTCATCGACAATGAATACTAGTCGGGATGTTTCCCCTTCCTGGGCTAGGTTCATCTCCTTGACCTTGGCTAGTCCCTCAATTGGTTCGCTTGTTTTCCCTTGACTCTTGGCACCTAATAGAACTACGACCCTATCCCCTTTTGTGAATTTCGTAAATCGTTTAGGGAGGTCCTGCGGTTTTCGATGTTCTTCCGTTTGTGTATCCCTAGGTTGTTTTGCCTTTTTCTGCCTTAATCGTCTGCGTCTCAGGTGGATGGGTAGATCCCCCTTGGTGCGCCTGGCCGTAGGTGGCCTAGGGATTTCTGGATCACTATCCGAACTAATCTCCGACTCAGAGTTGAACTCCCCGTCGTCGCTAGAAGAGGTGGTCTCCCCTGGTGGGCACAGTTCGGACGGCGACTCTGTCCTAAGCACTGATGTCGTTCCTGGCTGGGCTAGGCCTGCTTGCTCAAGATCTATGGCCCCTACATGTTCCAACCAGGAACGATCACATTCCATGCGCATGACTCCCCGCTTTATCCTGAAGACACTCTTTTTCTGCGGCTTGGAGTCTGCTCATATTTGCTCTATTTCTTGCCCTTCAGTGTCGTACTCCACGATGTCTACCTCACCCTCACTTTCGTCACTGAAGGATTGGTAGTCTTCATATTCCTCGTTAGAGTCCTCTTTGTTAGACTGCTCATTGTCTCCTAGGGCTTGGTATATCTCTTGTCTTTGGTCAAGAACTAGGGCCCAGTTATACATGTGGTTTAAGTCATGCACTCTAGTCCATTGCCACTTGGGTTCATTGAGGAGATCCTGGAGTGGTTTGAAGTTGGTAGCTGGATTGCCAGCTAGCTTGTCCATTAAGTATTCGAGTATCTCCTAGAGTTCCCTTTTGTTGGTTGGGACTTGTCGTTAACAGGTTTAGGTTTCCCCCAAAGGGTTCTTGCCATCATGCAGATTGGTGCGGAGGGTGTGTCATTAGACTTGCCGATTGTTTTGATGGCTTGCTCATACGCCTCGTGATCAGAGAACGGCAGGTCGATTGTAGCGAGAATGTACATCCAATCCCGCTCGTCCTCTGGGCATGGGATATACTTGGTCAGGGGCCCATAGGACTTCTTAACCTGGGTGTTACCCTTAAGCATAGCAGAGATGGCATCTAAGTCGACCGGTGAGGTCTCCCAAGTGTCCATCTCTATTCTCATGGCATCCATTCTATTGCCAAGGAAGATCAAGCCGTTACCCCAATCTTCGATGACTCTAGCATTGCGCATCCAGGGTCGGCCTAATAGGATATCGTAGTCCACTCCCTTCATGACTATAAAGTCCACAGAGAATTGGACACCTGCGATCTTCACTGGCCAATTCTTAAGCACCCCGAATGGCTTGCCTCTCATACCATTTGCTAATGTGACATTAAACCTAGCAATTTCGACAGGCGGGTTTCCCCAAGTCTGAAGCACCGTGTGGCTAAGCACACTAACCCCAGCTCCCGTGTCCACGATCCCCTTTCTCGTTGTATCGCCTAGGGCTAGAACTAGTAAGACCACGTGCATCTCGGAACCTTCCTAGAAGGCATTGACGTGTAAGGATTTAGATATAGAGTGCAACGTCAAACTCAGTATTTGCATCTCTGCATCATAGTCATGAGGGTCTGCCGTGACCTGCTCTCGTGACCCTTCAACCCACTGCTTAAGATCTTGCCATAGGGTGGGGTGCTGCCTAAGCAGATCTCCCAGACTAAGTGTTACAGGGGTGGTTACCAACGTGGTCAGGAGATCGTTGGGTGCTCGTCTCTCTCCTAACCTGGATCGTCCTGACCAGTGACCGTGACTGAACCGCGGCCCTGTAGCACCAAGGCTTGGCCTTGGCGGCACTGCTTGTGGTGCAGTTGCTTCTCCCAACTTTGGTTGAGGAGGTGAGGTTGGCGTGCTTATGCTGGAGAGGTCATCGATTTCGTCCTCTATGATGGGCTCAGCGTCTTTTAGATGCTCTTGAGCCTCCTTCACCCATTCCTTCACTTTTTCTATGGCCTCTAACTGTTGCTTTGGATGTGGGTATTCCCCTACCTTAGCACTTTCCTTTTCGACCATCTTAGGGGCTGAAGTCTCTGCCTCTGCGTCAGAGACCTTCTTTCCAGCAGGTAGAGTTGTAGCACTCTCTATTTTTAGTGCGATTTTAGCTTCCGACCTCTTCTTCTTCCGCCTGCAACTTTTCTTCCCTATTGAACCTGCGTCAAGGTTGCTAGATCCTGGCAGTGATATACCGGCCTGCTTTGTCTGGGCACGTGTCATGACCCGTAATGGAATAGGTGTCGCCTCCCCGTTGAGGTTCTCGACTCCAAACAACCCCAATGGGACAGATGGTACATTGGCTGAGCTAGAAGACGGCTTTTGCTTTGGGCAACCGACGAAGAGATGAGTGATTCCATACTCAGCACACCTTTGGTCAGCCTTGTCTCTATTTTGCTGCTCCCTTTCAGGGTAGCGTGATGAGACATGACTTGGGTGACCACAAGTCCAACAAGTGATTGGATCCTGCGTCTACCCTCCTAGGCCTCTACCTCGTCCTCTTCCTAACGCCATCACCAGCACGGGGCGATAATCCATGAGGACAGCATTGCCCTCATCGTCCTGCGAGACGTAAGGGCATATGTAAGCTTCTTCCTCATTTGGTTCTTCCACATAGTGGCCTGGAGCATCGCTCGGTGGATAGGTCACGTAAGGATCAGGTGGTCTGGATATGCCAGTAGGGCTTATGTCCATCCTAGGAGCAGCTGGCTTAATGTCATTAGGCGCAGGAAGGGCTAATGGGGCTCCCCTTCCGAAGAATGGCTGCGGCTGTTCGCTAGGTAAGGCTGGCCGTAGGGTTGCAAATACGGAAGTCTTCTTGGTAATCTACAATGCGCGACATCATGACCGAACCTACCGCAATTAGCACAAGGTATTGACCTAGGGTCTTAACACTCAACTGGTAAGTGGTTTCCGCCACAGTACACGCATTGGACATGTGGGCGTGTTGGTCGTCTCAACATGTTTTGCAACCTACCTAACTCCCATCTTTACATCAGCTAAGTCTTGGTTCGTCTCGGTGGCCTTCCCCTTATCTTGGGATGATGGGACCGATCGCTCACTAGAGGCTGACGCTCTCTCTGAGCTTTGCGAGTTGGTCTCTTCTAGGTTTTTGCTCCTGAAGCTCCGCTCCTTCAGCTGATCATCGACTCTGATGGCTTCCTCAAACACTCTAGCTAGCGTGTCTCGCTGCAAGCTCAAATTGCTTGCCAAAGCCTTATATAACTCCTCATCTCGAATTTCGCTGATGAATACAGTCGAAACTGCTCTTTAAGTCAGTCGCTCGCCCATAGGGATTCTCTTGAAGAGACTCCTCACATGGGTTACGTAGTCGCGAATGTCCTCCTTCTCTTTCTGCTTGACATTCATCAAGCGTACTAGCAGATTGTCAGAGTATCCAGGCTCGGAAATCTCTTAATGAAGAGATCCTTGAGGCCACTGAAGTTGGCTCGTTCTGCGGCATCTAGGCTTGTATACCAAGTCCTTCCCTTGTCACCTAAGCAGAGCCCGAACGCTTGAGAGCGTTGAGTCAGGCCATTGAGGCTGTTGGCTTCACAGACTTGCTCAAACTGCTCTACAAAACTGTATGGATCGTCGTGGAGTTGGTATTTGTCGAGTTGCTTGGCAACGATAGGGATTTTAGACTGGCTCTTTGAGCCTTGGTTCGCTCCTAATCCTGCGAGCAGAGATGTCGCTAGTGCCGTAGCACTTTGCTATGTTGTCGTGTTATCTAGCAACCGCTTCATAAGAAGCTCGCTCAATGTCAAGTCTCCTTCTAGGGCTCTCTCGTGATCTGTTCCGTTTCTTCCTGCTAAGTTCAGCACTCGATGTACCTCACACAACTCTGTGCTTTGCCTTTGGCTCCTAGCATGCTGGTCCCTATAGTATTCGACTATGCTTTGCAAAGCCTTGCGGGCTAGTTTCCTCTCTTCTTCTAGGTCTGCGATGATAGCGTCTGCCGTCCTGCCGCGGTGCTCGTACCGGGCGAGTGCATCGTAGCCGCTGACCAGCTCTGCTGAATAGCCTCTAAGAAGATGTTTAAGTCGAGTTCCTCATTAGACCTATGGTCTGAGCCTTCTTTTTCCATAGTCGTGTTGTTGTGCTCCGCCAAGCTATTGATCAAGTTGAGTGGATTTGTCAGATCCACGTCATTGACGCCACCTGCTTGGTCCTACTTCATGCGTTGATGGTTTGTCTACGTCTTGGGTCCTCTCCTACCGGTGGGTTTCTTGAGTGGTTTATCTGAGTGAGTTCCTTCAGTTATTGAATACAATCCTCAATTTATGGTCACTTAGCATGCGTGTCGCTCCTAGTGCACTTGTGCACAACCAGGCTTTCAATTTCTTTAAGTGCATTCAAGTGTGGAAATTCAAGGTGAGTGCAGCAAACAACCTTGAAGCGTCTTATGAACTCTCGCTTTGTTTCGGGCCTGATAGGCTTGTTGGTCAATTTTCTGGTCGCCTTGACAGGGTTCAGGGTCTTTCTAGTATGTTGCCTCGTTTGTTCTTAGCAAATCAGGTCTTAACTGCTCAACGCTTTGCGTCTAGGTCTCTGGGTCTTGCTGCTTGCCTACTTCAAGCTGCCAAGCGGTTGCTCCCTACGATTCCATCTATTCCAAGTACTAGAATCGACTTCTAAGCATCAAAAGGACTTTAGACAGTTTGCGCTGCTGAGCTCTAGTCGGGTCAGGTCAAATTTCTGAGAATTTGATAAAAATTTTCACTCGGCCTAGCTGGTCCAAATCGCTCGGACGGGCCGATGCGCATGGGCCGAGGGTCGAATTCGAGACTCAGACAGGGTAGATTCGAACGGGCTGAGGCGTGAACTTGGACGAAGTCGCTCGGACAGGTTGGCTTGAACGGGTCGAGTGGTAAATTCAGACGAGGTCACTCAGACAGGCTGAGACACTTGGGCCGAGGGCCGATTCTGGGACTTGACCCAGAAGCGACCATTTGGACGGGCCGAACGCGGCGCACCGTCGACAACGAGAGTTTGATTTTGGTCGTTTCTTGCAATTTACTCAATCGTATCAAGCACAAACCTCCAGATCCTATCTAGGGGGATAGGGGAAGGGGTTCATATACATGAATAGAGCGATAGGCTCGTCGATGGTGCGATCGGATCGAATCGTGCGTGGCTCTCTCTCTCTCTCTCTCTCTCTCTCTCTCTCTCTCTCTCTCTCTCTCTCTCTCTCTCTCTCTCTCTCTCTCTCTCTCTCTCTCTCTCTCTCTCTCTCTCTCTCACTCACTGAAATGGTCACAAATGAGCTCTACCTTGGCCTCTTGGCTCTTATGCCCCTTCCCGGGTATGGTGTTGATGCCCCCAATCACTCACTTGCCGATCTTAGGCATCACAAGCGAGTTTTTTGCCAAGTTTTGCATGATTTTTGCCCTTTGCCCTTCATTTAAATTTGCGCTTTTTGCCCCGGCTTAGTTTTGGAGGTCGCCTACGTGTCTTTGCTCTTTTTCCATGTTTTTTTCTGCTTTTTCCTTCCTTTTTCCACCATCTCGACTTGGGGCCATCTCGACTTGGGGTTAACACTTGAGAAGAAACTTCTTCTTCTGAATCACGGCTGTACTTGGTGTAGGGGTCGAACTAGGAATCTGCACTTGAGGTTGTGCATGGGCATTGAGATTCTTAACGTTAAAAACTTTCTAAGCGTTTCTCACATTACATTTCATGCCCAATTTAGCTTTTAGCCAAGTGATTTAATCACTTTAACTTCTTACCAACACTCACAGCCACGACAGGCATTGATAAAAAAAAAGTTTATTCCATTCATGTGGGCATAGTCCTTTCGAGTACAATTATTCTTGGGATGGTAGAGCAAGCTGATACATTAATTCGGGGAGAATAAGATTGTATTACATTGAGTTACGGGAACTGAGTAATAGTATGGATTGGGGTCATGGATTTTCAAGAATCGATAGGTCATTGGAAGATTAGGGTATCCTTTCCTTTGATACATGTTCTTCTCATAACGTCCCAACACCTTGATTCTGTCAGCAGGGGTTACTTGAGTCACTTCCTCGTACACATACTTTTTCTGCTTATCCTTTCGACCGCCAACATGTAGCGTTGCATTTGTGTGAACCTCAACAAAGATGAACAGCTTCACGATCTTTAAGTCCTCCAACCACTTGATTCTCTTTAAGTTGGTTCGAAGGTGTGCAAATCGGTGGGCAGCTATGTAATAGATTCCTGAATCACCCATCCATCTCCGTTCCATGTACAGGGGCGATGGATTGTAGATGCGGTCTAGGATATTCATCATATCGATCCTCCGTTGATAATCTGAAGCACGCATCGTGGTCATAAACATAACTTGGAACACCAAGAATTTGTTCCATGCTTCGCGACTCTGCAAGCCAGCATCGATAAGTAAGTAAGAAAATGTCCCTAATAGCAACATTTTCTCTACTTCTCATTAATTTTTCTTGTAAATATTAGTTCCTCGTTGGTTCGCTCTGATACCAACTGTAACGTGTCCACCTGTTCTCTCGTAGCCCATCGGAAAGAGAGTCCAGAAAGCTCCGCCCGGCACTCCCACGGAATGACACGGGGTTTGCGATCTAGGTCTTCCCGAGTCTGCCATGAAGGGGAAGCATTTCGACCGTTCCCACTTAGGATCGACCTGAATCAGGGTTTTCCTAGCGGTCAAATTTCTAAAGCGGCAGCTAGCGTCGAATCCCAGAAGAACTACTTTACGTAGAAACATCAAGGTCGAAGCGGATTCATGCTGCACTTTGTTCAAGGAGAATGGGAAACGAGAGGGATGCAAAGCTCAACCTCTCTGCCCATAAGGCATAGTCCCATTCCGTTCCCCTAAAATAGCATAAATCGGGACTCTAGCTTACTAGATACTAGGTCATCGTTCCTTGCTGTCAATTTCCTTTGAGAAAAGTTCCCGGCCAACCGGGACCACCCTTCCGTAGGACAAATCTATGCTCACATCCACCACACTTTCCTCGGGGTTGTTTTAG
Source organism: Lygodium microphyllum (assembly GCF_053477565.2). NCBI lineage: Eukaryota > Viridiplantae > Streptophyta > Polypodiopsida > Schizaeales > Lygodiaceae > Lygodium > Lygodium microphyllum. The sequence goes on from NC_141159.1 coordinate 42,357,400, forward strand.
TTGTCTAAGTACCTATCACATTTAGTTTAACATGCAAAAACAGCTTCCTTAATTGGCCAATTAGTCACTGGTTCCTTCACGTAACTTAAGCACTGACATAGAAAAACAATGTCAAACAAGTTCCTTTTCAACAATTGATCTTATTTATCAGTCTTTGAAATACATCATATAATCCAACCCGAAGGCTAATCCATAATCAGCTCGAAGGCAATCCATAATCCGCCTGAAGGCAATCCAACAATCCTTAGGGATTCCTAATCCAATTTTTCGCCCGTAGACTAGTATGTGGGCCTCAAGATCCAATCTTGAGTCACATTGGCCTCTTTTGCTGGACCCGAAGGCAAGGGATTTACGGCCAGAGCCCCCCTGGCACCCAAGCATCCTCCTGCTCCAAGTAGCACCCACAGAGAGACCTCTCGCGGTGGGTTCGGTCCACATACCCGGTGCAGCTAACAACCCCCTTGGTTAGGGTCAAGCAAACAGTCGGGGGTAACTGATGCTGCCTCTCCCACCAGACCTTCAATCTGAAGCATTAATTATTTTTTCACCTTTAGTTCTTTGAGAAAAGCAATACAAACAGTGCTCCTAAACTGATACAAACACAATCAATCCAGTGGTCATTTACTTGGCCAACTGCCAAGGTGTGAATCCTTCTCTCCGAATGCATCCAGCATTCTATCCGAGATCGATTTGCGACTTGGCAAGATCCTCGAGGGTTTGTTTGTTTACCCTTTTATCCTTGGGTTAGGGTTTATACCCTATTAACCCAAATTAACAGACACCTTAGGTTTCTTAAACTAAGACAGTAAATCCTGGGCAACCTCGTCGCCCTAACTTGATTGGTCAATTGCTCCTTACCCTAACTTGGCAACTCAGTAGCAGGATGACTACTCATCCTCTTGCAAATTAAGCTTGTACTTGGAACCTGCCAACCTTGTTCCAAGGAGTGGCAAATCTGTCTTGTGATTTAAACACAAAGCCATGCGACGTTGCAACTTGTTGCACAAACAAGTATCGCACCTAACTTGGGGGATCATTTCTCCCATCAAACGGCGTTTCTTGGTCAAGAAATACGCTTGATCAAGAAAGTCTAGTATTTCTAAACGGCATTTCTTGGTCAAAAAATACACTTGGTCAAGAAATACCCTAGGGTTTCTAAACTCAATTGAAAGTCTAGTATTAGGTCATTCGATCCTTAGGGTAAAACCCTAGATCATTGTTGCATGGGCGTTTAGCTAACCCTAATGTTCCGTGAATGTGGATAGGACCTTTGGGATCAAAAGTCTTGACTTGGCATCCCAAGTGCGATACTAGGCAGAATTTTTAACATACTAAACCCTACCTAGCACTCTGAAGTGTTCGTCGTACCAACTAGTTATGCTTTTATGAATCCCTTGAGGGTTATGTCATTACAAGTGATCTACCTAAACGATCTAATTGTCTTGCGACAAGAATGATCTTTGCTTAGAAGAGATGCAAATACTTTTCCTAAGAGGTGCAAATAAATAAATTCAAGATACAACATACCATGCAAGTACGCGAATCATAGACTTTTACCTCTATGTGACTATAAGGTTTGGAAAGACCATTTCTTTTCCTTGCCTAATCTATAATGATAGACATTTCATGGCTAACTCATATAAAAACCTACGTTGAGTTTCAACAAGAATTGTATCTATAAATCCCTTTGTCTGATGCATTGAATTCATGATTTAATATGAAATGCATCTTTTCTAAATCAACTTCGATAAAGAAGTTCATGCATGACGAATTTCATAAGACTTATTGCTGACTTAATCCATTCAGCGGGCACTTAACCTGACTTAAAAATGCAAGCATCCTTGCATGCAATAGGCAAGTTCATGGTTTCCTTTTCATGCCATGCAACTCTTCAGACAATTTTCTAATGGATGTTAACGATTATTTCCTACGAATCATATCTAGGAAATCATTGCCTAAATGCATTACGCGCTTGCTCTTTCTTGCGAGGAAGACAAGGATGCATTTAAACAAATTTTCATCCTTTTAACCTATGCAATATGCGTTTAGGATTGTCACTTTGGAAATGCAAGCAAAGAGTAACATGTAACTAAAACTCGTAAGACGAATGAGTAATTTGCATTCATAACTTTTCCATGAAAATTAAACGTGCCTAATGCATTCCTTTTATGTGAAATTTATCCTTTAAGAACCTGGGCATGAGGACTCGCAGCGATATCCACGTGTAAACTTGGGTTGGAGGCTCCTGCATGAGCACCTTGCGTCTTTTGTTTGGGGGCCATCGATGACGTAGACTCTTGACTTCGCAAACTTATCCTTGCCTTTATTCGATCTACGAAAAGGTGTGGTTATAAAAACCCAGGGATAAGCCATGTGTACAAGGCTTATGGAAGCTTTGTCTTTAGAAGCTTCTATGCTTCTCTGTCAGAACGTGGGAAAAAAAAAATGTGACATTGGGGTTGATGGAGAGGACGACGAAGAAAGAGATGAGGATGATGACATTGATGATGGTGGTGGTGTAGGTGGAGACGAGGCGGCAGCCTGGGCAACAGTGACGGGCAATGGCAGTGATTCTGGCAGCTTCTCCACAGTAGGCTCCAGCACAGCAGCCTTCGACTTCTCTCCTCCCTCACATGCTCCAGGGGGGGGGGGGTCATATAGGGTAGGGGGGAAAAGGTAGCCACACACGTGGCTTGTGTGCATGCCTCCCCCCTCATGCTTCCCCACACCACTTAGCTCCTCTTCCTCTCACACTCCTCTCCCCTGCCATGCATTGGCTGAGGGGGGGAGGAGTTTATTAAAAAAGAATTGCACTAAAGTTATCCATTAACCCCTTTTTCCCCGTGAAGGGTGTTCCCGTGTGGCTTGCGAGATTTAGCCTCGGCCTTATTTGCACAACGTGGTTGGGGTTTATTATCGCGTGTACGGGGTAAGAACTTAGCCACTATCATTATTCCATTGCGGGAAATGACTTAGCATTGCTTTAGCGCGGGGCTTGTAGTGGTCAAAGTTCTTTAATATTTTGTGCGGAAATATTACACATGCAGATAGTAGGAAGTCCACTTATGGCTATGTGTTCACTTATGCTGGAGGGGCTATCTCTTGGATGTCCAAGCGCATAAGTGTACGACTCTTTCTACTATAGAGGTCGAGTATATTGCAGCCACAAAAGCTTGCAAGGAGGCTATCTCGTTAGGCCGTTTGATTGCAGACCTTGGTATAAGAGATGCTATGCCTACACTGCATTCGGATTCAATGAGTGCCATTCAGTTGGCCAAGAATCCGGTCTTCCATGCGAAGACAAAATATATTGAGGTGAGGTATCACTTCATTCGCGAGGTCATTGAGAACATGTCTGTTGACCTTGTCAAGATTCCAACTGAGTAGAATCTTGCAGACTTGCTCATGAAAAGCCTCACTACTGAGCGCTTTGCCTTCCTCAAGAGATTGATGGGCATTAGATGAGATGGCGTCTTTTTCCTCACCCTGTTGTACTTGTGTACATGTTGTACTGTCTTTTCTTTTTCTCTCTCACTAGGGCAGATTCGCCTTTAAGTGGGTGGTTGTTGGGGGTAAAGGCGCCTCTGCTTAGCCGCTTTGTATTACTACACTGACAGTACCCACCACTGCATACTGCAGGTGGCAGGCGCCCATCACAATCACTTATTCTTTATTTATTTAGTGACAGTTTGAATAAAGGAAGGCCCGGCCACACATTGTGGTTGTTGGAGTTCCCACTTTTGAGTCTCTCTCTCTTGGCTCTTGCTCTCCATCCGCCATAGCTCTCACCGCCAAGCTTCTTCCTCCTGGGTTCCACTTCCCTTTCAGGAATGACTTTAGAATCATCCATAATCTAGCCATTGATTGGCTATAATTGATGCTTGTGATAGAAGTAGCATTTCCATGAAGAAATATATTTATATTATATCATCTCATGATGTCTATTCTCCAGCTAGAAATCATGACATGCCTCTATTGAGAACTACCTTGTAGGTAGTTTCTCTTTGACTAGCATTATCTTATAGGTAATTTCTCACTACCTTCTGCCCTCTATCCAAAATTATTTTATAGATAATTTCTTATTGCCTTGTAGATAGATTCAAACTATGATCCTATAGTAGGAGTACTTTATTTCTACATGGGTAAGTAATTATAATGCAAATACACTTTATAAAAGTTTAATGTCTTAAGCAATGCTAGGTAGGAGCCTAGTTCTTTGTCATAGATAAGACTTTGAGAAATTACCAAAATCAATATACCATTTAGGGGAAAGCTAATACTTTTTTGTGACAACTTTTGAGAGAATTTACTGATTGTGCCTAAGAATGGATGTGAAGAGGTTGTTGATGTGATATGTGGCCATTATCATCTTGGAATCATATGTATGTTTTGAAATTGCCCGTGGAAAAGTGAGGAATGATGTAGGCATCAACATTGAGAATCAATGTTTTATTGATTGGCTTCTCTCTCTTGGAATCAATGTTTTATTATTGATTGGCTTCTCTCTCTTGGAAGTAGTCAAAGTTGTTTGGATGGCAATGACCATGAGACCATCCATCACAATGATGGGACTCATAGAATGAATATGTTGATGCTTTGAATATTGACACATTGTATAGAATACCTAGAGACGCTTATATATACAATAGTGTGGATTTCATAGTAGAGGGTGATGCTAGTTCATTTCTTTACTAAGCTAAGCACCTTACGACTCTTGACCTTGAAGATGATTTTTCACCATAGTGCTTGGTGCTTTGAAAAAATGCCCCTATCATGCTATTAAGAGACCTAAATCTGGCTATGGGCCTATGCAATGGTACACGACTATGTGTAGATAGTTCTGTAGGATAGTATTAGAAGCAAAAATTATTATGAGAGAAAATATACGTGGTATTATTTTCATTGCCAAAACCATTTTCATCCCAATGTGGATAGAACTATTGAGAAGAAAGGGAAATTTCCATTTGATTGGCTTTTACTATGACTATCAATAAGTCTCAAGGACACACTAAGCTCTATGTGATTGTACTTAAGACAATGGTCTTCTCTCATGGCCAGTTATATGTTGCATTCTCTCATCTAAAATCACTTAATTCTATCAAAGTTCATGATTTCAATTGAGTATTGACTTTATGAGCTTGCAATCTTGGATCGAGCAATTTTGTGTTTATTTGCTTTACAGTCTCATGTAGCATGCACTTGCCCATACTGTGCTTCAATAACATTTACCACTTCTTCTATATTGGACATATGTAATTTTCAATTTGTCATGTGTTGAATAGACCTACACATGGTGATGTAACATGGATGATTCTCTATCCCCATGACCATTTTCGATATAGTGCTTGCCAAGTCTCTAAATAAGATGAATAAGTACAACATGAAAGACAATGTTTCAATGGCATCTCGATGACATGCCTATGGTGAATTGCACATTTGTATAGATCTATTGGAATGTTTTGATGTGCTTAAATTTCCTTGTGCTATTTGTAGTCTCAAAATTTTGATTCAATTCATTGCTATTCTTTTTTCATTTGTTAGTAGTCTCTATGTAGCTCTTTGTAGTATTTGTATTGTTCATGTAGGGAAGCATTCATTTGAGTGAAACCTTTCATAAGAGACTTCATGATAGTCTATAATGTGCGTAGACAATTACCGATTTTTTCCTTTCTAGTGCCAAGACTTGCATGGTGATGGAACAAGGCCGAATGTGCAAGCAACAGAGATTTTAAGGAGAGATACTAGTGCATGTTTGTGCCATAAAGCATCTAGGGGGTGTAGATAAAATTATGGATTCTTCATCTTTTTGGAGTTTGGACAAAATTGAGGAAAATTTCAAAACATTGATAGATCATGTTGATGAAACCCTTGATTTTTTGTATAAGGAAATAAGATAATAGGTTGCATGTCTCTATGAAGCTATTGATTGTTTGTATAAGGAAATATGATAATAGATTGCATGTCTCTATAATGCTTTTGGATAAAGAGTGCACATCTTGCCCTTCATAGTGTCATTAATGAAATGCACTTTGAAGTGAAAGGTACAAAAGATGTTGCCTATGAGACAATGTGATTGGTAGATGATGTGGTTGAGGAAATGTGACATACATTCAAGGGGTCTTTGAATGAGGAGAACACAATAGTCTCCAAGAGGGGATTATCATATGCCAATTTTTTACCTTTTTGGAACAAGTGTCCATTATGCAAAAGGAACTATCACCTTTAAGGATCTCCGTTGCTAGATTAAATGGTTGGTCGACATGTATTGGGTTGACATCTCCATTCCACTTATGTTGCTATATAGACTTCTCTAAATATGCCTTTGTATTTCATTTCATTTTGTACTATGTGAACGACTTAGATTTTTGCCTCATGTTTCTCTCATCAATTTGACCATCCACAATATATTGAACGTTGATTTACAGTGTATCATGTTTTATGCCTTTCCGTGGATTGTAAGCACACCAATTTGTATTGGCATGTGATCACAACTAATGTTGCTTCTACAAGATGAACCTTTTGTCTATTGTACATTGATTTGTGGAAATTATCATGTTTCAATATTTTGCACATACTCATGCTTTGATGTGCATATGTAAAACTGATTTTCCTTCTATTCAACGTTGCTTGCTCTCACACATCTCTTGAAAATGTTATAGGACTTTATTTTTTTCTCTGGTTTTTAGGATATTATAAAACTTTGTTAACCTTTTTTCACATCCCTTTTGTTAGATAGCATCATATGCAAGAGCTTTACATGCGTTGTTGAATGTCTCCCTCCATTCCCATACTTAGATGCTTCAACTCATGCTTATGTGGAGGTACATTTACTGTTATGTTTTTGGCCCCTTTGGATGCATTTGTGATACAAAAGTAACATTATGCACAGATTCCTTGCTTTTGGGAGCACCATGAGTTCTTGAATTTGTCATGCTTGGCTAGAGTGCATCAATTTCACTTCGATGTCATTATGGCCTGTGGAACATAAATTTACACACCAAGTTCAAAATCAAGTCACCATCTTAGCTTAGTATTTAGTGCTTTTCCATGTCTCATAAGTGTTTCACGTGTTTTTAAAGTAGAAGGAAGTTTGTGAAGACTTATGGTGCCTCGATTAAACGTGCCAACCATCCACATGAAAAATGTGAGATAGCTTCTTTAATGTGCAATGTCATAGATGCAACCGTTGTTTATTGATATAGCCCATATATGAAAAGGAAATGTTTTTAAACTGACTCAAAGTAAACTAAGTATTTGTTGTGTTTCTCCTCTTGTGCTTACCAGCAACATGCTTTAATAGCTTTTTTTCTTGCTTCAACATCAAATTGTAACAATTTAATTAAATTATTGCACATACAAGTCATTGACATTATTTGCTTTGTGAGTCCTTCAAAAGTGTGTTGTTTTTCCATACATCTAATTTGAGCATTGAGAATAGCCTCTTATGATTGCTTACTTTGTGCATCATTGCATGTGTGTCATCTGTACATTTGCTCCTCAATTTTCCATTAAGTATCCTTTGAAGGCGAGTTTTTCTAGATTAACAAATAAATCTTTTGATTGTGTCAATTATAAAATTTTGAACCAAAAAAATTGTTGAGATAGAGCCAACTTCACAAATATGCTTTTTTATAATGTGCTTTATATTGATTCAGTAAAGATGTGGATAGTTACATCATCACAATGATACAGCATGACATTATGCCACTCAACTCAATTTTTTCAAAAACCATTTGAAGATCTAATGCCTTTTCTTACATACACCAAGCATAGCGAGAATCACATTTTTCAGTTGTCCACCAATACACCTATTATGCAACTCACCAACCTCTCTCCTGAAGGCCACACTATTCCTTTGGAACCATAAAAACTTGAAAACTATGCATGAGACCAAACTAAGGAGCCTCCAGGTGCTATCACCCAAACCTGTATGGTCAGAAAACAACACGTTGGTCATATGAAAGTTGCTCTTTAGGTTAGCATCCTATAGCCATATTCTCACTACCTTCCACACTAGGACTACGTGGATACACTCCCAAAATAGATGCATCTCTATCCCTTCATCACACCCACACAACACATTGGTCATACCAAAGTTGCTCTTTAGGTTGGCATCTTGTAGCCATCTTCTCACTACCTTCCACACTAGGACTACGTGGATACACTCCCTAAATAGATGCATCTCTATCCCTTCGGCACACCCACACAACAAACATAGAAGGGACACTTATTCTTTTGGTAAGATGAGTGCGAAGTGGAAGGACCTTTAGCATGATCCTCCATCTCAGGACATTGATTCTATAAGATGGTGTTGCTTTCCAAACATTGGAGGTTCTTCTTTTCCAAATAGAGTCTTTTGCCATTGGGCATCTTTCTTCCACTTATGGTGTAAGCTCATGATAATAGTTGATGATGGCACCTTATACGCTCTCATTGACTTACAACATGCAAGGTTCTTTCTAGTTGGGCTCCTGAGATCCCATAATATCATGGCATCCTTTTGGACTAAGATGTGGGCCAATCATCCTTGAGATTAGTTATCCTTCCTATTATAATGTTGCTTTCCACTTGAGACAAATTGAACTTCCTTTTTTATCTCTTCTAATTTTAGCCAAGTGTTATGTTGGGTGTCCCAAATTTCAACCTAGATTGCTACACCTTTGTTATACATCATAGTTGGTAACTTCGAGTTCTTGTGCACTAGAGCATATGGTGGGTCATAGGTTAGAGGAAGCAACCATATGTTCTTGCTCAAAGAGGTATCACTTCTTGATGCACATTTTGGACCCCAATCAGAATTGGTTAAAATCCCCTACCACTATTTCACCACTCCTTGGGCCATTTTTGAGCATGGGATCTTGATTGATAGGTAGGGGTAGGCTACAACATCTTGCCAATCCACATCAGACCAAGCTTTCTGTCACTAAATTGATTGCTTATTATACATTCTCTATTTAGTAAATTTATGTCAATAAATTAATGACCCACTTTTCTTTAAATGTTGATGATGATCTAGCATGGCCATGAGACCATTTAGAGACCAGTATTCCTAGTGCATCACTTATTGGGGTGATCAGAGCACTGTGACGGGAATATCTAGTATAGCTAGTACAAGAGGGGGGAGGAAGTGTTTGCCAAGTGTAAGAGTGTACACAAGAACCAAGGAGTTACACATAAATGAAGATGGATTGAGTTCTAAGAAGAGGAAGTGCATTAGCATTGTGTATATGTATTTAGGTATACATCTGGGGATGCCTAGGAACGTTTACTTGTGTGTAATGAACATTGCATTCATTTGGGATCATCCTCTCCCTTACAAGTCAAGGTTTAAGGTATTTTCTCTCTTAATGAATTAAGAAGAGAAGTAATTCTTTCACTAAGAAAAACGAGAGAGGTAATTCTCTCACTACGAAATACGAGAGACGTGATCCTCTGGAAGTGAGGAGAGAAGTGATTTTCTCTTTCTAAGGTCTAAGATGACACAAGCTTTTGTGTGAAGTCAATCTTAAGATTGAGGCCCAAGGCAATCTAATGAACTCTCCTTATCTATGGCTCAAGGTGGTTGCATGGACCATAAGTTAAGAGTAGAGTTTTAAAAGTTACTTTTCTTAAAATAGACATGGTGAATCCCTTTTTAAAATATCTCGCGATAGAAAATCGATCTCTAAAAATGGCCCACTAGGGGTATTGAAAACGGCCAGGTCTATAACTTTCATGTTGGACGTTTTTCATCCAAGTAACACACATAGAGATATTTCAAAATTTGTGCTGCAGAGTAGGTCTTGGAACAGCCACATCCTGCATGAAGATCAACCTTTCCAATCTTGGCACTCAATTCTCTCTCTAAGAAGAGAAGCTCTTGGAGCCTATAAAAAGGGAAGCTCTCCTTGGGTGTGGAGGAGGTGAAGGAAGCATCACTTTGCATACATCCAAGAGGAGAAGAGAAGGAGCAAGTGCTAGGAAAGCTCTGCTAAAATCAAGTTCCAAGAGGAGAAGAGAAGGTGCAAGTGCTGCGGAAGCTCTACTGAAATCAAGCTCCAAGAGGAGATCCCTATACATATTGTGTAGGGCAGAAGGTGCAAGTGCTACAGAAGCTCTCCATGAAATCAAGCTCCAAGAGGAGAGCCCTACACATATTGTGTAGGAGAGAAGGAGAAACTCAAGAAGGATCAAAATATGCCAACTTCCAAGTTGTGCAAGTGTTAGCTGGTTGTATACCGTGTAAGGAACCGTGATCTTGTTTCCAAGATCTACAAGTTAAGAATTGGTTTATGTGTAATAGAGGAGCTTGCTCCTTGTCAATAATATAACTCCACAAGGGGGGGGATTGGCCTATCTTCCAGTCCCTAGTGTGTTCTCTCTCTCTCTCTCTCTCTCTCTCTCTCTCTCTCTCTCTCTCTCTCTCTCTCTCTCTCTCTCTCTCTCTCTCTCTCTCTCTCTCTCTCTCTCCATCTTTCTTTTCTCTCATTTGTTCTCTCTCTACTCCATCATAATATTTACCATATATCTTTTAAGCATATAAGAAGGTCGAGTGTGTATCTCGGATCTTATAACACTTTCCCTTTAACATTGGTTGCCTTAATCCAATGTTTCATTAGCACCACCCAAGGCTGGGTTTTGTCAAAACTGTTAATTTTTATTCTTCACAAGGAGGGTTACGTGAAAGTTTTCTAAAATTTAGGAGGGCTAATTTGTTTTTAGAAACTTCTAGTTGAAGTTCTAGTTAAGCATTCTAAAAAGGAGCATGGCTTTGTTAGATATGATGCTTCTTTATTATTGGTGGATAGTTACAAGTCTTCATTATTGAAACAATTTGTTGTGGGAAGGTAAAGCAATATAATGGATGGTCCTTTTCATATAGTTCCCTTTCCTAGATTATCATCCAACTTCACAAATATGCTATTTTTCTCAAAGCATGCTTGACAATGAAGGGCTAGCATTGTAACTCTAAACATCGTAACATTTGACAAACTTAATTGCAAATGAAGCCATAAAAAGAATGAATTGGTTGGCTTAGTTAAAACCTACATTTAGTACCTATGAATTAGTGCCATAGCTACAATTTAATGCCATAGTTAAAGCCTACATTTAGTACCTATGAATTAATGGCATACCTTCAAGCATGTTAGAGGTGCAAGCATGTTGTTTGTTGCATAGAAACACATTGCATGATTCTTATCAGCACGATTTCTTACTCTCGCTCTCTAAAATGTGAAGCAAGGCTTCCTAATGATGCCAAGCATGGTCAACGATGTTAAAAACCAAGGTAGATATTTACCACTCAATTATTTTAGGTGACATTCTAGAATGCTCCACTAGGAAGACACTCTTCCACTCAGAATTGTAACCAATACAAATATGTTTTCTTTTTATGTTCCCTTGACAATATGATACATTATTTTCTCCTAGAATGGACTCTCTTTGTCAATATCTCAAATAGAGGTGCTGGGATCAACATGGGAGAACTGCATGTGCATTTTGAAGTGACATATCCATCATCCACATCTGTGAGTTGACACATATGTGTGAAAATGTTCAAAGCACTTTTTGGGTTTTAAAGGGGCTACAAAATTTTGTAAGAAACCATAACTCAATGGATAGGCACTCAATGCACTGATAAGGAGGTCGCGAGTTTGAATCTCAAGTACACATCCTAGGTTTATTTGTCGAGGGAAGGGAGGTTGCACAATGTAGGTCATTGTGTTTGTGTGGGTTAAGCAATGTCTCAAGATACGCATGCGGTTTTCAATAGTTATCTCATCACTTGGGGGCCGCACGGGGGGGGGGGAGTAAAATTCTGTGTAAGATGGTGACAAGGAATTACCTATGTTAATGTATTCAAGACCATATTTAGGACAAAGTTTGGATACTACAAGTGCTCATGAAAAATATTTTGTTAGTAGATACAAAAATGTCGTTTAAAACTTTGGAGGGATTTTTGAATCAAATTACATGTATTTTCTACCATTATAATTAAAATTTTCTTAAGGTTCAAGGCATGTTCTTTTAATTTTAAAAGTCTTCTTGAAATTTTTACAGTTCACTTCACATTAAACCTTGGTTTTTCATGAGCACTTGGCACTATATGGTGATGGGCCATGGCTAAAGGTATAGGTTTTTGTAATGCGATTGATTTATTAAGATTTCAAACCCTCCCATATATGAGTGCGACAAATTCAGATTGAGCCATCAATATCTATACTACATTATTATTTGAGCTACAAGTTTGAGAGGTGTTGAAGCACCAAGGAACTCCCAAACCTAGTTCCGGAGGCAAACCTCCCGTGCCAAACCAAAAAAATTGCTCATTTGGTGCTCATTAATTGCTAGATGATTGTGCATGATTGGGAGAGAGACTTATGTGGTCTCTTTCCTCACTCGCTGTCTTACCACACTCCACATCTGCAGGTCACTGCCTGCTGTTGCGGAGCACCAAAGGATTCGCCACGTCCACCCTACCTCACACGGGGCGCCACCGAATTGCCCGCCATCCATGTCCATGTCCACCCCACCTCACACTGCCTAGCGCTGCGGGGCGTTGCGTCCACCCTGCCTCACAATGGGCGTCGCTAGATCGCCCATCTGTCTCTAGAGAGAGAGAGAGAGAGAGAGAGGCATGTGGCGGCCGGAACTGTCTCTCTGAAGAGCTGTGGGGCCAGCTGTCAGAAGGTCTGGCCATCCACATCTACCTGCGGGGCGCCGCATCCACCTCGCCTCACCGTCATGCGGCCATGCCCACCTCCACCCTGCCGCCAGTGCCGCATCCATGCACCCCGCCTCTCACACGAGGCACCACGTCTACTCTGATCTCACGCACTCGCGCTCTCTCTCGCGCCCTCTCTCTCTCTCTACAACGTTGGGGGGTCTGGCCGTTCACATCCACCTGTGGGGCACCACGTCCACCCCACCTCACCGTCGAGCGGCCACGTCCATGTCCACCCCGCCTCCAGATCGCCCGCCCGTCTCTGGAGAGGGAGAGAGAGAGAGAGAGGCATGTGGCGGTCGAAACTACGTCACTGCTTGCTATGGGGCACCAAAGGATTTGCCACGTCCACCCCGCCTCACACAGGGCATCGCCGGATTGCCCGCCGTCCACGTTCACGTATACCCCGCCTCGCACTGCTTGCTGCTGTGGGGCGCCGCATCCACCCCACCTCACACGGGGCGCCGCCGAATCGTCCGCCCGTCTTTGGAGAGAGAGAGAGAGAAGCGATCTCAGTCTGGCCGGCTGCTGCCTGGAGCGGGGCTCACCCGTCTCGGAAGGTTGAGCGGCCACGTCCACATCAGTGGGTCGGCGGACCACATGGTGGCGACCGTCTTCGTGCCCGTCATCGACCATGGAGAGAGAGAGAGAGAGAGAGAGAGAGAGAGGGAGGGCGAGAGAGGTGAGAGGAAGGGGAGAGAGAGAGAGAGAGAGAAGCATTGGCGGTAGAGAGAGAGAGAGAGAGGGGGCCCGGGGGGTGAGAAGAGGGAGAAGAAAGAGAGAGGTGATGAGAGAGAGGGAGGTGGGAAGAGAGAAAGAGAGGGAGGGAGGGGGAGAGAGAGAGAAGTATTGGCAAAGAGGGAGAGAGGGGGAGAAAGAGAGGTGAGGAAGAGGAAGGGAGGGGTAATTAGAGAGGGAGAAGAAAGAGAGGTGAGGAGAGAGAGAGGGAGAGGGAGAGGGAGGGAGGGAGGTGAGAGGAGAGAGAGAGAGAGAAAGGGAAAGAGAGGTGAGAAGGAGAAGAGAGAGAGAGAGAGGAGGAGAAGAGGAAGAAGAGAGAGAGAGAGAAGAGGAGAAAGAAGAGAAAGGGGGAGAGAGTAGGTTGGTAGGAGAGAGAGAGAGAGATGGTAGTTTAGCGATTGTAAGTTAGTTGTTGGTTGGTTAGTTTATGATGTTGTTAGTTAGTAGGTTATTGTAGTTATTAGTAGGTTAATTTGAGATATTATTAGTTGGTAAGTTTAGAGAGAGAGAGAGAGAGAGATGGTAGCTTACTTAGTTAGTGGTTGTGTAGGTTAGTTAGAGTACATTATTGTAAGTTAGTTAGGGAGAGAGAGGGAGAGAGATGGTAGGTTGGTTTGCTTGATGCGGTTTAAATTATTATCTTACTCTTTGTTGGTGTTCTGGTTTATTCCATATAGTTTTGTTTGTGAGGATTGGTCATTTGGGCAATTTTTGACAACTTTATCCAAGTTGGTGGTCTTTGTTTCTCTTTTCCAAGTTGTAGTTTTGTTTTGTTGTGTTTGTTGGTTTGTTTCTTATTATTGGTTTGGCGAGAGAGAGAGAGAGAGAGAGAGAGAGAGAGAGAGAGAGAGAGAGAGTTTTGCTAATGTTAGTTGGTAGGTTGGAGAGAGAGAGAGAGAGAGAGAGCGGGGACATACATAGAGAGATGTGATATTAGTTGGTTGGTTTTATGATGTTAGTTTGTGTTTATATAATTGGTTAGGTGGTTAGCTATTAGTAGGTTATAATCTCTCTCTCTCTCTCTCTCTCTCTCTCTCTCTCTCTCTCTCTCTCTCTCTCTCTCTCTCTCTCAGTTGGTTATTTAGTTAGTAGTTGGTTAGTAGGGTGGTTATTATTGTTAGTAGGTTGCCTTCTTTATTGTGAGTTGGTAAGTTATTGTAAGTTAGTAAGTTATACTTATGTTAGTGTCCATTTTGTTAGTAGGTTTCTCTTTCGCTCTCTCTCTCTCTCTCTCCCACATCACTCTCTCTTTCTTCTTTTTCTTCTTCTTCTTCTCTCTCTGTTAGTTGGTTAGTTAGTTAGTAGGTTGGTTGGTTGGATAATTAGGTTAGTAGGTTGTGTCTTCTTTATTGTATGTTAGTAAGTTATTGTAAGTTAGTTTGTATTTATGTTAGTTAGTAGGCTAGTTAGTTAGGTGGTTAGTAAGTTAGTAAGTTATGATGTTAGTTGGTAGGTTGGAGAGAGAGAGAGAGAGAGAGAGCGAGGACACACAGAGAGATGTGGTATTAGTTGGTTGGTTTTACGATGTTAGTTTGTGTTTATGTTACTTGGTAAGTTAGATAGTTAGGTGGTTAGCTATTAGTAGGTTCTCTCCTCTCTCTGTCTCTCTCTTTCTCTCTGTGTCCTCGCTCTCTATTTCTTTTTCTTCTTCTTCTTCTTCTTCTTTTTCCTCTCTCTCCCTCTCTCTCTCTCTCTCTCTCTCTCTCTCTCTCTCTCTCTCTTAGTTGGTTAGTTAGTTAGTAGGTTGGTTAGTTGGGTAGTTATTATTGTAAGTAGGTTGCCTTCTACTGATTGGTTAGCAGAGAGAGAGAGAGAGAGTAGGTTAGTTATGTTGGTTAGTTATTAGTTAGTAGGTTAGTTGGTTGGTTGGTTGGTTAGGTGCATATATATATATATATATATATATATATATATATATATATATATATATATATATAGAGGGCCAATATTATATCTAGGAGCTTTCAATGTTTCTAAGTTTTGGGAATATTTTATATATCCCTCAAGGTCAATGCGTGCTTTTTGTCCAGCATGGAGACTTTTGCAACAACAAACAATAATGTGTCTGTAGAAGATGTTATACAGTGCACTCCTAACATGCAAATGAATGTATGTAAACTGAAGGAGGTCACAAAGAAGAAGGCAATTCGTCGTGCACTCAAGCATATTGGAGGGGGCATGATAGTTATGTTGGTTTCTTGAGGTTTATTTGTCGCTTGGATGGGATTGAAAAGCAAGTGAAGACACTGTTTCGACATAAAAAAGCTTTGATTTCTCTTTGTAAGAACATTGGTGATCGTCTACAAAGGATTGAGAGAATGCTAAAAGAGAAATATGAAGGGCACCTTGCTGATTGAGTAATGAATGTAATGTCCCCATTAATTAGTTTATTTTAATAAACAATGTGCATATACATTCCAAAGAAAATTGATTTATGTTGCACATTTTTAAAACTAGCTCTAATTATGAAGATAATTGTTATTATTAATGAGGTATTATATGTCAATTCATGGAAGACTTGGGAAACCCTCCCAAGACTAGCTTATTAAAACTATGTTTGTAGTATAGAACAACAAAAAGAACTAGCCTAGTGGATAATCACTTGGTAGTTAAGTGCACTTAGGTGACAACACAATCGGGATGGGTGACCTCCTGGGAAGATTTTTTCTGCAAGTTAATGGGAGCTTTTTACACACAACCAACAGCGCCAATGAAGCCTTCATAGCCCATTGGCAAGTATGCCAAGGCCAAGATGCCAAGATCTATGCCTTGGTCGCCGCCTTCTTAGAGTGACGCCCACCCAACGACATGACATGCAGTGCGTCCTCGCTTATATATTCATCAATTTTTATCTTCGCACTGCAAAAATAGAGCCCTCTCCTTGACGTCGTCAAAAACGCTAAAAGAAAAGCGTTCTCTCTTTATCATCGATGACGTCATTAAAAAAGCTAAAAAGCAAGTGTCCTCTCTTTTATCCCCCCCCCCTCCCCCCCCCAATTACTATATGAACAGGGGTAGAGCGTCATGTCAAGGGTACACACACAGACACACAATGATCTATCCAGAAGTCTATCTGCTGTTGACGAGACGAAGCTCTACTGCAATCAGCCTCTCTCTCTCTCTCTCTCTCTCTCTCTCTCTCTCTCTCTTTCTCTCTCCTCCCCTATGCAGAAGTGCTGCCCGAATCCATCAAGCTTCTTCTATGGCTCCCAAGAGATGTCAAGTTATTGAGCGAGGTCACGCTCAGAGAACTCCCCAATGTTAGGATGAGTGGCTATCATGGCATACATCAAACTGTTCATTGTGGATGAATAAGGGATCTTGGCCATCTCGGCCTTCTACTCATCAAACTATGGATAATGGACATGACTAACCTTTACGTGAGAAGGCAAAGGATAGCCAATAGGCTTAATGTCCTCTATATATGAAACTGCTAAAGGAACTTTTGGGTGTACCCTATGATAAGTAAAGAAGCCCCTTAGAGCAATCGCGTGTGATGGGCATCCCAAGAATATGTGAGACCTTGTTCCATGTCCTTCATCTCAAAGCTCCTCTTAAGTTGACCTTTCAAAGCATCCAACTCATCATGAGATTTCCCAACAATGTAATCATTGCTAAAACACGAGTGGAAGTTAACCCCGAATCCATTCAACCCGAAGGACAGGTTATTCCACAACAAACCAAGGTTGCAGCCATAAACCATAATCACGATGGATGGTCAAATGGAGATAATCAGGTTAGTACATAATAAAAGGATCACAATTAGTTAGAACTTACTTAAACTTGTAAAAACAGGTTAGTATTATCAAATGTTTTTTAGGAAGGAACACAGAAATTGATGAAGGGGATAGATTCTATGCATCACATACATTGACAATTGTGTTAAAAATGTTTTATGGTTATGACTACTTTTGGATTTGTGAATGATGAGTTATGGCTCTTATGGTTTCGGGCTTGCATAGCCAGACGAGTTGTGGATTGTGGTGGTTTGGGACATTGTGATCCCCAACCCAATGCTCCCTACTAACACGCTGTGAAGTGTGGAAAAACTCACTTGCGAGTGAGGGTCCTACCCTCCCGAGGGAGATAGGTGTTCTTGATATTTGATCACTCCAGCACCTGAGAGGGCAAAGGACCGAGTGGTAAGTACCCTTGTTATGTAGGATGGCTCCGGAGGCTCAGGGAAGCTTAGAGGGGCTCTGAGCTAGTAAATTCCCTGTTGATCGAGGATGGAGCGTGATCACATACAACCCAATCCCAAGGGATTGGAAGGTCCTATCCTGGGCTGGATGGTGTCTTTCTACGAAAAGACGGTTTTGTATCACTCTACGGAGTGATAGTGAAATAAAGTATCTGATTTTTGAATTGTTTGTTATGTGCTAAAGATTGAGTTTAACGAACCCAGTTTAACAGAGTAATAAAAGGAAGCTGGTTTTATTTGTCCAAACAATGTGGTAGTATACTTTGCTAATTAGAAAACTAAGCAAACCCCATCGAGGAAAGTGGGAGACTTCGATCCTGATGATGATTGGATGCCTACGGCTAGGTGGACCCGATAAGTCGGGTAACTTTTCAACATTAGAAAGAGCTGATTAAATTGTGACCCTCCTAATATCGGTAGGATTAGTTACCAGGTTTAACACCGTTTTAGGGGACCGGAACTGAGATTTTACCTTATGGGTAGGGGGATCGAGTTACACTCTCCCCCGTCTCTCACTCTTTTTGAACCAAGTGCGGTCTTAACCTCACTTCTACCTTTGATTGATTAATTTAGGTGGGCATTAGATTGTTTTTAGGGGTGACTTACCCACGCTTCCCCTATGAGGTAGAATTGAGATTCCCATGTTCAACTAAGTCCAAGGTTTCCCATGGGGAGACAGGATGGTGATGTTCAACTATGAAGAGGACTCCTCCATGTTTGTTGGAGGAGGTATCTCACAATTATATAAGGCAAGTTAGAATAGATTAGGGGTTATATAAGTGATATTTATAAACATTTCCAGAAATATTGGTGGCGGCGTGGTGTATCTTTGGATGATCAAGAAGAGAAGTTTAAAGACCTTAATAGTGTAGGTCATATAGAGGATGGAGTATGTGAGTTAATTGCTCACAAGAATGAGAGCTTGGTTACATCGGAGATTATTGCCCTTGATGTGCAACTTACTCCTTTGAAAGTTTGTCTTAATAGATTTTCAACAATGTTAACACAAATAAATCATCATGTAGGCTCATCTTCTTGCATTGGAGAACATTGCCCTTGATATGCAGCTTGCTTCTTTCAAAATTTATCATAATAGGTTTTTGGCAATGTTAACCCATGCTTCTTTTCCTTGGTTTCCTTGGTATATGTAACCCCTAAAAGACTTCTTTAATGAGTTGTTTGATGGAAATCTCCATTTTGAAACACATTGTCTGGCTCTTGCAAATTATAAAACATTTTAATAGTCCCTCTCTCTCTCTCTCTCTCTCTCTCTCACTATACAATTTTACTAAAGTGCTTTCATTGAAGCTTAGACGCATTAGGACACTTTGTATAGTTTGGTTCTGCAACCAGGATAAATATGCCTCTCTCTCTCTCTCTCTCTCTCTCTCATGTGGGTGGCTCATGTGTGGCTTCCCTGTTATCTCTCTCTCTGGCATTCTCTCTCTCTCTCTCTCTCTCTCTCTCTCTCTCTCTCTCATGTGGGTGGCTCATGTGTGGCTTCCCTGTTATCTCTCTCTCTGGCATTCTCTCTCTCTCTCTCTCTCTCTCTCTCTCTCTCTCTCTCTCTCTCTCTCATTCTTCTTCGTGTTTTTCTTCCTCTTCTTTTTCTTCTCTCTCTCTCTCTCTCTCTCTCCTCTCATTCTTCTTCGTGTTCTTCTTCCTCTTCTTTTTCTTCTCTCTCTCTCTCTCTTTCTCTCTCTCCTCTCATTCTTCTTCGTGTTCTTCTTCCTCTTCTTTTTCTTCTCTCTCTCTCTCTCTCTCTCTCTATGTGTTGGTTAGTTAGTTAGTGGGTTGGTTTGTTGGGTAGTTACATTAGTAGGTTCTGTCTTCTTTATTGTAAGTTAGTAAGTTATTGTAAGTTGTCTCAAAATGTAGTCCCATGGGGTTAGCACCAATAAGTATTTCGGGACTCGGACACCTTCCCATATAGGACACATTCTTTTCTCTCAAGAATGTGTAGATGTAGATGAATGAACATCCATTGGCATTGCCTTTAGGTAATACTTGGCTAGCCTTTAGTGAATGCCATGTGTGCATGGCATTCATGCATAGCCATGCATACATTTTTTCATGCATTTAGGGTTTCTAGTTGCGAATGTGTCTATTACTTATGTCTTGAATTACTTTGAGATTTATTTATTGTGTAGCTCTCATATTTCCTTTAAGGTTTGGTGTAGTCATGGAACAAAGCGAAGTCATGGGAGATATTTCTGACATAGTGCTTTCAACCCCATTGAATGTAGTGGATTCAATAGAATTAAACAAAATGGTGACGGCATCATCTCTTCGACGCTTACCAAGTTGGTGCCATTTGCATGGGTATGGAAGATAGTTGCTTTAATTGTGCTTGTATCAAAGTGCTAAATATATTTTTGGAGATAATCATTTATATATTTCATTACAGCCAACGTATGGGCTCTAATGGAATCTCAATAGAATGAACGTGTGAAAAATGAAAGAGGTAGCAAGGGGACAAGGAACACTTGTTGCTAAATGTACAAAAATTGCAAATATTTGGAGAAACGCGAGGACTACTTCAAGCTCTTCAGACTTTAAAAATATTGAGGCCAAGATGAATGAGTTGATGAAAATGCATATGGGTTTGCATGCGTGTTGATCATGCACTTGCCATATACTCAAACGGAGATACATGAACAGGCTAAAGGCTTATGTGGTGTTGTGCATGAGACAAAGCACACTCAGAGTGTTCTCCAGCAAGTGTCGACTGACCTGGGTGGTGAAGTAAGGGCACTTTCAATGATTATTTCTGAGACAAGCAGGTTAATGAATCTACTATGAATGATATGTGGGCATCGTTTTGGGGACTTGGAGATGACCACGAGCATGTGATTTGCCAAAGGGGTTGTCGGTTGCCGTTCTTGCAATTTCAAATGAATATTAGTAGGTTTAATGTCTTGCTGCAACAATGAGTCGTCAAATGAACGGTCGCAGCTAAGGAGGAGGACTTCCATAGGTGGAAGCTTATAAGTTTAGATTTTCCTACATGTTTTAAAGTGCTTGGGCTAGCACTTTTTGTGATAATATATGCTTCTTTTTTGTGAAGCCTGCATGGAATGTGCTAAGATGTGCAATGCTTTTGGATGTAACAAAGCATATTTGAGTAAAATGTTTTGAGTATGTACAATGTGATGTCTCTTTCTCGAGGTTTATATCGAGCAGTTTTGATAATCTAGTAATGGTTGGTATGTTTACATTTGATATTTAATATTTGACATTTGAATATATGCAATACCTTTAATTTTGAAATCAAACCATGCATTTGACAAAATGTGTTTATAAACATTTCTGGTGGTTGCATGCTTACTTTGTTTTGTTTGTTAGTTGGAACAGATCAATCGTGCATGTGTTTATAACTAAATTCTCTATCTCACCAAAAAGGCTCTCTCTCTCTCTCTCTCTCTCTCTCTCTCTCTCTCTCTCATGGATGAGGTCAAAATCTTTATAGTTAAATACATTGACTGAGCTACAGGCATTGACTCAAATACATTGACTTGGTGTTGTGTGTCTTGAAATTTAATATTTAATATTTAATATGCATGTATATATGTGTTGATCCAAGCCTTCGATGGAATGTATTGATAAATAGATTATGTGGGCATCCAATCAATATGGGATGTTCGCATCATCGAGCAACTGGTAGAGCAGAGACTATGTGTTGCATGTTTGTAGGGGTGTGCTTACCTCCACAAGGTATAAGTGAGGGTAGATTGCTAGGCTTAAGGCGATTCAGAAAGGGGTTTTAGATCATGGCAGACCCATTCATAGGGATGTTGAAAACCTACCTTTTCATCAAGGGATTCCAAGTGGTCATCATGAACTAGGCAAATGACAGTTTGCTATAGACCTGGCTAATGCTTTGCCATCACCGGTTGGTGGTGGCAATGCTCGGTATCACATGGATGTAGAGAATCATGTGATTGGTGAGTCGTGTGTTAATAATGTTCTAACATTTAACTCCCAGAGAGGGATTTCATATCGTGATAGAATCATTAGGGGATGTCACCAAAGGATGAATAATATTCGGAGTATGCCTTTTCACGTTGAGATTGCAAGTGGTGATAATGAACTAGCTCAACAACAATTTGGTGTGGATTTGACTAATGCTTTGCCATTTTTGGGTGGTTGGAATGGCCTTAATCATGTGATTATCAAGTCACATGTTAATAATGTTTCGATGTCTAAATACCAAAATGAGAGAAAACATAATGGATTGGTTTATGAGAGTGTATCTCACCGTGTTCAAAATGTAGATGGGGATAATGAGCTAGTTGAACATCATGTTGATATAGATTTGACTATGATGCATGTTGATCATGTTGTGCCTAATATTTTAACATCAACAGATGGTTATTATGTTGGAAATCACCACAATGTGAAAAATTACATGGTTAATGAGTCACATGTTGATAATATTGCGATTTTTAATCCCCAAAACGATGGATTGTGCTCTATTTTACATGCTTTACCTACAAGGGATGTTCATTCAATAACAATGGTATTGCTATTTCAAGAGCTAGATGTGCATTCCATGGGTGGTCTTTTTAAAATATAAGAGAGGTGTTTAGCTAAGTTGTGCAGATGCAAGACTCGGGTGCAAGGGTCAAATTTGTTTGGAAAGCACTGCTATCGAAAATAGAAAAGTAATGTTGCCACTGTTGCAATGTCCACCATAGCCATTGCATGATTTGTTGCATGGCATGCACCCTCAAAGTAGGATATTTAAAAATAGCATACAATCATACAATAGTGCTCATTCATTTGTATCACATGGAGCTAATCTTGATGAGATGCCTATTGTTAGGAATGGTTACACCTTTAGGGTGCATGGCTTTGTTTGTCACCATATAGGCCCTTTGCTTCTTGATGTGCAACGTCAAGAAAGGCCAAGATTTGCACAACTCTATGTTTATGATATTGAGCATGAGTTGTTTAATCGGTTGGGGGTTATGCATGATTTATTACCAATATTGCTTGGGGAGCTTCAATATATGATGCATCGGCACAACATATATGCACAAGCTTTTAGGTCTATGGGTATGTAACTGCAAAATAATCCCGTGCAAGAATTAAGAATGAGTATTTTCTATGTTCAAAGGACCAACAAAACAATACTCTGCTCCTATAGCAAAACTAAGGTTGCATCTATCATGTCGGGCAAGGTGATGAGAACACTTAGGGTGCTCCATGTATTGCTATTTCAAACTTGCATAGAGCATATATGCCAATGCTATATGTCCTCCTTTTTCTTATGGGAGGTGATGGTTGGTATATAAATGTTCCCTACAATAACATCAATGTTTATGTTAACATGTATGAATTGTCCAATCAAAATTGTGTTACCCAAATGAAGTTTTATGCATTCTGTCTTCAGGTGCACGAAGATACTGAGATGTACATATGGCACGGTGGTCGACTATTACAACAATTTATTGTTGATACTTATTGTAATATAGAGCAGTACTGCAGGTTAACTTGGTGTTGCTAGAATCAGTTAGTGTTGCGATCAGAGGCTCACAAAGGCTTGATAGACATGGTGGGAGCAAACGATAATGGACCAATGTAAATTGTTGGTGCCTCTATTGGCAAGAGGGTAGTTTTACTGTTGTCATTCACGGGTGGGACAATGCACATGTATCAATTATATCAAGATGCCATGGCTATAGTGCGATGCAAGGGGAAACCTAACCTTTTTATAACAATGACATGCAATCCAAAGTGGTCAGAGATAACTAATGCTTTGTTTCTTGGACAGAGTGCTTATGATTGTCCGAATTTGACTGCTCGCGTGTTTCACAAAAAACATGTCGATTTAATGTACACATTGTTGTGGAAGGACATCTTTGGAAAGGTTGCGGGCTATATTACTATGATTGAATTCCAAAAGAGAGGGTTGCCACATTCTCATACTTTGCTAATTTTAGAGCGATCTTTTAAACCTTCTAAAGCATGTCACTACAATAGACTAGTTTGTGCTAAGTTGCCGAATAGAGTTAAGTTTCCAGTCTTATTTGGGACAATTTCAAAATGCAACATTCATGGCCCTTGTGCGAAGGATTGAACCCCAAGAGTCCCTGCATGGAAAATGATAGATATACTAAAGATTACCCATGAAAATTAGTGGGTATGACAATGGTTGATAGTTCTAGCTATCCTATCTATCGATGACGAGATGATGGAAACTCTATGATCATAAATGGTAATGTTATTGATAATCAATGGGTTGTTCCATATAATCCTTACTTGAGTAAGAAATACAATGCACACATAAATGTGGAGGTGTGCTGCACAGTAGCGATGGTTGTTAAGTATTTGTATAAGTATGTATACAAGGGACATGACTGTGTGTTTGTCAAATTTTCTATTAGGGATGATTCAGCACGGAATAGTGGCAATGTTCCTGAAGTGGATGAGATTCAAAGTTATTTGGATGCATGATATGTTTCTACCTCTGAGACATGTTGGCAAATCTATGATTATCCATTGCATGATGAAAAGCCTGATATATAGCGTTTGTAGGTGCACTTGCCTGGTGAGAATTATGCGGTGTTTTGAGATACAGATGGTATACTAGATGTTGTGTAGAACAAAGACCTCCAAAAAACTACTCTTATTGAATGGTTTGTATGCAATCACATTCATCCAGAGGCTAGAACTATTTGCTATCAAGACTTTCCAGCATATTGGGTGTGGAATGCATGACATAAGATGTAGACACTAAGAAGGAGCGTGGGAATACATGTGGTTGGATGTATTTTGTGGCACCTACTTGTAGTGAGCTCTACTATTTGCGGATGCATTTAACAGATTGCCAGGGGTATACTTCCTTTGAAGATCTATGCACTGTTGATAATGTGATCTATGACACTTTTAGGAATGTTTGCATTGCAAGGGATATGTTGGAGAGTGATGATGAGTATGTTGTGTGCGTAGAAGAAGCTGCCTCTGTGCAAACCAATGCTCAACTTCATACCTTGTTTGTTGCAATTTTGGTCTTTTGTGAGTCAACTCAGCTTGGCCATCTATGGGAAAGATTTTTGGTACCAATGGTGGAGCATATCATGTATAGATTGCAGCTACAACAGGTACACGCCTCTCTTGGTGTTCTACAGCCGCACAAGGCATCTAACATGGGTTTGTTACATCTACAAGATCTTTTATGGTGTCGTGCTGCTACGCACACATTGTGTGAAGAACTCTAGAGTGCATCATCATTTGGCTTTCTTATTGTTCTAGAGAGCCAATGCCATATTAGTCATTAATGTCAGTGTTCCTAGTGTGGATGGTTTAAAAATACTAGATTTTTAGACAAGTTTAGCCAGTTTTTGATATTTTAAATATTATCTCTTGTAAAAACATGTGGACAACTTCTAGAAAATAGGATGACATGTAAAAGAAACTAGATAGCTTTCAGCCATTTTGGAAGGATTTTATGTAAAAAGAAGGATTGGCGAAATCACGCGACGCGCGATCACAGTTTTCAGGCAATGAATAACACTTCGAACTGGGAGATGAAGAATGAGTGATCTGATAGAATTCTGGTTAGGTGTCCTTCAATTTTACCCCCCTTTCAAAGCATGTTGTTGTCTACAAGAGATTTATCTTCTCATAATGCAAAAATAAATTGACAGGCTTCACCTTTGTGAGTATTCTTCTACATCTTCTATTTCTTTGAACCCCTTCACTTCCATCTACTCCTCTTTCTAAATCTCCATTCACCCTACTGTCTCTTATCCCCATGGTAGACTTTCGACCCCAAACACTCCAATAGTGGTAAACCTAACGTGAAAGTCAGTAGCAAGTGTGTAAAGATTGGAGATTCTGCTGGTTCAAGTGGTGGTGATGCTTTACAACAGATAATTGCTTTGTTGCAGCAACAACAACAACAGCGGTTGTTGTTACAATAACAGATGCAAACTCGGTAGGAAGCAGAAAGAATTGATTCCTTAGCTGTGAATGCATTGCAAGCAGTGGGACAGAATTGAAGCAGTTTAAGGGTCAAAATATTTCAGCCTTCACCCGGTTGTATGAAGAAAAGATGTTATTTCATGGGGTACCGCAATATGCATGGAGTTGGTATTTCTTCCATTTGACTATGCATACATTGCTTCATCGGATTGATGAGTTACATAGAAGAGATGCTGATTGGGCAGCTTTTAAGAAAGCTTTGAGAGAAGAGTTTCTCTTGGAAGATGCATGATTGATAACTAAAAAGACGTTTATAGATTGGATTGAAAAGCCCAATAAAGGGTTGGCTAATAACAGCTTTGCTCCGTGAATTTAAAAGTCGGTATACCGATGAGCAGCAATCATTGGAGAGTCAAAAAATTGATTTGTTTTTAAAGGTGTAGATCGTGTCTTGTAGAAGAAGTTGACTGATTGTTTTTAGAAGATGCCTCTTCTGAAATGGAGCTAAAATTAGATTGGGCTAATGCAACTGAGGCAATGCATATGTTAGTAAAGAGAGAGCGGATGAAATTAAGATGGGGTATAGGCACCATACCTGCCAATGCTCAAAAGGGGTCTGAAATTGCAACCAAGGCGCCTGTAGCTATGGAAGAACAACCGGATATACTTGTTGGTCCAGCTCTTAAAGGTGATGTTGTGGATAAATTAATCAAAGGCATGCGTAATTTGAGGCTGAATTTGACAGAAATCTATGCAAAGGTTAAAAATTTGGATGCTAAGGTAGAAGAGAAGGCTCGAGCAATAGCCCAAAGACTATACAAAGAAGGATACAAGAGAAGATGCATTTGGTGTGACAGTTTACAGTATGAAAAGTGAAACTCTATAGCCTATCGTCAAGCGGAAGCAAAAATGTTAGTATTTTGGAAAGATGGCAAAATACATGCAATAGAAACTAGTCTTCTAATAGAGCCACATTTTGAAAATGGTGGCATGCAGAAGAGATTCGAAGAGATAGCTGCAAGGACAACATTTGTTGCCATAGATGCAGCCACATATGGGTTGAGAATTGAAAGGACTGATGAAGCTTGTAAAGAAGGCATGGCTGAAGCAAAATCTCACATTTGGATGCAAGCATTAGATTGCATGGAAAAGGGCAAAACAACAAAGTCTGAATTTGTTGATGCAAGTCAGAGTATACAAGGGAGAACAAGATGGAGTGCACCGATGGATTCATTTTCAGCCTACGCTTATTTGGCTAAGGTTCATAATCAAGAAGCTCTTGTGGAAGAAAAGAGAAGAAGAGATGAGGACACCACTGGTCCTTCCTCTTCAAGCCCATCTAAATACATAACACGAAGTAAAATAGAGCAGCAGTAGAAAGAGGCTGAAAAAGCCATACCTAAGTATGTTATGGAGGATGCATCTCAAGAGAAGAAATAAGAAGGAAAGAAAAGGAATAAGCAGTCCGGTTACAGGTTACAATCAGATCTCGAGATTGCCATAAACCTTAAAAAGGACTTGGAAGATGCATACTTGGCAGTAGAGTGGAATTCACACTTGGCGAAGTTCTTGGAATCACAAACTGTGAATTTCATGATGCAATCATTGATATGCTGAAATGAAAAAGACAAATTGATGGTGAAGTTTTGCAAGCATTGATGCAGGTTGACAAAGACATAGAGAAACAACTTCAGAGGGAATGTGATGATGTATGTTGTGCTAATTTGTTAAAAATGGGTTAAATGGGAGTGTAGATAGCAAGCTTGTGGTGGCTGAAATTGGTATTATGGGCAACACTAAGCATAGAGAGAAGGCTATGTATAATGGGGATGTCTATTAACAAGCACATGAAGAAGAAGATGCTCATTTTATTCCAAACAGTCATTATTCACAAATGCATTGGGCTTGTGCTACAACAAAGACAATTGTTAAAGTGGGAGAAATAGTGACGTGTCCAATGTGGGTGACTATACATCGTATTTTAGTGAGAGGGCTATACTTGCCTCACGAAATACAATGGTGGCTACTTTGAATGATCATACATTGCAACTGATGCCAGGGAAGATTAGACAATATTATAGTGCATATTCGATTACAGATACAGATCACTTATTTTTGTACTCTATTGAGTATTTAAATACATTGGACCTTGGAGGTGGATTTCCTTTCTCATTTATTGTTGGTGAAGATAAATGCACATATTGTTATTTTTAGAAACCTTCAATAGGGGCATGTGTAATGATATGTGGTTGATATGTAGATCTTTCAATATGAAAGTGATAGATGTTGAGATAATAACGGGGGAAAATATGGATGAACGAGTTTTTATTCCTCGGATTACTTTTATTTCCAATGCTATATAATTGCTATTTACTATGAAACAGAGGCAGTTTTCCATCCAATTTGGCATTGACTATGACAACCAAGTCACAACGACAAACTCTATCCATTGTTGGGCTTTATATGAAGGTGCTAGTATTTACACATGGTCAGCTGTATGTTGCATTTTCAAGGGTAAAATTTTCACATAGTGTGAAAGTCCTATTGGGTGAAAAGGATGGGGATATGACCATAAACATTATATACAAGGATATATTTCAAAAAGGTGCAGTAATGTACATTGCTTTCTCTAAGGAGATATAGTTATTCGTGACCATATAGGGACATTGGTTTGGCATATATGCAAATTGCTCTTCATGCCATATTTGGTTAGCATATACTCTTTTAAAAGTGAGTTATTTTTCTTATTTTACTATTTATTTGAATTTTTCAAATGCCTACCCTAGAGTGACACTATTACCCAACTTCTGACTATCAAAAGGAGCTACAATACACATTGCATGCAACAATAAGTGATGATATCATAAGAAGGACGCTTGCAAGAGTCATTGAGTATTTCTATGATGATGTTAATATCAACATTAAGCTCCCAATTTTTATTGAAGTTGCACATCGTGGATACACACAATGTTTCGAGGTACATTTATACAAGGTGGACCACAAGAAGAGGTTTCAACATTCTCATACTAATAAGATACTAAGGCATTGGCTTAAGTATGGGTTCCAGGATGTGGATTGTTTTGTGATGTTGCATCAACATTTGTTAGTACCTATTGAATGGTTCACAAATGTTTGGCTAGGTATTATTATTGTTAGAGTGAAATGGTCTTTGTTAGTCGTTCCATGTACTTATATTGTGATTTTGTTCTAATGGAAGTGCTAAAGAGAGAGGTAACACTATCGCATCACCCATGCAATTACCAATAGAAACTGTGGGATGATTCCATGCTTCACCTTCGCATGTTTTGCTTGAGGATGAAGATTTTGCTAATGATTTCTCAAAGAAGAGGAAGCTTTATTTCTATTAGGCATCTTGGAGACATTGTCTTTTTTTGTTGGAGTCAACCATTTACTCGTTTGGAAACAATCGGCTATGTGCAGATAAAAAATAGAGTGTCTTACACTTGGCCTTTGTGGCTTGCTAATGGAAAGTAGAATGTCTTATACCTTCCCTTCATGGCATGATTGGTGTAAAGAGGCCAAAGATATTGGCATCTGGCTCAACTTTACTTATGAATGTCCTACTTGGAAATAAAAATGATTGCTCGAAAGACAAGATAGCTTTCTTTTGACTAGGTCTCTTGGAGAAATTATTTTTGTGGTGCTTTTTAGTTTTAAGTTTGATGTGAGAGAGAGAGAGAGAGAGAGAGAGAGGAAACCATTTTAGATACTACATGATGAAGCAATCATAGGTCTTCTTACTATCATGTATAGATGAGATTGTATGTATATCTAGCATTCTCTATTTTATAATGAGAGAGAGAGAGAGAGGAGATAAGAGAAAATACAATAAAACAAAAGATAGAGATGGAGAGAGGGAGAAAGAGGATTTATAGAGAGAATTGGGGGCAAAGAGAGAGAGAGAGAGAGTGAGAGAAATAAAACATCTTAGAAATGAAGAAGAGAAAGAGGAGAAATGATTTATTGTGTGAAATTACCTTGCAAAGTGCACACGAACGCTAGTCTCTAAAATCGAAGTCAGCGTGAACGCACAGGCACCATGCCGGGTTAGATCGGCTGGCTCTTACATGGGTTAAAGGCATAGTTGTGTCCCATGTCATTGAAAATGTGAATACAGTTATACTGCTCTAGCCTCCCTCTAGCCTCCAGGCTCTCACGCACGTTCACTACAGCTCCAGGCTTGTGCCGTAGAGCTGAACGATGATGAGACACAGGTCCTTGCACAGGGAAAAGGAGAGTGATCGACATGGATTTGCGAGCCATGGCTCCATGGCGGGCACGGACAGAAGGCAAGTTCAGCAGCTCCAGACATGCACGGAATGTCAAAGCATCCAAAATGTAGAAGAAGGTTCTGATCTCTGTTGTCCAGATCCATGGTAACTCTGACAATCTTGGTATTCAGGTTATTAAGCGTCATGGTTGCCTTGCAGGCCTTGATTGCCACACTCCAAAACTGCAGACAGTCTTGCATCCGGCCGTACGCCCAGCTCCTCTATGCTTACATGCAGCGGCACTGCCTGGGTAATGCAGAGAATGTCAACGCATCCAAAATGGAAAAGAAGATTTTGATCTCTGTGCAGATCCATGGTTACTCTGACAATCTAGGTATTCAGGTTATTAGGCGTCATGGTTGCCTTGGAGACCTTGATTACCACACTCCAAAAATGCAGACAGTCTCGCAACCTGCCGCTCGCCCAGCGCATCTACAGCTACATGCAGCGGCATGGCCTGGATACAGATGGAGTCCTTGGTAACTATCTGGTCCCAATGTTGGCAGACTGTGGGAGTCTGGCTGATGCTCAGGCTGCCTTTGACCGCTTGAGTTTCCAGAATGAGCACTCCTGGTGTTCACTTCTTGTTGCATATGTCGAGTATGGAGAACAGCAGCATGCCTTCCAGCTCTATCAGAAAATGTGTCAGAAGTTGGTAAGGCCAAGTAATTATACTTTTTTGCCTATTCTTAGAGCTTGTGCTAGGTTGAAAGACAAGGAAACAGGCAGACTGATACATGCTGAGATTGTGGAAACAGGACTAGAAAAGGACCACTTTATCAGAAACACTTTACTGGATATGTATGGCAAATGTGGCTTGCTTGCAGACGCATGTGATGTGTTCGATGAGCTTTCTGTCCGAGATGCTGTCTCATGGACTGGATTGATTGCAGGATATGCTGAACAGGGGTTTGGTGACAAGGCCATATCTTGTCTCGAGCAGATGCAGCAGGAGGGCTTATCACTAGATCCAGTTGTAGCTGTTTGGAGCTTAAAAGCTTGTGGGAGCATCAGAATAACAAGTAGAGGTCAACTTCTTTGCACTGACATTGCCAAAAGGGGTTTGGATGCAGACCTTTTTGTAGCCAACTCTATGGTAGATATGTATGCAAAATGTGGTGCCCTTGTTGATGCGAAAGGAGCATTTGACCAGCTGGCAATTCAGGATATAGTTTCATGGACAGCATTGATTGGAGGCTATGCTGAAAATGGGCTTCGTGATAAAGCATTTAAGTGCTTTGAACAGATGAAGTTGGAGGGTGTATCTCCAAATACAAACAGTTATGTTTGCATTTTGGCAGCTTGTAACAGCCCTGAAGCGTCAGAAAGAGGTCAACTGCTGCATTCTGAGATTACAAATAGGGGTCTTGAAAGAGAACCTTATGTTGGCAACACCCTGCTGGATATGTATTCAAAATGCAGACTGATGACTGAAGCTCAGGATACATTTGATAGGCTACCATTTCGAGATGCTGTTTCATGGGGGGCACTTATTTCAGGATACTCTGAACATGCACTTGATGAAGAAGTGTTGAACTGTTTTGAGGAGATGCAACTGGAAGGTGTATATCCAGACACCATCACATTTGTTCAATGCTTAAAATCTTGTGGCACTGTAGGAGCTTTAGAGACGGGCCGCAAAATACATGATCAATTAAGGAAAATGGGACTAGGAGGAGACCTTTTTGTTGGCAACACATTGCTAGGTATGTATGGTAAATGTGGGTGTATCGAACAAGTACGGGAAGTGTTTGAGAAACTACCTCTTCGAGATGTAGTATCATGGAATGCTATGATAAAGGCCTATGGGGAAAACTATGAGGGTAACATGGCCATAAAATGCTTTGAAGATATGCAAAAGGAGGATGTGAAGCCAGATGTGGTTACTTTCACATGCCTTCTTGTTGCATGCAGCCATGCCAACATGGTTACAAAGGGCCAAGAATACTTCCGCATCATGAGAGAAGTGCATGGTATTGAACCAACAGTCGATCATTGTACTTGTATGGTTGATCTTCTTGCACGTTCAGGATATGTATATGAGGCTGAGAAATTTGTTGAAGCCATGCATTGTCCTCCATCAGTTACAGCGTTGCTCACTGGATGCAAAAACTATGGGAAGGTGGAAGTAGGCCTGAGGTGCTTTGAGCAGCTCGTGCAGGGCATTCCTGAAGATGCTGCTGCATACTTGCTAATGACAGATATTTATGCGAGTGCTGGCAGGTGGGGTGATGCAAATAAAATAACTCAGCTTAAGGAACTTGTACAAGCAAAGAAAAAATCTGCAACTGCATTGATAGAAATAGACAAGAAGCTGCATGTATTTATTGTAGGTAGTCACAACCAAGACGTGGCAAGACTAGAAAAGTTAAGTTCATGTTTAAAAGATGTAGGGTATGTGCCAAATTTAGATTTGCTTTCCGAAATGATGTGTATGTAGAGGCTTATCCTCTTAGCTTGAGGCACTAGATGAAGGATTGTTGGATCTGTAGTAAATGGAAGTATACAAAATGTGATGGTTATGTTCAACATGGTAGGCATTACTTTGGAATCTTGTATGGATTTCACTGCCATGCACGACTGTACTCAGTAGCAAGGCTGTTGAAGGGATTGGGCTATATATGTGTTTCAAGGGCAATATCAATCCTTGTTGCAAAAAGGAACACCAAAATAAATTGCCCTTTGTGAGGTAACAAGTTATGTAGCGTGGAACATAAACAGGAAGGAGTGGCTATTACAACTTGCGATTTCTAGACTAGGATACCGTGCAGGTTGGGGATGTGTTTTTGTTCAGGATGTCATGAGTTGGCATCAAAGGTGCCAACAACCCCGAAAATACTAAGGTTTACCTCATCCTCAGTGAAATTTAATTGTACATCAATGGATGACCCATATATGTGTTCAATTCTAGCAAGGTGAATTACTGTGTTAAGTCCAGATGTTAAAGTGGCTCCTCACTCCAGAACTTTAACAGAACCTTTTTAAGTTATCACTTTTTTGATGCAGTATTATTCTGAGAGTGAAATCTGTCATCCCGTTGAAATGGTGTTAATTCTTGCTAGGCACTGTCCTGCAGGGAAAAAACACACAAGTTTTGGAAGGTAAGTTTGGAGAGCAATAAAACTTGCAAGAGTGTGAAGCACCAGGTGAGATTGAGTCGCTTCTGAAACTTTGGATATTTGCCATATGCACATTTTGTACAACTATAACTATCTGAGGTTTCGCTTGTGATCAATCCTTAGAAGCATGTCTACATCTTTAAGCAGTGTGGACTTTCATGTGTCCAATTTGGATGGGTGCTAAAAGTGTTCATCAGGTCTTTCATGTGTCCAATTTGTTGAGAAATCACCAATCCATTTGCAATTGATACATGTGGTTTTTCTCCATGTTGGCATTGAGAGAGTGTTTTGAGATTCATGGTGCACATTTGTTGAATAGAGGGCATAAAGAGGGTGATTAGTATGTGAGAATAGGTCTTAGGTTGTAAATGGTAGCCCTAAGCTAATCTATGTAAACTTGGGGAGGGAGGCTATCATAGACAAGCCATTTTTCAACTCCAATATAGCGGTGCAATCAAAAGGTGATGTGGATGAGGATAAGCTCTTTATAAGCTATTAGCCTACGCATGAGAGAGAGAGAGAGAGAGAGAGAGAGAGAGAGAGAGAGAGAGTCCAATTGTTCGGGTGAACACATGTTTTATCTCAATCTTCACAAATGAGTGTAGCCCAATTGTTAGGTTGAACACATATCTATCTCCCCCCTCCCCCCCTTTGTTATGGATCTTTACGGGACCTCAAGTCATAAATTGTCATGAGGTAATGGCATGCAAGATATATCAATAAGGGATTTTTGTATTCATGATATTGAAAGATACAACATTGAGGCACATCTGAGGACTACATCCTCGTGATGCCGCACATGTGAGGGTTCACCATCGAGTAGAGGGAATCACATGTAGAGTGAAAACCAAGGAGAGCTCAGAGTCACTACTACTTATCTAGGTGTTTTTGGATCCAATGCTATGGTATAGCTACAAAGCCCATACCCTTACACTCACCCCCGCATAATGGATTGTTGTCCTCAACAATCTAAGGGTGCTTTCTTGACTCATTCTAGGGTCTTAATACAGCTTATGCTATCAAGTTGGTATGTTTACCGATCTAGGACTTGACTCCTTAGCGGGGTCTTACTGTAGCCTTTTCTAATAAGCTGGTCAGTGGCTGCCGCACTACGACTTGGGGGTCTTAACATAACTTATTCTATCAAGTTGGCCAGGGTGTCTACCCATGTAGAATTAGTTATGTTATTCTTTTTGCATTCCAATCCACCCTCCACTCAATCACATTTGAGGAGTGGAGGCTTCGTAGTCCTAACTTGAGGTGGCTTGGCACTTATGGTTTTGCATGGCAAGCTTTGTAGTTGGAATTCCAAGTTGTTGCGTTGTTGGGGTCAAGGCGTGGTTGCATGGTTGTAGCCATGTTGTTCCACGCCTTAAGGGAGGTAGTTCATTGCATTGCTCCTTGTTCCGTTTCTCCCTTTCTTCTTGTCATTGCCTTGGGCCTTGGAGACTTGGGTCTCTTGGTTCGTTTACCAAGATACTTTGTCCTCATCTCCAAGTCAAGAACTTGGGATGTTTTCCTTGGCCTCCTCGAATCTTTCTTGCTTGCTTTGAACTTAGACAAACCGGTTGGTTCAAGCTTGCCTTCTCGCACAAAAGGCGTGGTCTTGGTGTATGGTTCCTCCTTGGCTCTTCTTAGCATCATTTTGAGTGGAAGTTCT
Source organism: Lygodium microphyllum (assembly GCF_053477565.2). Classification (NCBI taxonomy): domain Eukaryota; kingdom Viridiplantae; phylum Streptophyta; class Polypodiopsida; order Schizaeales; family Lygodiaceae; genus Lygodium; species Lygodium microphyllum. The sequence continues at coordinate 42,392,042 of NC_141159.1, forward strand.
TGGAGGGGAATGGACTAAGTCGTCACACTTAGACCGGATTTCAGTTTGCGGAAGTAGAGGTATTCTTGAAGTTCTTGGGGTGATGCCCATATATGTGGTGCTTGGTGTGTCATGAATCCATAGGATCGGGATGACAACTCGCACTGCTTGCGGCTTGAATGTCGAGATCTCAATCTTTACTAGTATTGAGTATGGTCCCAACGGGTTCTATAGTCCAAAGACATTCACCTTAAGAGTGAGTTAGAGAGTTCTCTAAGACTCAACTAGCAAGGTTCCTTTCCATGGCACTAAGTTACATTGATTGGACCATATTGCGAGCACTCCCTCATGCTCTCCCTTCTTTGAGGCTTGTCCTCTGACTCATTCTGTCCAAGCTTGAAAGGGTTTGCCTCTTCAGGCTCAAAGGTGTAGCCAATGACTCCATTGCTGAAGTGCATTGGGTTCCTACTTTGGTCCGAGTTGGTTGGGATGGGATGTGGCCTTGGATCAAAAGCTTGGTTTGCTTTGTCCTTAGCCACAAGTTTAGCTTGGGGGGTTTTGGATGCATCCTTATTCTCATCTCTCACCTTAGCTCCAGCGGCCTGCCTTCGCTTCTTGGCGTTTGGTTTCTCCTTTTGCTTTGTCTCATTCTCATTCTCTTCCTTCTCTATCTTTTGCTCTTCTTATTCCTTTTCTTTGTTGGCCTTCTAGCCTTGATCTATCTTTTCTTGCTCTCCTTGTTCTAGCCTATCTTCTTCGTTTGGCTTCCTAGTTCTCCATACTTGTTCTTCTAACTGGCTTCCTCCTCCTCTTTCTACTTACTCAATCTTTTTCCTAACTTTCTTCTTCTTGTTGTACTAGTATAACAATGCAACAAACTGAATGGGAAGGCTATGAAATGTATCTTTGTTGGTTATAGTGCTGAAAGTAAAGGTTATGCGATATATCATCCATAAGCTAAGTGTAATTTTTTGAGTCATGATGTTGCCTTCATGGAAGATACTATGCACCCTTTCCTTTCATGTAGTAAGGAGATAGATGTACGATCATAAGATATACATATGATACTTTCTTGCCTCTTTTTAATGGTGGACATGGAAATGTAGCGTGAAATGAGATAATTTTTGTGTATGCAAGTTTCTCATGGCCAATTGATAAATCAACCTATTTTTGATTATTTGTAAATGATGAACTTGTTGATGGGAGACTAGAGATTTAGTCTAGGATGATACCAAAATGATTAGTGTAAGTATTACCTAATAGCAAATTGGATACATCTTTGTGTAGTTGTACTTGTTTTGGTTTTTCACAATGTCCCTTATGCATTATATTGTTATGAATTGGTTGCTTCTAGATTGGTATGCATTGGTTGGATTGTGCATCAGTTGGGTATTAAAACTACATTTTTGAGTGGTGATTTATATGAGAAAGTAATGTTTTAAATCCTCGTGGCTTTGCATATAAGGGGCATGAAAACAAAGTGTGTAGATTGAAGAGGGCATTGCTGCATGGTCTGAAGCAACCACCTTAGGCTTGGTATGACAATATGCATGCATGCTTGGCTACACGTGGTTTTCATAAATAGTCCAATTGAAAGCACCTTATATGTAAGACACAAGGGTGATGTGCCTCTAATACTTGTGGTTGATGTCAGTGATAGGTTGCTCATTGGTCCTAATTGTTGATTTTAAGACTAAGTCAAATTTGGCTTCTGACATACCAAATTTGGGCCTGTTACATCATTATTTGGACATTCAGTTCAAGTAGTATGATTGAGATATTTCTTTGTTCTAGAAAAAATATATTGAGATATTATTGCAAAGATTTGATCATCAGGTTGTGTTTGCAATCTAGGAAACACCCGAAACCTTATAGATTTGGAATCTATGACCTCTGCACCTGTAAATGACAACACATCGAAACTCGAATATATCCACAAATTTCTTTTGACCAACTTGCATGGCCAAAAAAGAGACCAAAATGATTTGGGATAGCAAAAATCATTGCATATAAGCCCTTTTTTTGAAGTATATATACTACTCTTTATGCTCACCAAGTCTCACTAAAATTGGATGACTACAGCCCTACCAATCTCAAGAGCATTCTATGGCTATACTCCAATGAAAATTGAATAAGATGGAAGAGCTTCTTACCCATTGATTTGAGGTTCATGTAGCCATGGGACATCTTTAATACCATTTAAATAGATAAGAGGAGAAAGAGATGAAGCAACCAAAATTACACATACACAACGTAGAGTTGAACACACAAAGAGCTAGGCTAAAATCATCATCTCCTTCTTTATTCTTCTTCCACACCAAAAAAGAATTAGTGTACAATATACAAAAGAACTAAGACATACGTACATGCAGTCACTAAAGTGTAACGTGCTAAGGTTAGATGAGATGGAGTAATGAATGTGCCATAACTAATAGTAGACTATGTGGGTGTAGTCTAATTGTAGAATCACAAGTATGTCCTCTATGTTAGTCACCTAATGCACTAGTGAGTAAAGTTGTGCCATATCACCAAGGTCTTTAGTAAATGCTAGCTCATGTGAAGCTCAACATCTCAACATCTTTTTCTCCAAACTTTATTCGTGCATACTACATAAGTCCAACACCCTTAAGCTTGTTGCTTGTTTCAATTTATCTTGACTCTATATATTGATATGAGATTGATATCATGCAAACAAATCTAGTATCAAATAGTTTAACTTGCTCTATAAGCTTGACATGAGAGAGAGAGAGAGAGAGAGAGAGAGAGAGAGAGAGAGAGAGAGAGAGAGAGAGAGAGAGAGAGAGAGAGAGAGAGAGAGAGAGAGAGAGAGAGAGAGAGAGAGAGAGAGAGAGAGAGAGAGAGAGAGAGAGAGAGAGAGATTAATTGTGCGCTGATACACACATTTAAACACATAGGTGTCTTCATTTCCTACAATGTAGCAAGCTTTGTTTTCTTTGTTGCTAGCACATATGGTTATGCAATGGGTACTACATGTAAAATCTTCCAATACATGCATACACTAGTTCTAGTCAATAGTGACATCAAACCAACATTTTTGCATGATCTTGTGGTAAGAGCTTATTATAGATAGTTGAAGGGTTAAAGTATATAGGGAATGTCTAGTATTGAACCTTTCTTGGATAACTAGCACAAAATTTGATACTTTAGTACCAACTTTGGTGGTTTTGGACTATGAAAAACCTCTGCCAAGACTTTGGATTACTAGATGCTTATGCTTTGTATCCACATACATTTGAGCACTTGAAAATTTTCTATTTTACCAAAATCATTATGGCTTAAGCATTGTTACTTTTGTTAAAGAGGGCAAGAGCATGTCTAACTCCGAAGTATCAATTGATACTATTCAAGAAAAAATAAAATGAAAGAGTGTCCATAGCTAAGAACATTTTGTCATACAATAGAGGAGCTACATGTAGAGTAGAGTTTGAGTCTGGAAGGGGTTCTTTTAAAGGACTTAAGCAACAATGCCCTCCCTAAAGACTAATGGTTGACAGTCTTCAAGAACAAGCACAAAAAAGGTGCAAAGATATACGTGAATCATGTGCACCCTCACTTTGCAAATGATTATAGGTTGCTTTTTCATATGGTGTATCAAGCACCCTGAACTTGTGGTGAGATTATTGCCAAGTTTGTGCACTGTTACATGTTTGAGTGATGCTGTGCTATGACAAAATATCCCATGGGCCATAAAGTGGCGTGGGCTAGGTTTGGGAAAAGTGCAATTTATATGTGTAGGAGTAGGCTAGGGGGGTCAGAATGGAAGATTGAGGCATGGAGAAGGGTGAATATTGTCTCCCACATTGGTGTCCCTCCTCAGAAGAAGCCTCACATGACATAGTATGCAACCAACATTTGTACAAAGACAGAGCTTGTGTATGCAAGGCTAGTTTGTGATTACATTGCTAACTTGGAGTCACTAGTGGAGAGGATGCTTGCGGGCAAGATCAAGCATAAATTGAATAGACTATCGGAGGTGAAGAATCTGATCTAGCAAAAGGAGGCGTTGCTAAGGTACAAGGGTTCGAATGCAGTGGCCTAGCATATAAAATATGATTTTGAAGTGTAGAAGCCCCTCCAGGAGCTCCAACAACAAATTATGTGTAATGATGCAAAAGTAAATGAGGTGGAAGCTAATCTAAGAGCGAGTGAACAAATGTTGCAATGCCTTGGGGTCAATGAGAATATACAATGGCTCAAGAAAGAGCTTGAGTTTGAATAACTATACTCAATGCGATTTTTCTTAGTTTATCATTGATACTACTGCTACATGGAAACCCTTAGTAGAGCTCTTTAGCTAACTAGCTTTCATAGGGATGCTCAAAGTTTTTGGTTGTTTTAGTTGTCTCTCGATACATTTAGTACTCTTTTGTACATTTGGAAAATTTGAAAGTGTAGGGTATATTTGGTACTTTTTGTTACTTTGTGATACTAAGGTGCTTTTTGGATATTTGGTACATTTGGTGCCTTTTGTATTGCCATTTATTGTGTTGAAATGCTTTCTAAAACCATATGTAGTTATTTTTGGTATCTTTTCGTCGTTATATTCCTCTTTGAGTATACTTGGAACTCTTTGGTACGTTTGGTGCATTTATAGTTTTTGGCACATTTGGTGCTTTTTGAAAATCTATAAGGTACTTTTTGACTTTTTCGTACATTTGGTGCTTCTTCTACTATCCCCTAGTTGTTTTTTATATTAAAGTGCTTTTTGGTACTACCTCTAGGTCTTTTTAGTTCTGGTCCTCTTTGGTATTTGAAGCATTTGGTACACTTTGGTACATTTGGTGCCTTTTGATATCTTTGGTTTAAGTTGTTTTCTAGTTCTCTTTTGGTACCTTCACTTCCTATTTCAAGCATTTGGTGGACTTTGGTACATTTGGTGCCTTTTTGGTCCATTTAGTAATAAGTTATTTTTTAGTGGTTTTGGTCCACTTTGGTACTTTGGATAATTTTCATATATTTTGGTAGTGAAAGGTGAGAAGGATCAAAGCTTGCTTGAGAAGAGCTATGGCGGGAGAGCAAGAGGAAGAAAGAGAGAGAGACACAAAATGGGAACTCCAACAGTCACAATGTGTGACCGGGCCTTCCTTTATTCAAACTGTCACTAAAAGAATAAAGAATAAAGTGATAGTGACGGGCACCCACCACCTGCAGTAGAGTGCAGTGGCGGGTACTGTTAGTATAGTAATACATGGGTGGCTAGGCGGAGGCGCCTTTACCCCCAACAACCTCCCACTTAAAGGCGAATCTACCCCAGTGAAAAAGAAAAAGAAAAGACAGTACAATGTACACATATACAATAGGATGAGGAAAAACGTCATCTCATCCAATGCCCATCAATCTCTTGAGGAAGTCAAAGCGCTCAGTAGTGAGGTTTTTCGGGAAGAGTGAAAAAGAAAAAGAAAAGACAGTACAATGTACACATGTACAATAGGATGAGGAAAAACATCATCTTATCCAATGCCCATCAATCTCTTGAGGAAGTCAAAGTGCTCAGTAGTGAGGTTTTTTGTGAGCAGATCGGTAGGATTTTTGTTAGTGGAGATCTTGACAAGGTCAACAAACTTGTCCTCCACGACCCCATGTATGGAGTGATACCTCACCTCAATGTGTTTTGTCTTTGCATGGAAGTTCTTGGTTAGCTGAATAGCACTCATAAAATTCGAATGTAGCGTAGGTATATAATCAATCCTAAGATCATGAACCAAATGGCCTCCTTGCAAGCCTTAGTGGCTACAACATACTCGGCCTCAATGGTAGAGAGAGCCGTACACTTTTGAATGATGGACATCCAAGAGACAACACCTCCACAATAGGTGAATACATAGCTAGAAGTGGACTTCCTACTATCTGCATGTCCTGCATAATCGGAGTCTATGTACCCCACAACTCATGTATCCTGATTGCCATAGCAAATACACATATCTGCTACGCCTTTCAGGTATCTCATGATACCTTTCACGACATCCCAATGTTTCTTGCCAAGTGTAGCCATACATCATGCCATAACACCAACTAAAAAGGCAATATTTGGTCGAGTGGCTATCATGGCATACATAAAACTGCCCACAACTGATGCATAAGGGATCTTGATCATCTTGGCTCTTTTCTCATCTGTCTACAGAAAATTGGCCTATGAAACCTTCACATAAGAAGGTAATGGATAGCCAATAGGCTTCACGTCCTGCATGCAGAAATGCTCAAGGACTTTATGAATATACTCCCTTTGTGAGAGGTAGAGTAGTCCCTGATGCCTACTATCATGCTTAATGCGCATACCTAGAATGTGAGAGGCCTGTCCCAAATCCTTCATCTTGAAGCTCTTCTTCAGCTGAGATTTAAGAGCATCTAGCTCATCATGAGCTTTTCTTGCTATTAGCATATCATCCACATAAAGTACCAAAATAAGCAATGAGCCATCACGGGATGTCTTAGTGTAAAGACACAGATCGATAGCGCTCCTGTTGTAGCCCTGTGACTGCATAAAGGCATCAAACTTATGATGCTACTCCCTAGGTGCTTGCTTCAAGCCATAGAGACTTTTCTTCAACTTGCACACTAGGTGCTCCTTGCCAGGTTTTGTAAAGCCCTTGGGCTGCTCCATGTAAATCTCATCATGCAAATCCCCATGCAAGAATGCAGTCTTGACATCCATCTGATACATGTTCAAGTCAAGCTGCATGACCAAAACCAAGCGTAGGGTGGTCATCTTGGCCATAGGAGAAAACACTTCATCAAAGTCAACTCCATGCTCCTGTTTAAAATCCTTCGTAACAAGACTTGCCTTATAAGCCGGCTTGGGGTGCCCAGGGGTACTTTTCAACTTGTACACCCATTTGCATGGCAAAGCCTTTTTGCCTTGAGGAAATACAACCAAATCCCAAGTCATATTCTTATGCAAGGAGTCCATCTCGGACTGCATAGCCCTCTCCCAGGAGTGACTATCACCCCTGTGCATAGCCTCATCATAGGTGAGAGGCTCTCCTGCATATGTAACCAATACATAATGCATTGAGGCTTAAATCTATCAGGTGGACATCTAGCTCTAGTAGACCGTCTCACTGTAGGCTCTGCTGCATGTCTAGCATCCTGTCCAACACCCTGGCCATGTGTACCAATTGTTGCTGCAAGATTTCCAACTAGCTGTGTAGGAGCACATGGCTCCTTCTGGAATATAACCCTGCATATCTCTACCACCTTCTCAGGCTGCCTACGCATCTTATCTTCATGGAAGACTACATCATGATTGAAGATGACTTTCCATGCCGCGGATCCCAGAGGCGGTAACCCATCTCGCCTACATCTCCATAGCCAAGGAAAATGCATTTGACACTCTTAGGATCCAACTTAGTCCACTTGTCCTTGGGCACATGGTAGAATGTCTCACATCCAAAGACACGTAGATGCGCATAAAACGGAGGTTTCCCATTCCATACCTCCTCTGCAACCTGAAAATCCAAACCACTGGAAGGTGATCTATTGATGACATGCACAACTGTACTGACTGTCTCAGCCTAAAAGCTCTATGGTAGGCCTGCATGGCATATTGCGTACATACTCTTGGATGGTTATATTCATCTGCTCAACAACGAAACCATTTTGGGATGGGGTATAGGGGGTGATCAACTGATGTTTAATACCCCTCTTGTCACATAGCTCCTCAAAGGCACGTGACACATATTCTTGGGGTAAGCCCATACTTTACATGAAAAATCATCAATGAACGTCACAAAATACTTTGCACCACCCATAGACTGATAGGGCATGGGCCCATAGACATCCAAATGTACCAATGCTAGGGGCTCACTCATGCATGTCCTACCAGACTTCTTATGCATATTCCTAGTCTGTCTGCCATAAAGACAATGCTCACATGAATCAAAACATGCATAGTCAAGGGACGACAAGTACTACAAACCAAAAAACATTTTCATTTCCTTCAAATACATATGACCCAAACGAGCATGCCAAAGAGATATATGTGGGATGGAACCCACTGTCAAAACATGGTCAATAGAGGACCCATCAACTACAAGTGGATAGATGCTTCTAGCCTTGGCACCTCTAGCAAGCACAAGTTTGCCATGTGTGATCTTCCAAGTAGAATCCCCAAAAGAGACATGAAACCCAGCATCATCAAGCTGCCCTCCTGCAGACATAAGACTGCGTGTAAGTGGAGGTACATGACGTACATCCTGTAACATAAAAGTACTGCCAGTAGAGAACTGCAGCCATACATCCCCAATGCCAACAAAAGAAAGTGACCTGTCATCACCCAAGCAAATTGAACCAGAGACAGTGGACAGTGCGCTAGGATTGGAACCACTCATGGCATGGTGTAACATGAAATGAAGCACCAGATAGTTGGGCAAACACCTTTCAAGTTGATCTATGGAATCGAAGCAATTTTGCTAGTATAGTTTTTTATTCCTAGCTTGAGAGTAGCAATGCAAGAGTGATGGGATGGGAAAGAAGCATGGATTGAACACTTAGCAGCAATAGAATGTCTCTCTAAGACACGACTCCTAGCTACTCATGAGCTAATCTGTGAGAAGGTAAGATGCAAGAGTTAGTTTGATAAGCATGTCAAACACTGACGAGCAAGGTGACCTAGTATTGCTATAGTGAGTGAAGGGCCATAAGTAGAAGATAAAATTCAAGGGGTTAGGGCCTATCAAAGTCCATAATATTAAAAGAAATGTAGAGCTCAAAACCTTAGAGGGAGAGGGCATATGATTCTTTAACAATAGTCGCCTCAAGAAGTACCACCCCCAACCCATCCATTGCATGAGCCACCAATGCTACAACCACTTGTCAATGTTGGTGGGTGAAAATGAGTGACCAGGGACATGATGCTACGTGGGTAACACATGTAAATATTATTTTTTTGTCTTTCTAACACCTACACGTAGTGGGAGTCAGATTGGTAGATAGAAATCCCAAGTGGTACCATGCATGTTTGACATGTGGTTGTAATATTTCAGTTTTGAGACACACGCCTCATGCAGAAAGAGGTATCCTCATACATGGAACATGTTCTCGCTTTTAATTTTGAGTCCTCGAGTGGAATTTTACGTGGTAGGGGGACATGTTTGCCATCTAGCAACTAAGGGGAAGCAGGGAGGCAGCTTGGTAAAATAGGGGAAAAAGCAAAAACATAAAGAGTTTTTTTAAAAGAAAAGAGAGGGAGAGGGGTTCTACACAAGACAATTAGCATATCAGAGAGAGAGAAAAAGAGAGAGAATAATCTTGCAATCTAAAGACAAGGGAGAAATCTCATGCTCAAAAGAAGAAGAACAAGTTTTTAGAAGAAAGCACTTGTGCGGCTGAAATTATCAGAGCAGTGGAGCATAATAATAGTATATTAAAGATGGGGCTATTGAAGCTGATTGGATGATGCGAGTTCTTGGTTTTCAGATGATGGCAATAAGAGTCTCCCTTTTGTCTTTTTTTCTTCTACTACTACATGGGGCACATAGTATGCAGATTTGTTTTAATGTATGAATATGAGTGAGAGACAGTAGAGGGTTGTTCTTTGTCGTGTTGAGAGTGATGTATGTTAGTTGTTTGCGTGAGACTTCCTATCAAGAGAAAAGAATGGAAGTAAAGGATCTCTACATCTAAAACTAGGTATGTAGCAAAGAATATGTATTATGGGCAAGTGTTGAATGCATGGACTCGAGTTAGTGGAAATTCGAAAGGATTTGCAGCCAGGAAAATGATGAATTAGAGCTCATAACGTTCGAAGCTCCGCAACTCTTCATCAATGCAAGATATGCTGAGATGTATCTGCTATTATGCTGAAATGATAATCTGAAATCAAAGAAAGTGTCCTCCCGTTTGCACGTTTGTGCTTCTTGGAGTAGAGAAGTTATGTGTTTGCTGTATAGAGCAATAGTGTATTTCTGCATTGCTCTATGAGGCAATTTCTATGCTACATGAGGCAATAGGTGAATTCAGTAGCATCTACACCACCAACTTGGTTTTCCATGAATGTCATCATGACTATCCATTGCTATATTAGTGTAAACTTTGTTTTGTTGCAGTAATGGAATATCTACAATAGTGAAATGCTTGTAGCAATTGAATTGGCATGAAAATTCATCGTATAAAGCTTTGGTTACTTGCGTTTTTTATTTGTATTTATGGTGCTCTGAGAAAAGAAGAACAAAAAGGATCTACAACTGATTTTGCATGGCTTGAGGCAACCACGCTTTGTGGGGCACTTTTCGCATGTGGCACTGCCATCTCTAAAAAATAGGAGTTATCTAAATTTGAAAGCTTGTGTCGTCAGAGTCTGAGCCATGGTTGTTTCTGCATGAGATTCTCTCTGAAAATGGTATATTCTGAGCTTGAAGGTTTAAACTCCTTAAGTGTTGAGTTGGAGTCTCCATGAGGAGTGAGTAATCTGGAATATTTGATCATGTGTTCAGTGGTGCTATCTCGTGGGTTTTGTTGAGGGGAGATCCTTGGTCTTTATCCCCTGGTGTTGTCTTTGGGGTTGTTAGAGGGAATGCTGGTTATGAGATATGATAGTAGCTTGGACTCCACTTTTCAAACCAAGTTTTGAGTTGGATGGGAAGGACCTTTTCTCATCAAGTAGAAGTTTGAAAATGGCACTTACTTGCTACAAGATTTAGATGGGACTATTCACAAAAGTAGAATCAATGGGTTCCATCTAAAGAAATATATCTACAGAATCCTATAAATAAAGGGGATGTAAGTAATGTACATAGTATATGTAGAGTAGGTTTCTTCCAGTTTATTATTTAGGGAAGATTCAGTCTTTTGAAATTTGGTGTTAATCAAATGGTTGTTTCGGGACCTAAAATGGGCGACACTGGCTCTCTAGCACTAGCCGGACCTTGAAGACACACAAGACACCCCACACGACCTCATGGCTAGGAGCATCTAAGGCTCACACTACACTAAAATCTAATATTGATTTTTCGTTTGTAATAGGACATAGTCCAATGTTTACCTTCCCTTTTCCTCAGAGGGAGATCCCATAACATATAGGTATAATACCTCGTATCACAAACATAGGGAAGCACCTCTCGGCTGACTACCGTGGCTCCACTGCAGCTCTCCTACATCAAGGGGATTGGCCCCAATATGCGTTGCCTAACATATGAAACATAATGCACAAACTCCACTCTTTTCTTGTTTTGTACAATCTAGGAATATATAGATCCTCACCAAGTAGTCCCAAGGAAACTGTACAACTAACCTACAACTTAGACTCCTTTTCACTCCACCTATAAATCACGTCCTAGGAAGACAATTACTATGAAATCCAAGACTAATACCATGTCATGTATCATACATAGTGTGTATGATCCTAGTGCACAAACAATATTTATTAAATTAGCATTTTGTGATATGCAAAAATAACCCTTTCATGATCTTCACTAAACATATGTTTCGATGTATGGAGACTAGCACCGATTTCTCGTGCTACTAGCCCCTTAAACTTAAATTATTATCGTCCTATATGACATGCACAAATAAAATATCAGACTTTACTTCATTTTCCATACTTAAACACTTCCATGACCCTTCTTTTCCCCTGCTACTTATTTGTTGCATCGTTGCATAGGTGTAGGGTTTTATTTTTTGTCATTTTTGATGTATAAAGCAATAAAAACATAGTAAAACATACAAACAAGGGTGAGTTGAGGCTTATCCTCATACCTCAACCTTGCTAAACATTCACGGACATTAATCATATTTTTTCCTATTTTTTGAAGCACAAAAACCTAAAATTTCCCATTTTTTACTATTTTCCCTATTTATTTATCAAGAAAATAGAGTATTTACTAGTTTTTCAGGTTTTTTTGATTATGAAAATTGAGAATTACCCATATCCCACATTTCATCCCATATGCATCCTTTTTATTAAACCCAAAATGACAAAAACCCCATTTTCTTTGTAAAATGCATATTTTTCGAGTTGTAGGAAATTATTGTTAGCATTATCACATTATGTATTTTGATTTTTCTGGCATATACTTATAATAAATTCAGCAAACAACATTCCTACCAATTTTCATCCAATATGAACATCATTTGGCCAATGAAATATAAAAAAAGAACCACTTTCCTTCATAAAAGAGAGTTACCGATTTTTTCCTTTTGTTGCAGGTTTTTAAAAATCTGATTCTGCACAGCAAAACAGTCCACCATTAATGCTCAATCCATCTCCAATCAACCATCTTCAGCCCCACTTGATTTGGAAGCAATCCGGTACATTGCCAGACAGAGCATTTATCAATCGGGCTTCTTCCACATGAATTGCCTCTTAGGGGGGAGAGAGAGAGGAGAGAGAAAGAATAAATCTAGATCTTCTGATTCAGGGAGCCATTGGAGGAGTAAAGAGTGGCAATGGAGAGTGAAGAAAATCACAAGATCATTGATGTAACCAGTTTGGGGGGTTACTCTCAGCCACCCCATAGCCCGTTCTCCATAATCATCACTTGCATGTCCATGGTGCCTTCATCTTCTTTTTTTCTTGTAAAAAGAAAAAGCACCCCCCCGCCCCGGCGCCCTCGGCGTGAAAATTGGGGGGTGGGAGACCCCAAGGGTCACACCCTTTCTTATCCCTTGAGTCTTTTTAGACTTGGCATCTTTTGGTCTTTGCCTCCGGGCACCCCCATTCTCGCATCTGCCGTTGGAATCGCGATCTAAAAAATCTGGCATGTCCATCTCAAAGTCCCCCACTGTCGAGGATCTCTTAAAGTCTCATATAACATCCTGAGAATTTATGGAAATTACCCAACCGTCACTCAGTAGGTCTTTAAAGCACTTTTGGAACCCATTGGCTACTTGCTACTGACTTGATTGCCTATGCCGCCTTCGACGGAGTTTATTCTTCCCTTGAAATTCAAAATTTTTGGTAAATGTTAAGCACTTTATGGAGTCAAAAATCACTGCTCAGGCTGTAAATGATGGACACCATATTTAAAGTGTGCTTTGACCTACTAAAGATCTCTGTCAAGTTTGTTGTTGATCCGAGCAAGAATGTGAAAGTTATGGTCTTTGGAAGGTCAATGTCTGAAGCGGACTGCATACAAAAATTTAGGACTACAGGCTGTGTAGAGCTTCTTCAGGATAGTAGCTCAAAGAATTTGGTGCTAAGTTTTTCTAGAGATTCTAGATTGGAAAGAGAGCTATAACTTTCCTTTTTGAAGCATGGTGAAATGAGACCTAGTTAGAAAGTTATGAGCTGTTCTGTGTAGTGCTCTATAAGGCAGATTTTCAGGAAAAGGAGTTTGTCTTTTTCAGATATTTTCGAAGCTTTTAATAAAGGTTTGTTCACACTTTGTCTTCCAAACCAGGGGGTGGCTAATCATGGTGGGTGAAAATGAGCGACCAGGGACATGATGCTACGTGGGGTCAAGTGGGATAACACATGCAAATATCATTTTTTTGTCTTTTTTACACCTACCCATAGTGGGAGCCGGGTTGATAGATGAAAATCCCAAGTGGTACCATGCATGTTTGACATGTGGTGATATTTCAATTTTGAGACATGTGCCTCATGCAGAAAGAGGTATCCTCATACAGGTAATGTGTTCTCGCTTCCAATTTTGAGTCCTTGAGTGGAATTTTACGTGGCAGGGGGCATTTTTGCCATCTTGCAACTAAGGGGAAGCAGGGGGCAGCTTGGTAAAATAGGGGAAAAAGCAAAAACATAAAGATTTTTTTAAAAAAGAAAAGAGAGGGAGAGTGATTCTACACAAGATAATTAGCACATCAGAGAGAGAGAAAAAGAGAGAGAAGAATCTTGCAGTTTGAAGAGAAGGGAGAAATCTGATGCTCAGAAGAAGAAGAAGTTTTTAGAAGAAAGAGGCCATGCAGTTGAAATTATTGGAGCCGTGGAGCATAATGGTAGTATATTAAAGATGGGGCTGTTGAAGCAAGATGTCTTATGTAAGTTCTCAGTTTTCAAATGATGGCAATAAGAGTCTTCCTTTTGTCTTGTTTTCTTCCACTGCTCCGTGGGGCACAGAGTATGTAGATTTGTTCTGATGTATGGATATGAGTGAGAGATAGTAGAGGGTTGTTCTTCATCGTGTTGAGAGTGATGTATGTTAGTTGTTTGCATGAGGCTTCCTGTCAAAAGAAAATAATGGAAGTAAAGGATCTCTACATCTGAAATTGAGTATGTGGCATAGAATATATGTTGAATGCATGTACTCGAGTTAGTGGAAATTCAAAAGGATTTGCAACCAGGAAAATGATGAATTAGAGCTCATAAGATTTGAAGCTTTGCAACTCTTCATCAATGCAAGATATGCTGAGATGTATCTACTGTTATGCTGAAATGATGATTTCAATTTGAAATCAAAGAAAGTGTCATCCCGTTTGCAAGTTTTTGCTTCTTGGACCAGAGAAGTTATGTGTTTGTTGTATAGAGTAGTAGTGTATTTCTATAGTGCTCTATGAGGAAATTTCTATGCTGCATGAGGCAAGAGGTGAATTCAGCAATGTCTACACCACCAACTTGGGTTCCCGTGAAAGTCATCATGATTATCTATTGCTATATTAGTGTAAACTCTGTTTTGTTGCAGTAATGGAAGGTCTATAATAGTGAAATGCTTGTAGTAGCTGAATTGGCATGAAAATTCGTCGTATAAAGCTTTGGCTACCTGTGTTTTTTATTTGTATTTATGTGTGCATTGAGAAAAGAAGAACATAAAGGATCTACAATAGATTTTGCACTATTTGAGGCAACCACGCTTTGTGGGGCAGTTTTCGCATGGGGCTGCCATCCCTAAAAAATAAGAGTTTTGTGAACTTGAAAGCTTGTGTTGTCAGAGTCTCAGCCATAGTTGTTTCCACATGAGATTCTCTCCAAAAAAGGTAATTTTAAGCTTGAAGCTTTAAACTCCTTAAGTGTTGAGTTGAAGTCTCAGTGAGGAGTGAGTGATCAGGAATATTTGATAATGTAATCAATGGTGCTATCTTGTGGGTTTTGTTGAGGGGGAATCCTCGGTCTTTATCCTATGGTGTTGTCTTAGGGGTTGTTAAAGGCCTGACTACCTAATTCATTTACCAACATGAGAGTAGCCTCCATCACAAAAATCGAGGATGTGGATGAGGAGGCAGTGGAACTTGCTTACTTGCGAATCACAGTCACTGCTCAAAAGACACACACTTTTGATGCACTCATTGATGAGGGAGTTGACTTCAACATCCTTACTCATGAGTATTGGACTCTCATTGGTTAGCCCCAACTGCAACCCACAAATGCTAAGCTCAACCCGTTTGGGAGACAGTCCTACCCTCTGCTAGGGAAGTGCAAAGTAGCGGACTCTATCGAGAGTGAAAGCCTACCCATGATTTTCTATGTGCTACCTAACACTAAGGCCACATGTAAGAAATCACTGATAGGACGTGCTTTTAAGAAGCAGGCATATTGCAATGTGTTGATTACGACTCGCAGCGCATTCACCTTGCCATTGGCAATGTGAGGATAGTAATGGCTTTCAATAAGGGTAGCACAGCTCCATCCAAGCCCGTAGTGCCATTGGCAGTAGTATCTAACACAAAGTTTAAGGAGGGGGGTCGTGACTTGCCCCACCCTGCCAAGACGGACCAATCACAACCTAAGGAAAACACAACCAAGACCATTGAATAATAGCTAAAGTGGATGCCTAAACGACAATCATAGCCATCTAAGAGCCAATCCGCATGGAACCATAACTCCTGAACATGATATCCTAAGCATAGGAAATATAGTTGGGGTTCTAGAACCTGACGAATAGTCTAGCCACGATGGGTACCTATAGCCCTATTGTGTGCACAAGGCTACTATGCAGGCAACAAATAGATTTGGGTATCTAAGACCAAGAGTAGCACACATGGCCCTCAACCATTTGCTATTAGCCCATCTTCAAAGGCTGATGAGCTACCTAAACTTGCTAAACCACTTGAGTCAAAAACTAAACCCATCGAACCTCAACAGGTCTATCGACCAAAACTGCAATTGATTGCCCCTAAGCTGACTCAACCTAATACTGCTAGTGCGCTACATCTTCACAACCAACAATTAGCACAACATGTGAGCTCCAAAACATGCCTCTCACACTAATGGCTAGCATGTGCCCTATGGATCAACCAAAGCAGTAGATACCAATTGCTAAGCAATTGAGCCCTGTCAAACCCCAACCTCCTGCAGGCCTGAAACCCTCTTATGAGTGGAGATCTATTCTTACATTGGCCTTTGATCTAGCTGAGAAAATGGAGGATAACTTGGTCACATGGATTAGACGCTTGGATGCTGCCTTCACAATGCTTGCTAAAAGCTATGAACAATTGTGGACCTAGGCCTCCTAGACGAGCCTTTAGCAACTAATGTACGCACAATGCCATGGAAGTGGGAAGAAATTGAATTCATGTTTGTTAAAGTTACCATAGTAGCAGTCAAGGAGTTGATTGCCAAATACAATATATTGTAAGCAAGCTCACAAATAATGACTAATCATGTCCTACTGCAAGAGCAAAGGCTCTGTAACTAGTTAGAAAATATAAGAGCTAAGAACAGTGGGCAACTTTGAATCTTCTTTTCTACGAAATTAGTATGCTCTTCATATCCAATGGGAACAAGAGGGCTGCCCTATTATGACCAATCCTGAGTAGAGATGCACAATCAAAACCCTTGAGTATGACCCAACTTATGTAGCTCCTACCTCCTCTAGGGTATCGGCCATCACTTGCATCTGACCCTTAGAAGAACATGTCATGGCCCACCCCTATTTTGATTGAATCCTTACCGAGGAAGAGCTACACATTGCTAGCAAGAAAAACTTCGGTGACTTCCTATCTAATGTCTTGACCTACATTAAAAATGTAGGTATTAGACCTCATGACATGAACCGTCGTGCTCACTTGGAGTGTAACCCACACTTCTACAATTGGCTAATGCAAAAGTAAAGCATCATAAGCATGTGATTTTACTACCTAACCCTTCATTCTCAAATCCTAGGAAGAATTCACACCATTCTCTGCCAGCGGGGGGGGAGGGGAGATAGTAAGATGGAAAAGAAAACATATCTCAAACCTCAACCAATGTTTTAAGGACATATAAAAATCAACTTATGATTGAGGAAAATTATCATAAATTTTTGGATTGTGTGGACTGCTTGAAGCAAAAGTCTTTATTTTGTACTTAAGAACTTCGCCTTTCCATAGCTTACATTCATTATCTCATTTTCATTTTGCAAGAGTTATCTCAAGGAAACTAATGGTAAGATGTGGTATTGTGACAAGAACCTACGATGGCAAGACAAAACAAAGGCAACAAAGCTACTATTCATGGAAGAAGAACAAGCGAAGTATGGCCTAACGATTGAAATAAGGGCCTTCAACCTATTCAATATTAGGAACATCATGAACTTGGAACACATGGTCATGGAAGAACTAGCCATGAAGTGGATTGTCGATTGATGCAATCTAGGAAAGTATGTGGAGAAGATCAGACAAGTTGTTGGCTACAGCAAGTGCACAGAGTTCCTACAGACTTTCAATGCTAATAGGAACCACACGGTACTGTAACAATGAGACAAGGAGAAGAAACACATATGGTCGAGGTAAAATTGAGCCCAAAAATGGTGGAAAGAGAGTTGGGCTCGGTCAACAAGGTCGAGAGCTTGCTAAAAGGGATTTCTAGAATATGTTGGGAATGGATAAGGTCCTAGTCCACACCAACTATGGCATCAGCCTAGCTGATATTCCAGACCTTGAGGTTAAGTTGCAAGCAAAGATGATCCATGCTCTATTCTCTAGTTAAAGGTACAATGCCTTAATGAGCAAGATTGGAGTGCCTTTGCTAGAGAGCCTTGCAATCAAGTCCTTGGATGAGGTGAATTGGAATGGCTATGTGCATAAAACCATTGAAGCTTCTGTAAAGGCACTAGCCATAGGTACAAGACCAGTGGTGGGAGTCTCTAGCTTTCACAGCGGGGACGACAAGGAAGAAATCATAATCCAAAGCATTGATTATAGGGTTGACGGGGTGCTAACGGCTATCATCCTAGAGGCTATGAGAGAGGTGGAAGAAGGTGAAGAGGAAGTGGGGGAGACACATGAAAGATCACCATCCTAGGAGTAAGAGGAGTCAAGTGAAAGGATAGTGAGTGAGGGTGGAGAATTGAATACACCATCTGGCCAAGGAGGGCCTAGGAAGCCAAAGAAGAGGACTCCTAAAAAGAAGCAACAAGAAACCAGGGAGAGAATGACCAACGAAGAAAAGTCCGAGTTGTAAAGAGTGCATGCGGAGTCAAGGAGGTCTGAAGAAGAGAGACGGAGGAAAGCAAAAGTAGAGGCATAAGAGATGCATAGGAAGGAAGAGGAAGACTTGGATCAAGCCATTCTTATGTTAGTGGAACAACTTTCCAGGGAGGAGGAGTTAGCTACTATGAGTCCACTAAGGGAGGAAGGCCCAAGCACCAATGCGAAAGTACTAGAGATCAAACCACCAACAATGACAGAAGGCAAAGGCAAGGGCCTATTGCATCCAATCTTGCCTATTCTTATGCCCCAAACCATAACTCCCACAACCACCCAAGGCATCACTAACACAGTGGATGCAAGTAATCTCATGGCTTGGGTGCAATTTCTAGTGAATAGAGTGCAAGAAATAGCCCTAGACTCGAGTGGAGGAATTCCAATGGCTAGAATGAAGAGATTGATATAGCTATGGATGCAGAATCAAGGCAAGATCCCAAGAAGTAGAAGATAGAGGCATCTATAATGTCTATACCTACAGTAGTACCATCGTCTATGGGCTATGATGAGTACGTCAAGGAGCTTGTCCTCGCAGAGTTGGAAAGAGAAAAGGAGGAAAAGAGAATAGATGTTTGAATTGGAGGCTGAAAGAAAAGCATTGGCAACCTCTCAGTTAGAGAGGACTTGCCAAGTAGGTGGGTACCAAAAGGAAATTTACGAGCTGAAAAGAAAGAGCTCAAGGCCAAGGAAAAGGAAGAAGACAATTGGCAAGAAAGGATCGAGGAAGAAAGATAGGAGTTGATAATCTTACAAAGGGAGTACAAGCTCATCCTTGTGCAACATGAAGAATTAAGAGAGCAATTGAAAAAGATAGAAGAGGGAACATACAAACTTGAAGCAGATAACACAGAAAAAACTCAGAAGGGGGAAGAGCATTGAAGAGAAATGTAGGCAAGGGAGCATAAGCTGCTAACAGAGCTAGAAGAGCAAGAAAATATAGAAAGGGAAATTGAGCAATTGTAAAACGAGATAGAAGAAGCAATCCAAAGGTGGAAAGAGTAGGAGCCAAGGATGCACGACCATGAATGCGAGGACTAGTTCTTTGTGTACATTTAAAAAAAAAAGAGAAAAAGAAAAGAAAAAGGAAATAATAAAAAGAAAAGAGAGAGAAAAAAGAAAAGGTAAGAGCAAAGAAATAAAAGAAAATCAAGTAGAAAGTAAGAAAATACACCTCACTTGATGAGTGCCACAATCATTGCACCACCTAGGGGTCCTCAAGCTAGGTGCATCCAGTGGCCTTGGTCAGTTGGCTCCATCCCTAACCCCCTAGCCCTTTTCCTCCCCATTTCACCCTTGGGGCACATTAAGGGCAAGACATACCGAGGGAGGTCACACTTGCCTATGGTGAGACCTATCTCCCTAAGCTACACCGACCACACCTTCCCTATGCACAAACTGGGCCCTCAAGTGTGGGACAACACCCTAGACTTATTTGCTGTGGTTCAACCCAGCTCCCAGTTCTGCTAACACAGACACAATGCATTGCATGGTGAGGTAGGCACATCCCCCAGGCAGTGCAATCTCTTTTCTTTCTCAGGTGAATTCGATAACTCGCATCTAATCACCGACCTCGGCCCCGCCACCCACTCAGCATACCCTCAGTCTCCACTAAAACCTCAACCATTTCGACACGCTTCTCTCCCATGTTCAATCCCCACAAAAGCCCCACCATCAACTCACATGACCACCCTTCAATCCCCCAAGCCCTCATCAACAAAGTCCCGCAAGTGCCATGGGACTAACACTCGACTAGGAGGGGGTAATGTTAACCCTAGTGCAAGACAGAGAAAAAGGAAGCAAAAAAAAAAATTCAAAATACGGAGCAAAGTGGAAAAAGGTGGGCTGACATAAGGGTAAGAGGAGAAAAGGCCAAAATCACAAGGGCAACCTTAAAATTTGAGGCAAAGGCAAAGGCACATTTTAAAATGTACCCCCAAATTTTTGTAAAAGAGCACTAGGCTTTCTCTTATGCAAGTTATAAAGAGTAGACATGTGTGATATCTTGACTTTAATTCCAAATTTTCTTGACTTCTTGCAATTGAACTTGAAGGATTCTAGACCAGTAAATAGAGGAAGTCTCGAATAAAAATAGTGCAAAGTTCATAAACCCGACACCTTCCGAGTTTGATACTGCTATGAATATCTCTACACGAGGATTGTCATATACACAACAGTTATGACTAGTAAGTTCTGGATTGACCAAACACATTTTAAACTTGGCAAGTTGAATAAGTCACAAAAGCTTTAAAGCTTTAGCTTTATGAAGAAAAAAAAGAAGATTAAGAGGGGAGATGACGATGAACCCCCTCCCTTTTCTTTGGGAAAAAAACAATGCAATATTCCCCCCCAATTTGGCATCTCCAATTTTGTATCAAAAGCTTGAATTTAGCTCCAGAGACTCAGCAATTAACTCGAGTAATATCCCCCTCTTTTCAATTCAACGAGAGGCTTGGGATGAAGCAAGATCATCCGAGAGCCATGTGAATCAATCATGGCATCTTTGGTAGTCTCTTTGGACCTCAAAGATCAAATTGCCAGCATATCAGATTGTATCTTGAAAGCTTCAGATTGCTGATTTTGCTAAGATCCCTTCCATAAAGAGCTCTTCTTCTTGGCCACAACCCTTCTTCTTCATTTTAGCTATAAATACAAGGCATGGGGAGCCATTGAGGGCAGTCGGAGCAAGAGAGGAGAGGCTCTTCTTAGGAGTATAGAGCAATAGGGAGTGGGGCAAGAGAAGCACGAGCACGTGAATTTCTCATCAAGAAGACAAAAATGATACTCCGCGAGCTCTTAAATTTAATTCCTCCATCCCTTCTATCCTATTCCCCTATGAAATCAAGAATCTTCTTGATTTCTCAAAATTCTTGGTGATTGCCTTCCCCCCGTCAATTAAAATTTTGTCAATCTAATTACCCCCAAGCTCCTTTACCAAATTCCCCTTTTTTGCGATCTTGCGATTAAAGACCATGACCTCGAAGAAGAAAGCTACAAAGTTCGCAGAGGCAAGAGCTGCCAATAACACTATAGACATAATTACTACAAATGGAATGGAGAGTACGAGGATTACAAATGAAGCCGCAAATACCATTAACCAAGCACCCACCATTGATCGTCAGGTGCTATTTTTCCTAAATAAAAATAACTAGTAGGCCTTTATCCCATGAACGAGCAACAAAAGCTGCATGTGTAAAATAAGATTTTATTCGATTCCTACATATAATCTCTTTGAGAAATTCTTAACCACAAATTCCAAGAGGTAACTTGGGATTGTATAAGATGAATCTAAGCGAGAACAATGAAGGTAATGTCTCCCTAAAAGATTTAATGTTTTTGATTTTTGTGTTCATCAAATGAAATCTCTGATTAGTAATCACGGATGCTAATCCTCGGTACATAAGAGACTTTGAGATGAAATTGCCAAAGGCTACAAATCGTAATTAACTAACCAAGATTTTCTTTTATTGTGGGCAAAGACCTACAAAACTCCAAGGGAGTTATCCTCAAATGTGAAATTCTTACTTAAATTCAGTCCAAACTAATCCCCAAGGAAGAGGAAATCCAGGAAGTTTATTGGAAGGTATTGCCACTTATGCTAATTTGTCTCGAAGTTATTTTGCCACTTATGCTAATTTGTCTCAATGTTATTTTTCCACTTATGCTAATTTTTCTCGAAGCTATTTTGCCACTTATGCTAATTTGCCATGATGTTACATTGCTACTTATGCTAATTTGTCACGATGTTATTAATTTTTGGAGAGAAAATATTTGTCTTGGAAACAAACTTGTTAAGGGTTTAAGTATAATGCAGATGTTTGTGATTGCAAGCTAGATACTGATATTTTCTAAAATCATTAGGCTAAAAGATGGATGACTGAGTATACAGATCGCCGACTGCGGCAGTATTCGGTGAGCATAAAACACTGACTGAGGCAGTGTTCCTAATGGCACTAGACCTCCCCAAGGTTAGTGTAAATAAAACCTACTCCAAGGGGTTTTTCTCTTTCGTTTTGCATTAGTAAAAAATAGACCAATCATGATGTGAAAGGTCTTGTCGTAGGGAACTTTAGTCGACACGAGGAGGTGAGGATACCAGGCGGCTCTGGTCACAAACTCCTTAGGCTCTTACGAACTTCCAACTACCCTTTGATTTCTAGACTGTATCCTAGAACTTCCAATGCTAGATGGGAAATGGAACTTGGAGACAATAATACTTTGAATATAAAACATTGTAAAGGTCAATTTTTTTCTTGAAAGGAACTATTAAGAAGGAATTGCTTTACTCTATTTTTGTGTCGTGAGTTAAAGGCGTGTAACAAATTTGTATCATGAAATAATTCAAAGAAGTTGTTTTTATATGTTGAACCTAAAGTGGTAGGTAATTAGATAACTAAAACCACTCTCTCAAGGAAAGTGAGAGAATGGACCCCTGAGGGATCCAGACCTATGGCTAGGTGGTATCGATAAGCTGAGAGCTTTCCTAAGAAGGAATAAAAAGCACACTTGATGGACCATTAGAAACTAGAAAGCTTGACTTGCATCACTTTAGAATCTACTAATACTAAATAGCCGCCAGTAATAGATTTGACCAAGAAAACTCAGGTCGATCCTCATGGGAGCAACCGAAACTTCCAATGCGGGGTAGACTCAAGCAAGCCTAGTTAGCAAAAGGCAAGGGATTTATCAAAATATCGGATGGTGCTTCCTAGGACATCTCTTGATGGGAAACTGAGAATGTACCACCAAAAAAGGGTGGCATGTTACAGTTGATATCAGAGCACACGTTGATGTAGGACACGATGCAAGTAAATAAAACTAGTTATATTTACAACATAAAATATATTTTTCCTTAAGAAGTGAACTCTTCTCTTGTTGATATATGTTATTGATTTCTGGCAAAAAGGCGAATCTTGGAAACGATTCTTAATTTTGCAAGTTGTGTTTATGTCAGCAATGCACTTCTCTAGCTTTAGTTGGAGGAACCAGATGATGCGAATATTAGATCAGATATACAATCCTTCACCCCTTTATTATGAAAGGAGATGGATGTTAAGTAGAGGGTATTGTTACATTGACCCAATCCATCTTTCTTACCTCCAGAATAATTTAAAGAGATTAAGGTGGATGGAAGTCCCTAAGGTTGCCAAGATTTATCTCCTTTATGAGGCCAAAGTAAACTCAAACATGTTCACTAGAGGGCAATAGGTCAAACTGAACCGGTACATCTATGAGGAAGTTACAAGGTTTATACGAGTTGAATAGAAATTTTTTACCTATTAAAAATTAAAACTCTATTTTGAAGTATAAATCCTGATCATTGTCGAAAGGATAAGTAGTACATAATTTCCCTCCTAAATTAATGAGGTAGAGTAAGCAAGTGAATATATATTTTTTTCTGAATATGTTTGGAAAGAAAATTGATCATAAAATTGCATAATCCTCAGAACATCACCCTGAATCTCAATACTACGAAAGCCCAAGAGAAGAAATTTCTTCTCAAGCAGTACAAGCCATTGGAGTTTGATGGTAAAGGAAGGGACATTCCAATTGAAGCAAAAAAATAGACAGAATCTATGGAAGACTATTTCACTATTGCAGGGACTGCACCATCAAATCAAGCCATGATCGCTAGACTAAAACTCATAGGAGATGCCTATCTTTGGTGAAAACAATGGTGCAAGGACCAAAGAACGCCTGAAGGCACTATCACTTGGGACAAAATTAAGGATGCGGTACGTGGGAGATATCTTCCACCCACATATCAAGCCCAAAAGATGAACGAGTTCTTCAATCTAAAGTAGTTAAGCCTAAGCCTAGAAGCCTACTACTCCAAATTTGTAACACTTCTAAAATATACACCTACGATGGATGTTTCACAGCAAGTATCCAAAATTTGCAATGGTCTGTATCTGCCCCTGAATACACATCTTGAATCAATGAGACCCATCTAATTTACAAGATGTATTGATTTGAGCAGCTCCAATAGTTCAGGAGATTGAACAAAGGCCAAGAAATGCAAAAATTTGGAACAGAAATAGTCAGGAATAAGGGCAACTTCCAAGGTTATGCAAAAAGAGCCCAAGGATAGTACCAACCAAACAAAACAAAGAGGGCCAAATCAAATGATGTGGGAAGCTTTATACCCATAGGAAAGAGCAATGAGACTCCAAGGTGTTTCTATTGCAAGGAACCATGATATTTCAAGAGGTAGTGCCCGAAGCCAGTTTCACGGGCAAAGCCAAGATGCCAAGGGAAAGGTCGTTGGAACAAACCTAAAGGAAATTAGTAATGATAAAGATCCCACAATGGAATCCGATATAGAAAGAGCTAGAGTACATGCTACTCTCAATAAGAAGGGTCCAAATCACCAATTCTCAATAATTCAAACACCAACAAATTATCAAGGTAAACTCTTTTGAATTTTAATCGATTGTGGCTCTTTCGTATCACCAAAATGTGCAAAAAGGCTAGGCATATAAACACTATTCTTGCACCTAGAATGCTTGTGGAATTAAAAAATGGCAAAGAAGTTCTATCAGCACAACAAACTAGTAGGATAGAGTTTAGGTTGGGTGGCAATTCTTCCAAAATGAACTTTTGGGGCTTTTGAGTGTTTGCTAGGAATGGATTGGCTAATTCCAAATAATGCCCATATCCATTGCGGAAAGGGCCAAATCACATTCCAAAACTCAAAGGGAGAACAAGTAACCACTCAGGGAGAAGCAGGAAACCCTAAGGTTCACCTAGCTAAAATCTCCTGAATAGTAAAGGGACTAAAGAAAGGATTACATGTCTATCTGATTAAAATCAACAAGGCTGAGCAGGATAGTGAAGCCAAGGTTCAACCATCTTGGCTAAAAGAATATGTGGATGTTTTTTCAAAAGACCTGACAGAGATTCCACCAGCAAGGGAAGCAGATCATGAAATTCAACACATTTCAAGCGTGCTGCCCCCGCCGCCAAACGGCCTTACTGAATGTCAATTCCTAAATCCATTGAGTTGAAAGAACAACTCAAGCAACTATTAGACCATGGATACATCTGGCCAAGTAATTCACCATGGGGAGCCTTGATTTTATTTCAGAAAAAGAAAGATGGAACACTCCACCTTTGTATCGATTATCATGGATTAAACCAGGTGACAATGAAAAACAAATATCCAATTCCTAGGATAGATGAGTTTCTTGATCGAATCTGGGGGAGAAAAGGTCTTTTCAAAGATTGATCTCAGACTCGGATATTACTAAATAAGAATTAAGGAGGAAGATATCCCTAAAACTACTTCTAACACAAGGTACGGTCATTATAAGTTTATTGTGATGTCTTTTGGGTTAATGAATCCTCTTGCCACCTTCAATAGGTTGATGCAAGACATTTTCTTGCCCTACCTTAATGACTTCGTCATCATCTTCTTTGATGATATCTTAACATATTTCAAGAATGAAGAAGGCCATGAACCACAGCTATGAATAGTTTTCCATGAGGGTCCACAAACTGTATGCTAAAAAGAAGAAATATGCTTTCTTCAAGAAGCAAATTGAATATCTAGGGTTCGTAGTATTGGCAAATGGCATTTCAATGGATCTTGCCAAGGTCGAAGATGTACAAGACTAGCCACCCCTGACAACAGTTAAGGAAGTGCGAAGCTTTCTTGAGCTAATGGGTTGGTATAGAGTCTTCATTAAAGACTGTGCCTCAATAGCCGTATCTCTCACTTACCTTCTCAAAAAGAAGGTGTCCATTATATGGACGTCCGTCGAACAATCTAGCTTTGAGAAGCTTCAGTAGAGTTTGGTAACCGCCCCTATCCTGAGGCTACTCGACCTTAGCAAAGAATTCAAAGCCATAACTCATGCAACCTCTCTTGGTTTGGGTTGTGTGCTCATGCAAGAAGGACATCCAATAGCCTATGATTCAAGAAAATTAAAGATCCATGAAAGAAACTAGGCCACGCATGATCTATAATTACTTGCTGTAATACATGCCTTTAAACTATGGAGACATTACTTGCTTGGCAATAGGTTTTCTCTAGTCATTGACAAAATCCTAAAGCGGATTTTTACTCAACTAGATCTCAATATGAGACAACATCGATGGATTGAGACCTTGCAAGAATTTGAATTTAAAATCAAGTATAGACTAGGCAAGGAGAATGTGATTGCAGATACCCTAAGCCATAAATCATTCCTTAATGCTCTAATCCGAGAAGAACCATCTAGGGCTAGAACTCTTGCCACAATGATTTCAATGCCCATTAACCCTCTCATAGAAATGGCTAAAGAAGAGGTAGAAAAGGATCTAAGCTATCAGAACTTGTTAAGAGAAATTTCTGTCAAGGATTCAAATCCAAAATTCAGTATCAAGATTTTTCCATAAACAAGGAGCTTGCCTATTATATGACAAGACTATGTATTCTTGCAAGTCAGGAACTCAAAAGGAAAATACTTTGGGAAGCTCACGATTCCTGATTTTTGGGTCATCCTGGTTATGCTAAGACTCTTAATACAGTCAGAAGAAGCTTCTACTCGGAAAGACTCAAGGGTGATGTACTCAAGTATGTCATTGAATGCCAAAATTGTCAACAAATTAAGGTCGAATGTGTCAAGATACCAGGAAAGCTCCAGCCCATTGACATCCCTAAAATGAAATGGGAGTATATTAGCATGGACTTCATAGTTGTTGGATTACCCCTGGTACAAGGAGGATATTACTCCATAATGGTAGTCATTGATATGCTAACAAAAGTTACACACTTTATTCTTGTAAAAACCAATTACAAGGCTTTCGATATCACCAGGCTTTTCATTAAGGAAAATTTTAGGTTGCATGGATTACCCCAAAGAATCAATAGCGACCGCGATTCTCTCTTCCCCTCAAACTTTTGGAAGAGTTTGTTCGAAGCTCTAGGGACCCATCTTTGCTTTAGTACTGCTTACTATCCCCAAACCGATGGTCAAACAAAGTGGGTCAACTAGCTTATTGAAGACATATTGGGAGTTTATTGTAATAGGGAACCCAAATGGTGGATCCAATATCTACCCTTAGTTGAATTCACCTACAATGCATCATAACATCAAAGTATTCAAACGACTCCTTTTCTGTAACGTGTCTGCTTGACCACTTGTGGGACATGTCTTAGCAGCCCATCGGGAGGGGAGTCTAGAAAGTGCCACCTGACACTCGCAAGGAATGTCATAGGGTTTGTGATCTAGGTCTTCTTGAGTCTGCTCCGAAGCGGAAGTATCCGGCCATTCCCACTTAGGACCGACCTGAAGTCAGGGTTTCTTTCCTATCAGCCAAGTCTCTAGGAAGTAGCTAGTGTCGAGCTCCAGATGACCCACTTTGAGTAGGAACAACAGATTCGAAGCAGATTTATGCTGCACTTGGTTCATAGAGAATGGAAAATGAGAGGGATGCACCGCTCAACCTCTCTGCCCATAGGGCATAGTCCCATTCTGGTCCCCTAAAACAGCATGAATCGGGTTCTAACTTAATAATACCTAAAGTCATCCGACGGTAAATCCTTGTGAGAAGCCTCCTAGTTCTCTGGGACCACCCAGCCATAGGACGGACCCGTCGAGGGATTCCGTCCACTCGTTTCCCTTGATAGCTTTACTTGTCTAATTAGGTCCTACCACATTTATGTGCGACATTTAAAATCAGCTTCATTAATTAAGCCTTTTAGGGCACAGAGTTCATTCACCTAATTTACAACACATGCAAAAAAACAAAACAAGCAGTCCTTTTATCAAAAAAGTTCTTTAAATTATCTTTAAATTAATCTTTGTCTCCTGCCCATACAGGAGAATTATGTATCCCTTCTATCCAACAGAAGTACCCTGTCCAAATCACATGGCACTGAAATTTCCATCCTTTATCTAGAATAGGATCTTCCAACGTCCCAGACATTGGGCTCACAGGGATCTCCAACTCCATTCTGGACAGACAAGGGGTGTCCAGAGCTCCATCTGACCCACAAGCGGTCTAGGAGTGAGATGCCATTTCCGTGATTGGCCTTTTCACCACTCGACCATCGGCCTGTGAATTCAGCAGTGCCCTCTCAGGATAATCAGCGATGTGATCTTGAAGATGATCCACACGTGCAAAATATCATTCCTTAATTAATCCAATTAAAATTCAAGCACAATCAAAGCAATCAGCCCTAATATCATATTCTAGAAAAACATTCATTTATTTCCATGGAAACTTGTCATTATAGACCCCTACCATGCATTTGCCATCAACACAAGCCTTGGAATATTTATCAAAATCACAATGCAACAATCCCTTGATTGAAAGAAAAACATTTAGGGTGTTGTTCAATCAACCAAAAAAACTAATTGTATTTTTTCCAAACAATACAATAATAGACGCGACGATAATTCCATTGCATATTCGCTCTTCCCCTTGGGGCCAAAGAGTAGAATTTACTTAATATTCCCTCCTTTAGCCTAAGGCATATGCTAAAGGTTCCAATACTATACATGTCATAATTCCTATCATTCCAATGCAAATTAATCAATCTAGCAAGAGCATTTATGCCTCTTCTCTAAGTGACAATTATCTTTTAGCATTTTCCTACTATGCAACATTTTTTCTTGGCTTTATCTTCCTTTCTCCTAAGGCAAGGAGTTGCATGTCATCGATGTAAAGTTTACATAATCTCTCCCATGTATGTACCGTGTATATGCATTTGCAAACTTTTAACAATATTATCCTCAGTAAAGATTAATCAAAGACTCATCGATGCTCAATACTTTAGTGTCCCATATGTTGCTTATGCTATGCATGGATTCATCATATAGCAACTAGGTGCAATTTAACTCCCTTTGATACAAGCACATCACAAACTTCATCTTTGAATATTTGAGATGCAATTTATCCTTTTCAATGACCTATTCTAGCACCACAAGGTACGGAACCTAATGCATCTCTTGCAAGCATTAAAACAAGCATCTATCAATTTGAAAATACATTACTTACGATCGATACTGCAATTGGATTGATAGTGATGCCTTCACCCAAAGCTCTGTTGTTGCTGGTTATAGGATTGTCATCCGCATGTGATATTCTTCACTTGGAGGCCATCGTCTGTAAGTAGACTCAGGAGATTAAGAAGGTGGAATAGATTTGAGATGGGAGAGAGAAAGAGAAGATGGTTAAATCGAGGATCGAGATAGAGGGAAATTGTGCAGCCTCTCGGGGTAGCTCTTCTCTCTCTCTCTCTCTCTCTCTCTCAAGCTCTCTCTCACAATCCCTTGGAGGGGTATACTCTCTCTCTCCCTCTCTCTTGTAGCCTTTCGGGGTCTCCTTATGCTCCCTTGTGCCTCCCCATGATTCATATTTATAATGAATTAGAGAGGAGGGGATAAGTCTAAGAACAAGAGTGGAGGGGCTCTTAGAAGACTAGGTGATCTGATGCTCAGATCATAAATCTAATGGTTACATTGGCTCCAAAAGGGGGGTAAAACCCCAAGACACTTGATTAGAAAGCTCTTAGTTCAATCCTTCTTCTTTTCTTTGTTCGAAGTGCTGTCTTTTGCTTGTAGACTATGATCGTGGCGCGCACGATTTTGCCAGTCACTTTTCTTTATTTCTCTTTTTATAAAAACTCCAAAACTAACTAGAACATCACTTGTCTTTTCTTTTAAATGACTTTTAGTTCTATCTTTTTAGGATAATATCTAAAATATAATAGTTTTTTTCCCCCAAGAATCTAATATTTTTGGACCATTCAAACTATACACATTAATACTAGTGATTAATGTGGCTCACAAGTCCCGTTGTCAATCCGAGAAAAATGTCAGATTTATGACTCTCAAAATTTTTAAATATATTTTTAATTGAATGAAAATTATTAGCTATTAATGCTAGTTAGTTTTTACCTTGGTTAGTCTTTAGTTAGTAATCTTACTAACTTATTAATTGACTAAATAACTTTCGAACTAACCAACTAACTTTTATTGCGTGGAAATATTATATCCTCTCCCCCTTAGAGAAATTGAAATGTCCTAATCTCGAGAGAAACTGGGGAAGACAAGCACTAATGGGGCTTATGACCTGTGGGTTAAGACCAACCATGCATCCGCTATGCTAGTCTTAATGTTTCAAGTAGTGCACTCATATTATTCGAATTAACCATAGGTACAAGAGTAGGATTTATTCTCAATTGTGTTACATGTCAATTAAGCTTCTAGGAATTTTAGTCCTCCTAATAAGGTTTAGTGGGCTTTAGATCTTCGTCTTCATCTGATTCGTCTATATATCCATAGACTGCACCTGTGTAGCTTCGTTTTGTTGGAGGCTCAATGTCTTCTGGACTTAGATTAGGGTAGTTTTCTTGGATGTGTCCTAGCTCATTACAATGGAAGCATTGACGGTAGGGACATCTCCTATACAGATGTGCCCTATCTCTCCGTACGTATGGCATCTCTTATCCTGATCTCCATAGTCATCTTTGCTACAATTGCCCAATTTAAGTTCTTGGACAATTGGATTCGCTCGGAGTAATGCGTCTTGCAAGTCCGTTGGACGCATTGCTTTAAGATGGTGGTTGAGAGGAGTGTTCAGGCCATGGAAAAACTTGGATACTTGCTGTGAAATATCCATAGGTGGCGCATATTTTAGTAGGATTACAAAAATTGAGTAGTAAGATTCCAGGGTAAATTCCAGCTGCTTGAGCTTGAAGAATTCATTCATCAAGGTCTGGTAGGTTAGCGGAAGGTATCGTCTGTGTACATCATCTTTCAACTGAGTCTATGTAACAACAACTTCAGAAATACCTTGATCTTTGCACCATTTCTTCCATCATAATCGAGCCTGGCCAACTAACTTCAGTTTTCCAATCATTGTTTGATTCATGGAGGTAGTTCCCGAAGCAGAGAAATAGTCATCCATCGTCTCAATCCATATCTCTGCTTCTGCTGTGACGTCTAACCCTTCTCCATCAAACTCGGGTGCCTTAATTTGCTTGAGAAGAAATTTCTTCTCTTGCATGTTAGCATTCATGGGTGCAGAAGGTGCCTGACAATCAAGCCATACCACTCAAGTTATTTCTGTTTAGGATATGTCTTTAAACCGAATATTAATCAATCATGTATCATCATGAAGTTTTTGCTCTGATACCAACTGTAACGTGTCCGCTTGACCACTTGTGGGACACGTCTTAGCAGCCCATCGGGAGGGGAGTCTAGAAAGCGCCACCTAGCACTCGCAAGGAATGTCACAGGGTTTGCGATCTAGGTCTTCCCGAGTCTGCCCCGAAGCGGGAGTATCCGGCTGTTTCCACTTAGGACCGACCTGAAGTCAGGGTTTCTTTCCCATCAGCCAAGTCTCTAGGAAGTAGCTATCGTCGAGCTCCAGATGACCCACTTTGTGTAGGAACAATAGAGTCAAAGCAGATTTATGCTGCACTTGGTTCATAGAGAATGGGAAACGAGAGGGATGCATTGCTCAACCTCTCTGCTCCGGTCCCCTAAAACGGCATGAATCAGGTTCTAACTTAACAATACCTAAAGTCATCCGACGGTAAATCCTTGTGAGAAGCCTCCCAGTTCTCTGGGATCACCCAGATGTAGGATGGACCCATTGGGGGATTCTGTCCACCTGTTTCCCTTGAGAGCTTTAGTTATTTAATTAGATCCTACCACATTTATGTGCGACATTTAAAATCAGCTTTATTAATTAAGCCTTTTAGGGCACAGAGTTCATTCACGTAATTTACAACACATGCACAAAAACAAAACAAGCAGTCCTTTTATGAAACAAGTTCCTTAAATTATCTTTAAATTAATCTTTGTCTCCTGCCCATACAGGAGAATTATGTATCCCTTCTGTCCAACAGAAGTACCCGGTCCAAATTACATGACACCGAAATTTCCATCCTTTATCTAGAATAGGATCTTCCAACGTCCCAGACATTGGGCTCACAGGGATCTCCAACTCCATTCTGGATAGGCAAGGGGTGTCCAGAGCTCCACCTGACCCACAAGCGGTCTAGGAGTGAGATGCCATTTTCGTGATTGGCCTTTTCACCACTCGACCATCGGCCTGTGAATCGAGCAGTGCTCTCTCGGGATAATCGGCGATGTGATCTTGAAGATGATCCACCCGTGCAAAATATCATTCCTTAATTAATCCAATTAAAATTCAAGCACAATTAAAGCAATCAGCCCTAATATCATATTCTAGAAAAACATTTCTTTATTCCCATGGCAACTTGTCATTACAGATCCCTGCCATGCATTTGCCATCAACACAAGCCTTGGAATATTTATCCAAATCACAATGCAACAATCCCTTGATTGAAAGAAAAACATTTAGGGTGTTGTTCAATCAACCAACAAAACTAATTGTATTTTTTCCAAACAATACAATAGTAGACACGACAATACTTCCATCGCGTATTCGCTCTCCCCCTTGGGGCCAAAGAGTAGAATTTACTTAATATTCCCTCCTTTAGCCTAAGGTATATGCTAAAGATTCCAATACTATACATGATGTAAGTCCTATCATTCCGATGCAAATTAATCAATCTAGCAAGAGCATTTATGCCTCTTCTCTAAGTGACAATTATCTTTTAGCATTTTCCTACTATGCAACATTTTTTTTGGGCTTTATCTTCCTTTCTCCTAAGGCAAGGAGTCGCATGTCATCGATGTAAAGTTTACATAATCTCTCCCATGTATGTACCATCTATATACATTTGCAAACTTTAAACAATATTATCCTCGGTAAAGATTAATCAAAGACTCATCGATGCTCAATACTTTAGTGTCCCATATGTTGCTTATGCTATGCATGGATTCATCACATAGCAACTAGGTGCAATTTAACTCTCTTTGATACAAGCACTTCACAAACTTCATCTTTGAATATTTGAGATGTGATTTATCCTTTTCAATGACCTATTCTAGCACCACAAGGTACGAAGCTATCTACTGCTTGTAGATTGCGATTGCGGCACACATGATTTTGCGAGTCACTTTTCTTTATTTCTCTTTTTATAAAATCTCCAAAACTAACTAAAACATCACTTGTCTTTTCTTTTAAATGAATTTTAGTTCTATCTTTTTAGGATAATATCTAAAATATAATAGTTCTTCCCCTCCCCCTCCCCCTCCCCCTCCCCCTCCCCCTCCCCCTCCCCCCCACCCCCAAGAATCTAATATTTTTGGACCATTCAAACTATACGTATTAATACTCGTGATTAATATGGCTCATAAGTCCCGTTCACATTGTACTTTTCATGAAGGGTGGCTACGGTCCTTATCAATAAGAGAAAAATGTCAGATTTATGACTCTCGATTTTTTTAAATATATTTTTAATTGAATGAAAATTATTATCTATTAATGCTAGTCAGTTTTTACCTTAATTAGTCTTTAGTTAGTAATCTTACTAACTTATTAATTGACTAACTAACTTTGGAACTAACCAACTAACTTTTATTGCGTGGAACTATTACATTTTCAAGCACTATATGGGCAAGATTGTCTTACACCATTTAATTTTTCCGATCCTACCCTATGGGTAGAAGCATCTAAGCAAATGCTGGAAGAGATCGATTAGCAAGTGAAAGCTATAAAGCAAGATATTCAAGCTTCCAAGGATCGATAGAAGGCATATGTCGATCAACGAAGGCAAGAACACATCTTTAAAGAAGGTGACATGGTTTTCCTATGAGTTCGCCCAAAGAAAAGTTCCTTATCTTTGGGGAAATTCAAGAAGCTAAGTCCCAAGTATCGTGGGACGTATAAGGTGCTAAAGTGTCTAGGACCAAATGCCTACAAGCTGCAACTCCCTAATAACTTAAAAGTACATAATGTATTTCATGTTACTCTATTGAAAGCATATGTTCCTAACCTAGACCATGTACTAAACAACCAACAAAGTGTAATGCCCAGTCAAGGAATCCTTGAACATCAACCAGAAAAGATACTTGACATGCGGGAGAAGACTCTAAGAAGAGAAACCCTTAGAGAATATCTCGTCTAGTGGAAGGACTACTCTGAAGAGGATGCCACTTGGATTGACCATGAATCACTATATAACCAATATCCCCAGTTTCATTCGAGATGAGGACATCTCAATTACTCTAAGGGGGAGAGGATGTGATATCTTGACTTTAATTTCAAAATTTCCCGACTCCTTGCAATTGAACTTGAAGAATTCTAGACCATTAAATAGAGGAAGTCTCGAACAAAAATAGTCCAAAGTTTGTAAACGTGACTCTGCTCTGCGAATACCTCTAGACGAGGATTGCCATATGCATGGCAGTTATGACTAGTAAGAACTGGACTGACCAAACACATTTTAAACTTGACAATTCGAATAAGTCACAAAATCTTTAAAGCTTTAGCTTTATGAAGAAAAAGAAGAAGATTAAGAGGGAAATGACGACGAACAAGCTGCCGCCTACCCCCCTTTTTTTGGAAAAAAATGCACAATATTCCCTCCCAATTTGGCATCTCCAATTCTATATCAAAAATCATGAATTCACATCTAGAGATTTTGCAATTAACTTGAGCAATCTCTCCCTCTTTTCAGTTCGATGAGAGGATTGGGATGAAGTAAGATCATCCAAGAGCCATGTGAATCAGTCATGGCATCTCTGGCAGCCTCTCTAGAACTCAAAGAACAAATCACCAGCATCAGATTGCATCTTGAAAGCTTCAAATTGCTGATTTTTCCAAGATCCCTTCCTTAAAGAGCTCTTCTTCTTGGCCACAACCCTTATTCTTCAATTTAGCTATAAATACAAGGCATGGGGAGTTGTTGAGGGCAGTCAGAGCAAGAGAGGAGAGGCTCTTCTCAGGAGTATAGAGTAAGAGGGAGTGGGGCAAGAGAAGTGCAAGCACTAGAATTTCTCGTCAAGAAGACAAGGATGATACTTTGCGAGCTCTCGAATTCAAATACTCCATCCCTTCTATCCTATTCCCTTGTGGAATCAAGACTCTTCTCGATTTCTCAAAATTCTTGGTGATCGCCTTCCCCCTTGGTCAATCAAATTTCTGCCAATCTAATTACTGCTAAGCTCCTTCACCGAATTTTTCTTTTTTTGCGATCTCGCGATTAAAGACCATGGCTTCGAAGAAGAAAGCTACGAAGGTCGTAGAGGCAAGAGATGCTAATAATGTTGCAGACATAATTACTACAAACAGAATGGCAAGTATGGGGATTACAAACGAAGCTGCGAATACCATTAGCCAAGCACCCGTCATGGATCCTTAGGTACTATTTTTCCTAAATAAAAACAACTAGTAGGCCTTTATTCCATGAATAAGCAACAAAAGCTACATGCGTAAAAGAAGATTTTATTTGATTCTTGCATAGAATCTCTTTGAGAAATTCTTAATCATGAATTCCAAGGGGTAACTTGGGACTGTACAAGATGAACCTAAGCAAGAACAAGGAAGGTACTGTGTCCTTAAAAGATTTAATATTTCTGTTTTTTGTGTTGATCAGACAAAATCTCTAATGGGTAATCAGAGATGCTAATCCTTAGTATATAAGAGACCTTGAGATGAAATTGCCAAAGGATATAGTTTGTAATTAACTAACTAAGATTTTCTTTTATTGCGAGCAAAGACCCACGAAACTCCAAGGGAGTTATCGTCAAGTATGAAATTCTTGCCTAAATTCAGTCTAAACTAATCCCCAAGAAGAGAAAATCTAGGAAGACTATTGGAAGGTATTGCCACTTATGCTAATTTATCTTGAAGTAATTTTGCAACTTATGCTAATTTGTCTCAAAGTTATTTTGCCACTTATGCTAATTTATCTTGAAGTTATTCTGCCACTTATGCTAATTTGTCTTGATGTTATATTGCCAATAATGCAAATTTGTCTCAAAGTTATTTGGCCACTTATGCTAATTTGTCACGATGTTATTAATTTTTGGAAAGAAAAGATTTGTCTTGAAACAAACATGTTAGAAGTTTAAGTATAATGTAGATGTTTGCAATTGCAAGCTAGGTACTGATGTTTTCTAAAATCATCAGGCTAAAAGATTGATGACTGGGTACAGTTCACCGACAGAAGCACTATTCCAGTGAGCACAAAATGCTAACTAAGGCAGTCTTCCTAATAGCGCTAGACCTCTCCAAGGCCAGTGTGAATAAAACCTACTCCAATGGATTTTTCTCTTTTATTTTGGGTTAGTGAGAGTAGACCAATCATGATGCAAAAGGTCTTGTCATAGAGAACTCTAGTCGGCAAGAGAACGTGAGAATACCAAGGGGCTTTGGTCACAAACTCCTTAGGCTCTTACAAATTGCCAACTACACTTCGATTTATAGACTTGTGTCTTGGAAGTTCCAATACTAGTTGGGGAACAAAACTTGGAGAGAATAATGCTTTGAACAAAAAACATTGTAAAGGTCTTTTTTTTTTGAAAGAAAATATTAAGAAGGAATTACTTTACTCTCTTTTTATGTTGTTGTAACGAATTTTTATTAGGAGATAATTCAAAGAAGCTCTTTTTATATATTGAACCTAAAGTGGTAGGTAATTAGAAAACTAAAACTATTCTCTCGAGGGAAACGAGAGGATGTCAGTAAGCCAAGAGCTTTCCTAAGAAGGAATAAAAATCACACTTGATGGACCATTAGAAACTAAAAAGCCTGGCTTGCATCACTTTAGAATTTGCTAATACTAATTAGCCGCTAGTAATAGATTTGACTAGAAAAACTCAGGTCAATCCTTGTGGGAGTGGCTGAAACTTCCACTGCGGGGTAGACTCAAGTAAGCCTAGTTGGCAAACTTTGAGGGATTTATCAATATCCTGGACAACACTTCCTAGGACATCTCTTGATGGGCTATTAAGAATGTACCGCCAAGGAAAGATCGAGTGGCATGTTACAATGGGCATAGGTGAAAGCATAATGTAAATAGAAGGAAATAGGAAAAGAGGACCTTGGCAAGATAGCCGGTCATGCAAAAAAAGGGATGGGTGCCCAAAAGGATAAGGGCATGTATAAAAGCCAAACAGTGAATAGAGAAGCTCATTCTTGGTGTATGGCAAAAATAGTTTTCCTTTTCTCTTCTTCTTCTTGCTTTCTTGTGCTCATACTTGAGAGAGGGAGTGTGAGAGTGTGAGGGAGTGAGTGTGTGAGGGTGAGGAACTGTGGTGGAGAAGCTCTCCATCTTCTCCTCTCTTCTTCTCTTCTCTTAAATTGCGCATGTAGCTATGGAGTTGTCAAGATTGTGGGAGAGAAGGAAGGAGTCTCACTTGTAGCTTTCTTGCTTGCACAATGGGGGAATACACACAGAGGTGGAGGCTGAAAACAGTTTTCCTCTTCTTAGTTGTATAAGCCAAAAGAACTCAAGTACAAAGAAATAGAAGAACCCTATATATGGGTCTCAAACCAAACTCAACTAACTAAGGTGGCATACTAACTGAGCCACGAACTAGAGTAGATAAGGATAGCTGTCATCTAGCTATTATTCATGAGCGGTGTACCAACCGCATCTGACTGACACGTCGGTGACATAAATACACAACGGTCACCCTGGCATATCACGAGTGGAGCTCGATATCTCAACACTCCCCCTCGAGCTCAATCCCAATTCCTGCACACCAAGTAGGTCTCTGAACTTGCGCAGCTTCTCTACGCCCAATGCCTTCGTGAATATGTCAGCTATCTGATCCTCTGTGCTGACATAAACTAGATCAATAAGACCTAGTAAAACCCTCTCTCGCACATAGTGATAATGCACCTCAATGTGCTTTGTTCTAGCATGATAGACTGGGTTATTTGCCAAGTGTATACTACTCATGTTGTCACAATAAATGACAACTGGCCCATCTGTAGACTGATGCATATCATAAAGTAGCTTATGCAACCAAGCTACCTTATATGCAGCCATTGCTGCACCCCTGTACTCAGCCTCTGTGCTCGACAAGGCAACTGTAGGCTGTTTCTTGCTGCTCCAAGTGACTGCAGCACTCCCAAAAGAGAACACATATCCACTGGTAGATCGTCTATCAGAAATACTACCAGCCCAATCAGCATCAGTGTATCCATGCAACTGTATCTGAACCCCAGTCTCATAAAATAGTCCATACTGCAATGTGGACTTCACATACCTGAGTATGCATCTAGCCACATCCAAATGTGGTTTCCTTGGAGCCTGCATAAACTGACTTACCAATCCAACAACATAGCTCAAATCTGGCCTGGTAATAGTCATATAAATCAAACTTCCTACTATGCGTTTGTACATAGTAGGGTCTTCTAGAAGCACACCTGCATCTGTGCTCAGCTTCACATTCTGCTCCAAAGGAATTGAAATAGGCTTACAGCCTGTCATCCCATATTTGGACAGCATGTCCAATCCATACTGCCTCTGCAAGAGCTGTATCCCACTTGGTGATCTAATCACCTCAATGCCCAAGAAATAACGCAGCTCTCCCAAATCCTTCATCTCAAACTTCTGCTTCAATAGCATTTTCACATGAAGGATATCTTCATCACTGTCACCTGTCATAATCAAATCATCAACATAAATGACAAGTAGCATAATACCTTTCTCTGTTTTTCTCACATAAAGTGAGAAATCTGCCTTGGAAATCTGAAAACCAATAGTGACAAGATACTGTCTTATCTTGTCAGACCATGCTCTAGGTGCTTGCTTCAAGCCATACAAGGCTTTCTTCAACCTGCAAACAAACTCAGGATGAACATCATGCACATAACCTGCTGGCTGCTCCATATAGACCTCTTCTTGCAAATCACCATGCAAGAAGGCATTCTTTACATCCATCTGATGTAAAGACCATCCCTTTGATGCAGCCATAGCAATGACTGCTCTTACAGTTGCCATCCTTGCAACTGGACTGAATGTTTCTTCATAGTCAATACCATATGTTTGTGCATACCCCTTGACTACTAATCTTGCCTTGTATTTGTTCACAGAACCATCTGCATTGTGCTTCACCTTATAAACCCACTTACAGCCAATTGCATTTTTACCTTTAGGCAAAGGTACCAATTCCCATGTAGCATTTGCTTCCAAGGCATCCATTTCTTCATCCATGGCTTTCTCCCATTTTTCTTTTCCCATGGTTTCCTCAAAAGAAGTGGGTTCTGGTTCCTGTATCACTTTAACCATTTTTCATAAAATACACCCAAACTTTTCTGCTATAGTCATCAATAAAACTGACAAAATAATGACAGCCTCCAAGAGATGCAGCTTTAGTAGTCCACACATCAGAGTGGATTAATTCCAATGGCTTCTCACTCTCTTGAACATGTCTAGGAAATGGTTTCCTTGCCTATTTTCCAAACTGACAGGCTTCACATACCTTATGCATTTCTGCAACCTTGAATTTGGGCAATCCTACAACGATATTTTGGGCCTGCATTGATTTAAGTCGCTGTACATTAACATGACCAATGCATTTATGCCAGATATCAATATCTGCAACTACTCCGGTCCCATGTGCAAACGTTGCTGCACTCAATTCAGGCATGTCTGCATCCAATGTAAACATTCTGCCCTTCTTCTTTCCTTTTGCTATCAAGTGACCTTTATTTTTCATATCCTCAACAAAGCATCCATGAGGATTAAATCTGACCTGCAAGCCCTGCTCAACCATTTGACCAACAGAAACCAGATTCTTGGTGATATTCGGGACATGAAATACATCGGACATGTATTTCTTTTTCCCATCCTGCATAGACAAAGGAATTTTTCCAATATGCACAATAGGATGTGCAGTATCATCACCAGTCTCCACAAATCCTAGTTTTTTCATTTTCCTTGCATCCTCCATCCATTCTGCACGACCTGTCATGTGGTTTGATGCACCTGAGTCAACATACCATACATCATTGCTTTCTTCTGCACTTGTCACAGAATTGTTCATGTGCTGCACCATAAACAAATGCTCATTTCTGTCATCACCCTGTCTACTAGAAGATGCATAATTCCCTTGTTGCAGTTTTCCATTCATGATGTCATTCTGCTTTTGATAGCAGTCTTTAGCCATATGACCCATTTTACCACAATAGTAGCATTCAACATTATTGTTTGCATTTTGGCCTCTTTGCCATCCACCACGACCTCTTTGGCTCCCCCTGCCTCTAGAGTTACCACGTCCTCCTCCATAGGACTGGTTTTCTTGAGTTTGCTGCATATTCTGATTTCTACCACGGCCTCCAAATCGGCCTCCTCTACCTCTGCCTCTACCTCTTCCAGCATTTGAGTAGAAGACAGCTTCTTTTGAAGTTCCTCCTGAAGAAGATGCACCACCATTTCTCTGCTCCTCAGAAATTAGAAGAGCAATCAACTCCTCAAAATCAGGAAATCTTTCACGAACTGAAATGGATGTCCGAAACTGTGCATAATCCTTTCCTAAACCATTCAAGGTCACAGAAACTAAATCATCATCTTCCACTGGCGACCCAATGGAAGCAAGTGCATCTGCGATCTTCTTCACCTTCATGTGGTAGTCATTGATGCTCATATTTTCTCTTTGCACATTGTGCAACTCTTGCTTGAGCTGCATTTTCCTCGCTTGCATATTTGTGCTATACATTTTTGACAGAGTATCCCATGCCTCCTTTGGCATACTTGCATCCTGAATATGCACAATCATAGAGTCTGAAATGCTGATAGACAGCCAATACATAACTTTCCTGGCTCTCTCATGC
Source organism: Lygodium microphyllum (assembly GCF_053477565.2). Classification (NCBI taxonomy): domain Eukaryota; kingdom Viridiplantae; phylum Streptophyta; class Polypodiopsida; order Schizaeales; family Lygodiaceae; genus Lygodium; species Lygodium microphyllum. The sequence continues at coordinate 42,432,986 of NC_141159.1, forward strand.
CATGCTTTGAATGCCTGCATTTGCTGTTGATTGGGAACATCAGGAAGAACTGGTTCTTCTTCATTTCCTGCAACAAATTCCCAATATCCTTTTCCCATAAGGAAATTTGTCATTCTAAACTTCCATGCTTGGAAGTTATTCTTGTCAAGCTTTTCAGTGACAATCTATGAAAGAGAATCAGACGCCATTACAGAACATTGCAAAAAATTCTGTCACTGCAAAAAACACAGCTTCACCCTCACAAGGGCAAATCTGCAAAACTGGCGAAAGTGGTATTTGACCACACAGTCACTTCCTAGTGACGATTTTGCATAAACAGGAACCAAGGATGATTCTGAAACTCCCAATGTCTCTGCGTACAAGCATACGATGCAATTTCTACAGTAACTTTTCACCGACCTGTAGAACAGTGGCTGCACAGCATAAAACCGGGCCTTTTCCTGAGTGCGTGCAGAAAACTTCCGCCTCCAAAACAGGCCCCGAAATGGCCTCAAATAAAAAAAACAAGGTCGCCAATTGCTAAAACCCTTTCCCGCAACATACACTGCCCTCTTGCTTCACCGCGAAGGGCGTCTCAACCTGAGACAATGCACTCCTGCACTTTCCGGCTGTGCTACCTGCAGAGATCTGCTCCCAAAACAGAAAATGAAAGCAACACTGCTCCTCTTACCAGAACACCGCGAGCTTGGCTTGCTTTCTTGAGCTCCTTACCACGAACAAAGCTCTGATACCATGTCAAGATTGTGGGAGAGAAGGAAGGAGTCTCACTTGTAGCTTTCTTGCTTGCACAATGGGGGAATACACACAGAGGTGGAGGCTGAAAACAGTTTTCCTCTTCTTAGTTGTATAAGCCAAAAGAACTCAAGTACAAAGAAATAGAAGAACCCTATATATGGGTCTCAAACCAAACTCAACTAACTAAGGTGGCATACTAACTGAGCCACGAACTAGAGTAGATAAGGATAGCTGTCATCTAGCTATTATTCGTGAGCGGTGTACCAACCGCATCTGACTGACACGTCGGTGACATAAATACACAACGGTCACCCTGGCATATCACGAGTGGAGCTCGATATCTCAACAGGAGTATGGAGCTTGAAGGTGGAGGATTGAGGTTGCTTGAGCACACATCTCGGATCATGGAGCTATTGGTGTGCTTGAGAGAGAAGGGTACTTGATTGTGCATCAAGGTAAACTCACTACACTCATAATCTTGAGAGCGTGTATGGCTATGTGAGAGGTAGCAATTGGCATTCGGCTTGAAATGCTTGAGCAATAAGCTATCTATGGGTCTTGGTGGTCGAGTGAAAGCTTCCACACCTAATTATATTGAGTGTCTTAGCATAGCCAAGATGTCCTCAAAATGGAGAATCATGCACTTCTTAGAGTATCTTTTTCTTTAGTTCATGGCTAGAAGGAATGCATAATCTTTTCTTGAAGTACACAAGCTGTTCCTCAATAAAGAAATCTTGATACTTTGAGTTGTGACTTAGGATATTGATCCTTTAGTAGCACTTCCTTTCTTAATTATTGATGTTTAGGGTCCTTTGTAGCTTCTTCCTTTTCCATTTAGATGATGGGGTTACTTGGTATTGACACTATAGTGACTATTGATTCTACCCTTGAGGGTTTTTTGCAATGAGAATATTAAGGAACACATTGTGGCTTAAAGCATTTGCAACTACATTCTCACTGCGTGGCTTGTATTTAATTTCAAAGTTTTATTCTTATACGGCTTCAATCCACCTTCATTTCCTCATGTTTAGATCTGGTTGGGTTTGTGATATGTTATTACCAAGGTGAATTTCTTGCCAAGTAGGTAATATCTCCACAACTTGAGGTAGTGGATCATTGCCTCATGTTTAGATTTGGTTAGGTAGCAATCCATTTGAGACTTTTGTGATCCATTATCAATATGGGCAAGTAGGTAATGTCTCCACAACTTGAGACCGTGGATTCAAGCCAATAACTCTAAGTCATGATGAGTAACATAATTTCTTTTATGTTTTTCACTTTTCTTGAGGAATTAGCAACTGGATGTCTCTCTTGCATAAGTACACAACCAAATGTGAGAGCTTGCATCTATCATGATTTAAAATTCTTGATTTAGGTCTAGAAGCTTTAGAATGGGGGTGGTCACTAAGCCTTGCTTGAGTCAATCAAAGCTATATTGCTCGATCGAAGTTCATACTATGTAAGTGTTCTTCTTTAGTAGGTCTATTAGAGGTGCAAAGATTAAAGCATAGTCCTTAATAAAAACTTAGTACCATCCAATAAATATTAAGAAACTACACACTTCTTTATGATTGATGTTGGGAGTGGCTATTCTTGTACATACTTAACTTTGGTAGAATCTATATTAACTCTTCTTCTAACACTATAAACCCAAGATATTCAACTTGCCTTTTGAAGAATGTGCACTTCTTCATCTTAGCATAAAGCTTATGTGCTCTCATTATTTCAAGAACAATACAGAGTTGTGATTTGTGTTCCTTGTCTTGGAATAAGTCAAAATTTCATCAAAGAATATGAGAATCAAGATAAGGTCAAAAGATGTCTTGTGTTAATCTATTGAAGGTTGCAGGAGCATTGGTTAGTCCAAAAGGCAGAACTATAAACTCATAGTGGCCATAGCTTATAAAGGAAAATTTGAGAATAGCCTCTTTGTTTATCCTTATCTGATAAGACTCAGACCTCAAGTTGATCTTTGAAAAGATCTTTGCTTCTTAAAGTCGATCAAGTAACTTGTCAATCCTAGGGATTGGATACTTGTTCTTAATTGTGATCTGATTTAGCCTATGGTAGTCGATGTAAAGATGAAGAGCTTTGCCTTTCTTTGTCTAGAACAAAACGGGGGATTCCCATAGTAAATTGCCTTGTCAAATGTATCCCTGATCTAGTAATTTCTTGAGTTTTTCTTTCAACTCTATCTTTAGGGATGGACATTCAATATGGCCTTTTTGCAACCAGGGTAGCTCTTGTAACTAGTTTAATTTCATGGTCAACTTCCCTTGGAGGTGGAAGTTCAATGAGTTATTTTGGGAAAATGTTTGCATACTCCTTTATCATGAAGGTTTCTCTTCTGATTCATTGTCTTGACTAATTTTTTTTGAGTTTAAGTACACAACAATCCCTTTCTTAGCCCTTGCACTATTTATGAAGCTCCAACCAACTAGATTTTTGATTTTTCACCTTTGGTTTGAGTTATGACTTTATTTCCTTCTAAGTTTTGGAATGAGACTTGACCTCTACCATAATGGATGTGAGCATGATTGGGGATTAGGTAGTCCATTTCTAGCAAGCATTCATAAGTGCCCAAGTTAATGCCAATAAATATTATGCTTGTGGATTCGTTGTCTAGATCAAACTCTACATTTCTAGTTTGCTATGATTACATAACTTCCTTCTCATTTGCTAACTCTACCAAGAGTTAAGATGTTGGCGCAATCTCTATGCCTAGTTTTTGTACATATTTTGGAGAAATAAAGGAATGAGTACTTCTAGAATCTATCAAACCTTGGAAGGATGTATCTTCACCAATATCTAAATCACCAAGAACTAGCAGTTTGGTCCCTTCTTATCAAGAGTGGAGTGAATCATCCCTCTTTCCAATTTGGCCTCCATTGAGGGATTTTCTTCTTCCTCCTTCTTCCTGTCCTATGGCAATTATTACAATATCTCTTTCTCTTTGTTTGGACCCTTTGTTTTGGCCATGTAATCAGCCTTGTTGAGGCGATTGATTTAATTTGGGACACTCTTTTTTATAGTGGCCTAGTTCATTGCAATGGAAATACCTTTGGGTGCCATTGTTTTGATTTAATGGAACAAAGGTGCTAGTGTACTAATCTTGGTCTCCTTCCTTGTATCAAATTGCTATTTCCCTTGCACTCTTTTAATGAAGGCTTGGGGTCCTTTATTGGGTGATCCTTGATCCCAGTATCTTGTGTTCCTTGATTGTGCTTGGAGACTAAGTGGTTTGGCTCTTATCAAAGCATCCTATAGATTTTTGGGAAACATGGATTCCAATTGAGTATCCAAGGGATGATGTAGGCCTTGGAAAAACTTAGGCACCTATTGAGCAATATCCATTGGCCAAGAGTACTTATTGAGAGTCACAAATTAAGAGTAGTGCGCTTCTAGATCCAACCTTGGTTGGCAAATATTGAAGAACTCATTCATGTTCAAGGCACGATAGGAAGGTGAAAAATACCTTCCATGCACAACTTCTTTTATGAGTTCCAATGTAATAGTAGTGTTATAAGACTCCAATGTCTTTGCACCATTGCTTTCACTAGAGACATGCTTCCCTTGTTAGCTTTAGCTTGGCTAACATGGCCTAATTAGGGGTGCTTGTCCTTGTTGCTAAAAAAGAATCTTCCATGGGTTCAATCCTGACTTCAGTGTTCTAGTATAAATATTTTACCCATGAAGTTTTGATATATCAATACTTTTTATAATATGGAGGTTTGACAATAACATCGAGGATTTTGTATTTGGAAGAAAGGTTGGGAAAACCTTCTTTACAACAATTTTGGGAGCGATAGTGGCCTAGAATAACATTTATGTCAGTCGCAATCACTTTGGTTACTTCACCTATAAATGGAATGATTTAGATGAACTTGTTATCATCCTATGAAAAGAATTGGCTTAACCCCAGATTCTTCAAAAATAATATCTTGATAACCTTTAAAATTGCCATCCATTGTACTTGATTAAGGTTGGTTTGAATATATGAAAGTGATTAACATTAATGAAGCAATATTTGCCATTCTACATCCATTACCTTTCATGATATAATGGAGAAGGATTATACAATCAATCTAAGGTATGTGTAAATTGATCTCTCCATCCAAAATGTAGGAAATACATTGATGTAAATATAGCTCGGAATACAAGAAAATGGTTCCAACCTTTATCATTTTGGTACAATATCATCAGACATTAGCAACATAAATAATTCATAAGGAATCTCTTTTTAATTTGTTCTTTGACAACTTTAAAAATTTACAAGAAATATTTTTCCTTCGATATGATACCAAGTGTAACTTGCATATCTAATAAATCCCAATATCACATATTCTACTAGTCCATCACGAACTAATCAAGGTAATTGTCGTCATGAACTTCTTAAAATACTCAAACATTTGTAGCCTTAAACTGCTTGAATCTACCTCACAAGGGAAGCTTCACCTCAACCCCACAAGGAGTGATATGAAAATAGGGACCTAATTTAAAACAAACTGCATGACACACTTTGACACTCAACACAATTCCCATTTTTTGAATACCAAAAAGGTGGCAGCCTGATAATATGCCCATAAGTTTCTCAAAACCATATGATGTGACCTATCATTAGAAAGCACTTGAAAAATGGAATCTATTGAGCTATAGAGCACAAGATTTGGAGTTATAGTGTTCAAGTTATAACAAATAGAAAGATTTGACCACATGTTCCAAACTTATGGAAAATTCCCATATTCCCTAGTATGGTGTTACTCACTATTTAACCCTTCCTAGTTCTTCTAATCTAGCCTTCAAATTTTTATGGAACCCTCTTAGCTAATTGAGATGACCTTGCCACATTGGAAAGATCCCTCAGGGATCTAACCACTTGCTTCCCTCTAGGAGTATTTTTATTTATCTAATTATCCTAACACGATTTAGTTTGACATATAAAAATAGTTTCATTAAAATTAATCCCTAAACAATGTTCTTTCACATAAATTAGGCATATACATAAATGAATTATGACTTGGGTGGATCTTGTGGAAGGCCTTAAACAATGTTCTTTCACAATTATGACTAGCTTGTCATAGCATTCCCAATGAATTATGACTAGAGCCCCCTTGCTCCTTGGCACATCCTAGCATATAATGAGCCCCTATGGAGAGACCTTTGGCATCCAATGTTAGTCCTAGCAATTTGGAGTGGTAATCACATCTCTTAGTGAAGAGCTCGTGTGTCTAATCTTGTGGAAGCTGTAGTATGCATATCTAATAATTTAACCTATTGTGGATATACTATCTCTTAGCATCAACAAATAGTAAAAAAAATTCCTTCAATGCAACATGCAATATGATCAAAATATACTTATGTATGCATATAAGCCCTAAGCTTCCAAGCATCAATTCTCTTAGCTTAAGTCATGATTTTGGTTCTCTTCTTAAGTTATCTTGCTTTAGGAAACAATGATGTATCTATTTAAGCATGGATGGTTTATTCCAAAAAGATTGACTATATTATCTTTATATTTTAACTTTAGTGAGATACCTTGTTAAACAATTCTTTTAGTAAATAGGGCCAATATCTTTTCTAATTTTCTATGAAATAGCTAGGCTAGAATTTTAACTTTCTTGTAAATGAATCCCTTAAACCAATCCCTTACCACTAGTGAAAAAACATCCAATCCTCTTAAGAATTTGTAAGTGAGGACTATGTGCCATAATGGGAGAGGTAATTGAGGGCTGGTTGCCTCTTACCCATCCAACCTCCAATCCTCACTAAAAGAACTAAAGAGGGGCACCACCTAGCCAAAGGGAGGATGGGCTAGGACATCCCTTTTCTCAAAGAGAATCAAAAGAACCAAGACACAAATTTACAAGAGAGAATATATGTACTAGACACCCTATTAGAATATGAGAGAGAGAGATGAGAGGGAAGGGAGACAAGAGGAGGAGAGGTAAAGGAAGCTTTCCATTATGTATTCATGGAATGAGAAGATGAGAAGAGAGGGAGACAAGAGGAGAAGAGGTAGAGGAATCTTGCCATTATGCTACATAATAAAAGAACTTACTCATAGCTTACCTCAAAGAGATGGACTAGCATGAGGGTATTCTAGAGTGCTCTCATGTGCTTGTCATTGTCCTTCCCCCCTCTCCATTCTCCATGGGCTCTTTATATAGCCTCCATGAGGGATTAGATTAAGCTAATTTTCTTGATTAACATAATCCTAGATGATGTATGGCATCTTTGAAAATATGGAGAATAGTGGATGGGACAAGTCTCCACCTTGGTCATCATGCAAGAATCCAAGGGTGGTGGTAGAAAAATAGAGAAATGGAGCTAGATTACAAGAGGTGGGTGTCCAAAGCACATTATTATAATATATTTACAAGTGTTAACGGTATTTTGAGAAGGCTGCAGAAAGCGCAAGTGCTGAATACTATTTTTTAGTGGATTACTATTTTGTGGAGCTTCATTGTATTACTTTGGGCACTTGTGTATTACTTTTTACTCATGGACATCATCAGACTATCATGGTTGTATTATTTTGTGAGAGCCGGGCTCACTCCCGTGCACATTGTATTTATCACCCGTAGTTGTATTTGTCACACCCGCATGTGTTGCGTGGGTTGCGCACATGTAATTGTGATTAGAATAGTGTAGGCTTGGTCTATTTAGGCTAAGGTTCAAGCATGTTTCAAGGATTGACCGGCCTAAAGCCCACTATGTGGGTAGGATGCCCAAAGAGGGTGCAAACCCTAATTCACAGTTGTGGAAACCCTAAACACAAAAGGGGCGCAAACCCTAACCCTAACCCTAAACGCAAAGGGGGCGCAAACCCTAACCCTAACCCTAAACGCAAAAGGGGCGCAAACCCTAACCCTAATTCTATGTCTATATAAGGGTGGGAGGTCTCAGTTGTATTCACCCCCTTTGGCACATTCATGCTGCGGAAGCTCTGTTAGTGCAACCATTCAATCTTTCTATTCTATCATCTTGCTTCCATTGTGTTGAGAGTGACTGAGAGGGAGAGAGTGAGAGGTGTGTTGAGTGAGGGACTGAGGAAAGGTGAAGCTCTTCGTCGTCTTCTTGCTTTTCTAGTCGTCTCTACTAGCTCTTCGACTCGTTGGTGTGCTTGGTGGTGGATGCGAAGGAGCGACGGCATCGGATCGTGTTGATCGTGGTCGTGGAACTATCTTCGAGCCTTTGAAAGGTAAGTTAGGTGAGTTCACTACAACTCGAGCTAGTCTTGTGTTCTTGCTTCCTTGGGTTGGAGAGAAGAATGCTTGGTTAGTTAGAGCGGAGCGTGAGAGACAAGGTGAGAGATTGTCGCCAACGTGAGTTGCAACTTCTGAAAGAATAGAAGTCCGTCCAAAGTCCCGACTGTTGGTGCGTTTGCCTCAACATTTTGGTTCCATTGTCGGGACTTAGGATGGTGCAACCGCTGAGGTTCTCACACTCCCACCATGTGGCGGAATAGGAGGCTTGTGCATGGGCATGGATAGGATCGATGTGGTTCCGATCGTCCGCATTTGTGGCTAGCTTCCGAAACCCATGCGGCTAGGTTAGGAAGGGCCAAATCGGAAGGAACCGGTTTGTTGGATTGAGATTGGAATAGGGTAGAATAGAAGAAAACACAAACCATAAACTCAAAAACACAAAAACACAAGAAAACACAAAACTCAAAACGCAAAACTCAAAACTCAAAACTCAAAACTCAAAGCGCTCTTCTTGTTGTTGGACATCTTGTCTGGGAACGTTGGGAGATGAGGGTTCATCGTTCTTGCTTTTGTCATTGGTTACATACATGTTTATGGTTGAGATCTAACCAAATATACTGCTTGCCTTTGTACTCATCTTCTAAAGTTCTTGGCTTGTGAGGTAGAGGAAGGAGAAAGCAAAGAAGGCCAAGAAGAAGTAGATAGAAGATGGTTGGGAAGAAGAAGAGATAGATGAAAAAAAGGGTGAAATAGAGAAAAAGGAAGGGCAAGAGGTAGTGAGGAAGAGAGCTAGAAGAAGAAGAGTAAGAAGAAGAGAAGAAGAATACAAGAAGAAGAAGAAGAAGAACAAGAAGAAGATGCAAGGATTGAGATAGAAGAACGATAGAAGAAGAAGAAGAAGAGGAGGATAGAAAAACAAGAGAAGAAGAAAGTAAGAAGGAGTGAGGAAGAAGAATAAGAGAAGTGGAAGAAAGAGGGGAAGAAGGTGAATAAGAAGAATAAGAAGAAGGGGATAGAAGAAGATAAGAGTACGAAGAAGAGGAAGCGTAGGAGAATATGAGAAGTTGAGGAAGAAGACTAGGAGAGAAGGGAAGTGGAAGCAGTTGAGAAGGAGAAGCGGATTAACGAGAATAAGTAGGGAAGTCGGCCAGAAGGGTCGGTAGGGGAATAGGAAATATATATATATATATATATATATATATATACTCTTTTTTTCTCACCCTTGCTCTAACACATCAACTCGCACCACCTCACTTACTCGCACCACCATCCTTGAACCGCCTAGGGTTTGCACAATCTTACAACTCGTACCACCTCATTTGCACTAGGTCATACTCATTCGCACCACCTCATTCGCATTTGCACCACCTCATTCGCATTCGCACCACCTAGGTCATACTCATTCGCACCACCTCATTTGCACCACCTAGGTCATACTCATTCGCACCACCTCATTCACACCACCTAGGTCATACTCATTCGCGCCACCTCATTCGCACCACCTAGCTCACACTCATTCGCACCACCTCATTCGCATCACCTAGGTCATACTCATTCGCACCACCTAGGTCATTCGCATTCGCACCACCTAGGTCATACTCATTTGCACCACCTCATTCGCACCACCTAGGTCACACTCATTTGCACCACCTAGGTCATTCGCATTCGCACCACCTCATTCGCACCACCTAGGTCACACTCATTCGCACCACCTCGTTCACATTCGCACCACCTCATTTGCACCACCTAGGTCATACTCATTCGCACCACCTCATTCGCACCACCTAGGTCATTCGCATTCACACCACCTCATTCGCACCACCTAGGTCACACTCATTCGCACCACCTCATTCGCATTCGCACCACCTCATTCGCATTCGCACCACCTCATTCGCACCACCTAGGTCATACTCATTCGCACCACCTCATTCGTACCACCTAGGTCATACTCATTCGCACCACCTAGATCACACTCATTCGCACCACCTCATTCGCATCCACCTAGCACCTTATTCACTTGCACCACCTCTTATCACTCACTAGTACCACCCCAACCCTAATCCCTCACAAACCCTAATTATCACTTGCACCAATCGCCCCTCACTCATACTCCTCTCTCACTAATCCCCCACTTACTTCTCCACACTCATCTCACTCATCCCTACTCACTCATCCTCTCTTAACTCTCACTGACATTCCCACCCATAGTCTCTTAACCTATTCCTTAAGCTTCACTTCTACTTGTTTTACTCACATTCTAAATTTGAACCTCTTGCTTTAAGTATTGGTATCAAGTGCCGTCCTTACTTGCCATATTGTCATCATGACCTGGTTGTGATACTTGGCAGAATTGCTTGTCCCCATGCACCCTCTTGATGTTCCTGTCAGTGCGGTCATGGTGGCTGAACAAACCTGGTATGAGCAACTTGAGCAGAAGGCAGATGCTCATAAGTTGGCTTCATCTAGCACCACACAGAATTCCTCTTCATTTTTTAATGTACGAGCTATTTCCATTTCTTTACTTGACCCTGAGGATGACCTTGTCATTCCCCCGACTTTCCTTCGAATCCAGTTGACTGCTGCCAAGCAGGTCACTACTGACGCTCTCATTGATGAAGGTTCTGACTTCAACACCCTTCCATATAACCTCTGGATGGATTTGGGCCAACCCACCTTGACACCCACTCACACTAAGCTTAACCCCTATGGTGGCCAACCTTACTCGCTCTTGGGTAAATGTAAGCTTTTGCTTACTATTGCAACTGAGAGCATCCCTCTTCTTTTTTATGTTCTTCCGAACCACGAAGATGTGGGCAAGGAACTTCTCTTAGGCCGACCTTTCAAGTATCAGGTTCCATGCACTATCAACTATGTTGATCAGCGCATTACATTGCAATTTCCAGGTGCCCATGTAGTTTCTACTTTTAGTAAAGGGGATCTTTTTGCGGGGCCAATGCCAATTCCTCTTCCCACCCATTCTCAGTCCGGTAGTTCCTTATTTCATCAGTTGCTGCAAGCCCAACATTACCATGCTACTCCTGTTAGTTGCGCCTCAAAACCCACGCCTATGAAGTTTCCTCACTTCCAGTGGCGACCTCGCCTCCCCTCACCACCTCCATTTCCACCTTCACCACCCTCAAAGTCGTTGCATTGGCAACCGAGTCGACGTCGTCGAACTCCTCCAAAGCCCACAATTTCCTTGTGTTGGGTGGCACGTGCTCTCTTGGAGGCTCAGGGCTATTACCAGGGTAACACCTACATTTGGATTCCCAAACGATCTAACTTCTCATCTATCCCTTTTTCTTGGGCTTCGTCCACCGTTCCTCCAGGCTGCTCGAAGCGCCAAATGTCTTATCCGTGGGTTTCTCATTCCTTCCTACCTCCAGTCACCTCGTCTCATGACGAGTCAGAGTCTATGCCCCATTTCGCTTCCCTTAACCAACCACCTCCTAATAAGAAGTCATTTCTACTACCTTCCTCTGTCTCCTCATCTCCATCTTTCGCTCCGAAACCCCCTCCTGACCCTCTTCTCACACCTTCCCTTGGGCCCTCAGCTTTCTCTGAGGAATCCTCCTCTTCCAATCTCTCTCGGCAGTCCACTAGTTGGATCAGGCAGCCCAAGCTAAACTCCAACATGAACGCAGGGACCCGGTTCCACCTCATCTTCAAATTAGTTCCACCGCTCCTGATCCCCCTTCTGGTCTAAAACCTCTGCTCATTTGCCGCTCTCTTAGTGGCATGGCTGCAGACTTGGCCACGAAGGACAACTCCTCCGACGCTAGTTGGTTACTCCAATTCGATTCTATGTTTACCACCTTTGCGAAATTGTTTGCTATGATTGACCTCCGCCTTGCCGACAATGAGGCACTTGAACTTGCTACTCGATGGAATCCCATGTGGGAGGAGCATGAACATCTCTTCCACAAAAGTCTCTTGGTGCAGGCTGAGTACGTCAAGACTCTTCCTCAGAAGCATCTCCAGTCCTCCCGATTAATCTCTTCTTATGCTCCAGTGACCAAATGTGTTGATTTCGCCGAGCTTGCAGCTCTTACCACCAAACAAACCACTTCTAGTCTTTTCTTACGCCTCTCGTATAACCATCGGCTTGAGATTGCTCAGGCTGGTAGTCGTCTGATGACCACTGCCGAGCAACAGCGCGCCATTAGTAACCTTCGGTCTGATCCTACATATCATTCTCCTATTTCACTCCATGCCATCATTTTGGCTCGTGACCTAGACGTGCCTTCCAATTTGCAACACCATCCCCTGTTTAATAAAATTCTAACGGCGGAAGAACTACATGTGGGTAGTCGCTTTGCTGGTCCATGCCTCCTCACAGATATTACCACTTATTTGTGTGGTTTGGCTATGCGCCCATTTGACCTTGATACATTTGCGGAATTGGAGTATAACCCCAACTTTTACGCTTGGTGGATGTCCAGGTGGATGTCCATCCTTCCTTCATTTTCCCCGTCCACCTAGTTGTCTTTCCATTTTCTTTGTCCATACTTCATCTTCTTTTTCTTTTTCCTTTTTGTGTTGCCCTGTCATCTTTTCCGTCCTTTGTCGCTTACCCTTGCAAGCTAGGAAGCTTGCTAGGTTTTTTTGTTGCAGGAGGGCAATTGGCAATCCATTTTGGCATTATTTTTATAAAAAGGCAAAGGTATAGTTTGACTTTTATATTTTGTGTGATGGTTAGCTAGAAATTTCTCAAGATGTGGTCTTATCTTTTGATTAAGCAGATGACAGGTTCACAGTTTGAAATGTCTACAATGTCGACATTGGTGGCTGTCAAGGATCATCATTATGAGGACAGGGGAGTATTCACTATGGAGCAATGCAAGGAGTTTGGTCTAGAGACCAGCATATGGAGTTTTGGGGCCTTGAAGTTTTCAACTTACCAACTTGGAGAATATTGTCAACAGGTATCCTAAAATTGGGGAGTTGGTGGCTAAATGTGGGCTAACCGACTATATTAGAGCAACCAATGGGCCTATTCACTTTGCCAATTGCTACAACTTTGTTCAAAACTACGATCCTAAGACTAAAACAAGTAGGATGAGCTACTGGGATGAAAAAGAGCAAAAAGTTGGGGAGGTAGCACTTACTTCTAAGCTAATAGAACAAGCCTTAGGTCTTTGTCAAGGGTCAAGAGGGCATGGTAAAGCTAGTAAAACTCATCTAGTGGATCAAAGGTGGGAGGGTAAGCCTAATGTTACTACTGGTGGTCTATTGTTCTCTGCCATTGAGGAGTTGGATCTTAGAGCCACTGCACAGGTGTTTCACCATTTGTTTACCTACAACAAAACCAGCAATCGTGCAGGGAGAATACCCAAGGGCTTCATGGAAGATATCTTATCAGACAGGATACTTGATGAGGATTTAAATAAGTTTTGGATGGATCAGATTTGTGAATCCCTTGACAAGGCACATGAGACTCTTCCTAAAACTCCTGAAGGGAGACTCACCACTACTGAGGCCAAGATATGCATGATAAATTACGGTGGTGCACTCAGTAAGGTCATCACCACAGCCTTGGGACTCTCCGAGCCCTTTCAGGTGACACCCGCAGTTGCTGAGATGGGTCAACTGAAGGACAAACGACCAAGGGAGGAACAAGAGCCAAGTGTTGAGAGTTCACTAAAGAAGATGGGTCAAAAAAAGAGTAAGAAAGGAAAATTTAAGACAGAGCACCACGTAGTGATCGAGGAGTCGCTAGAGAATGCACAACACTTGGGGGAAGCTCTCCACAAGGAAAAGGAGAATCAAGCCACAACCATACAGGAATCATCCATTAAGGACATGAGAGGGAAGGAAGCCTCCGCTCCACAGGAAGTTGAAGAAGACGTTGCTAGGAAACCTGGAGATTCTGACAAAGAAAAGGGAAAGACTCAAGGAAAACAATCGGTGATTGGTCCAAGAGATTTTCAGATGCTCATGACCACTTTACAAACCATGCAAGCCCAGATAAACATGTTGGAACATGGTAGACAGAATGAAGAAATTACAGTCACTTCTAGTGTAGAGAAGCTGCGACCGGATGAGACTACCACTAGTTCAAAAGTTTGCACAAGAAGGACATCAGCGAATTTGGATGGTCTCACCACATTAGAGCTCTTATGTGAAGAGTTGAAACAGGACAAGGATCAAGCAATTCTGGAAAAATTGGAATTACAACAGAAGTATGAGGCAGAGAGATCATCTCATCAAGAATTTTTGAAACACTCAGCCCAGCAGTTACATGACTTACAGACTCAGATTGTGGAGAACAATAAGGAGATGTAGGGGCTAAGGGAACAATTGCAAGAAGTTAAGGTCCTGAGGAAAAGGGAAGAAATTCTCTGTGCTCAGGTTGCAGATCTTGTGGTTCAGTTAAAGGAGGAAAAGGCAAGGACATCAACTCTCACCAGAGAGTTGTCAGAAGCACATCGAACTCAGACGCAGATGAAGATAGCCTTTATAGGGTTGCAAGATACAATTGCAATGAGTCTAACTACTGCTGTCAATCAAGTTGAGGAAAAAGCTAACAGAGCTTACGAGGAGATGTTACAATAGCTACTCACAAACTTGGCTCATTCCCTTCACAAGGAACGCCAGTTTAAGCTTCATGCAACTGCCTATCAACATGCACTATCATTACAGCAGGGGCTTTATCATCAGGCCATTTGCACTTTATCATCCAAAAGCACCGATGATGTGGAGGTACTCAAAGCTCAGTTGGGAATTGCTACCGGTGCCTTAGCCACTTTTGACCAGGGTAAGGAGCTCATGTTGTTGACCTCAGACCCAACTAGCAGCCAGATGATTGATCATTTGCATGACATGGGCTATAATGATCAAGAATTGAGGGATGTAGAAATGATGCACCCAACATCTACTGAGCCATGTGACTTACAATATGAGACACTTGTTGAAGACCCTATTGCAGTAGAGCTTTTTGAAGATATGGTTCCTTCTGAGGATTATATGGATCCTCAAGATTTTGCTAAGCAGGAAGATGGAGCTACTGAGGAAATACAAGTACCCCCAACAGTGTCGGACAAGGAACTTGAGGTCCAAGAGCGCTTTGATAGGATGGTTCAAGTTCTTAGGGCTACCCCTCAGGATGTGCTAGAGTATTCCATTGACATGCAAGGCATTGAGGCACAGAGAGAGGATCTAGATGAGCCCATTAAGACCTATCATGATAAGCAGACGAGGGAGGAGACCATCATTTTTTATTTCAATGTCTATGGAGATGCCAAATTCAGAACACCCTTACCAGTCAGTATAGTGCAAAAGCTTATTAAAGTGGGAGAGAAGATTGCGAAGAAGTGGTTGAAGAAACATGATAGGTCGGCTTTGAAAGGAGCTTGTAAGATTCCCAAGGAGAAGAACAAGAGGGAGTATCTCACCGAGAAGCCACGAGAGGTGTGGAAGCTTCAACCAGAATGGCGATATCCTATCCTTGAAGCGGATGAAATGGCCCATTCCGCCTTTTGCTACTCAAATCGGAAGACAGATGTACTCCATTGCCCCTATCTGAGAAGGTATGTCAGAAACTATGATGCTGAGAAGCATGGCAGGCATAACTTTCCCAAAATTCCCAATATCAATGCTCCACATGAGAGTGATATCTATCACTTCCAGTTGCGTGATCTGCTACCCTCTTTTGACAGTTTCCTTAAACTCTACTCAAATTGCCCCGATCCTACCTTCATAGTCACTTGCAATTATCTCCGCCTCATAGTCAAGCTCTTACAGCAGCCACCGACTCCCTATGAGGATGGCCTGCCACCCTTATTCTTCGACATCAACACAGGGATTGACCGCATTGCCATGGCAAGACTTCTTCTTCGAGCTGTATTATTCCCCTCTTGCTGCGTAGCCTTGCTTGAGGATATGGTGGATAGCAGATTTGCTCGGTGTACCCATCCTTTTTATCCAGAATCACCCATTTATCTCCGAACCTTTCTTAAGCCATATCTTTTGAGCAAAGGGTTTCTTTCACTTACCTTGCAGCCACTTCCTGAGGAGTGACTCCCTTGTGCATCACATGATGGGAAAAAAGAAGAAGAGGAGAAAGCAAAAAAAATAATAATAATAATAATAATATATATATATATGCACTCACATGCACTGCACTGCACCTAGGGGTCCTCAAGTTGGATGCGTCCAGTGGCTTTGGTCGGCTGGCTCCGTCTCTAACCCCCTAGCCCTTTTTCCATTTCCCCACACATTTGCTTAGGGCACATTAAGGTCAAGACATACCTAGGGAGTCTCGGCTCGCCTAGGTTAGACCTGTCTCCCTGAGTCACGTGCACTTTTCATTTCTACTTCATTTATCTCAGTAACACCACATCACCTCAGGTCACCTACCACATGTGGTTGATCCAGTGGAGAACCATGCACTTCAAGAATTCCTTTATCTATCCCACTTAGGTGTCTCCCTTGCATCTTCAACAACAACCTTTTTTTTTCTCAGTACCTACCATTCTTTCCATCTTCATCAAATCAAGCTCCCTTGCTTCCTCATCGTCGAGCATCATCATCAACAGAAGCACCCATGGAGAAGTCTTCTACCTATGTATTAGACTATGTATGCACGTGCACACACTATAGTATTTGCACCATAACCTATTCACGGTTTTGGGTCCTCAAGTGTGGGACAATACTTCAGGCTTGCCTGGAGTTCGATCCATCTCCCAAACCAACATCATCATATGTCCTGTGCATGATCAGAAGACTCGCACTTTTCCCCTAGGGAGTGACTGCACGTGAGGTTTTACTTTGCAGGTATTCGAGTTGTGGAGAATCGTGCGCATCACTTCTACATCAACATTGCATCTCCCATCTTCTACGACCTCTATTCCATTTTCCAATGACCATTCAAGTTCTATTCATCAGAAGGATCAACAATCAAGTGTATCTTCAGCATAGCCAACTTTTACAGGATTTGTCACCAGCAACACCATTAGTCTCACCATCTACCACAATTTGAGCAACATCATTTGTACCACCCGCAGCAGGCAACATCCTCATCTTCAACAACCACCGTTCTTCATCAGCCACATCCATTTCTTCTCCATCAGGACTACTACTTGATCAGGACTGTTCCCAGCATTCCGCGTCTTTGGTGCAAGCTACAGCATGCTACCTACGACGTGAGTGCCCTGGGACTGGCACTCGTCTAGGGGGGAAATAATGTTAACGGTATTTTGAGAAGGCTGCAGAAAGCGCAAGTGATGGATACTATTTTTTGGTGGATTACTATTTTGTGGAGCTTCATTGTATTACTTTGGGCACTTGTGTATTACTTTTTACTCATGGACATCATCAGACTATCATGGTTGTATTATTTTGTGAGAGCCGGGCTCACTCCCGTGCACATTGTATTTATCACCCGTAGTTGTATTTGTCGCACCCGCATGTGTTGCGTGGGTTGCGCACATGTAATTGTGATTAGAATAGTGTAGGCTTGGTCTATTTAGGCTAAGGTTCAAGCATGTTTCAAGGATTGACCGGCCTAAAGCCCACTATGTGGGTAGGATGCCCAAAGAGGGTGCAAACCCTAATTCACAGTTGTGGAAACCCTAAACACAAAAGTGGCGCAAACCCTAACCCTAACCCTAAACGCAAAAGGGGCGCAAACCCTAACCCTAATTCTATGTCTATATAAGGGTGGGAGGTCTCAGTTGTATTCACCCCCTTTGGCACATTCATGCTGCGGAAGCTCTGTTAGTGCAACCATTCAATCTTTCTATTCTATCATCTTGCTTCCATTCTGTTGAGAGTGACTGAGAGGGAGAGAGTGAGAGGTGTGTTGAGCAAGGGACTGAGGGAAGGTGAAGCTCTTCGTCGTCTTCTTGCTTTTCTCGTCGTCTCTACTAGCTCTTCGACTCGTTGGTGTGCTTGGTGGTGGATGCGAAGGAGCGACGACATCGGATCGTGTTGATCGTGGTCGTGGAACTATCTTCGAGCCTTTGAAAGGTAAGTTAGGTGAGTTCACTACAACTGGAGCTAGTCTTGTGTTCTTGCTTCCTTGGGTTGGAGAGGAGAATGCTTGGTTAGTTAGAGCGGAGCGTGAGAGACAAGGTGAGAGATTGTCGCCAACGTGAGTTGCAGCTTCTGAAAGAATAGAAGTCCATCCAAAGTCCCGACTGTTGGTGCATTTGCCTCAACAACAAGAAGGATAGAATGGAAAGTTGGTGTGGTGAAAGAGAGAAGCAAATTGCATGTAGCCAGCAATTTGCGCCTTCGTAACTTCAAATCCGTGAATAATCTGAAAAAAGTTTATTCTGCAACTTTGTAGACCAAGTTGAAACCGATCGGGCTACGTGGAAATTTCCTTGAAATTCGCTTTTTCTTGGGAGTTATTGAGATGATAAAAAATGACTTCCAAAAGCTGCTTTGACTTTAGTTCCCGATATATATATAAATACATATAAGCATGTGACAGAAGGGGTCCATGCTTGTAAGCTTTTGTGTAAGATCCAAATGACACCATGATGTGGATATTGACTTGTGTGCTAGGGTGAGGTGTCCTCTAATGATGGTGATAGATTCCAAATCTTAGTGATGCAGGCGGAGCCCATGTGTAGTTGGAGGCTAGTCCTTTGAAAAATCTATGCACTCACTCAACTCCTAGGTGTAATCCATTTCCATCTTCACTAAGATAACCATCCCTTTTACCCTTTACATTGACATGCCTCCTAAGAACTTGTTCCCCCCATTTGCTAGAGTTATCATAATCGAGAAGCAATGTAGCATACCTAGTGCTTGAAGAGTAAACCCAAAGTGATATGGTAAGCTCTTGATAGGGGTTTTGGCCAAATTTTGTGGTAGTAATCCGGGTTGTAAAAAACCTGGATCATTATCCCTCCCCGTAGGCTAGAGGCATTCATGTCTCTAGCTTGCTAATGATGGTCCAATAGAGCAAGGAGGACTGCACCCTCTCATTGGTTGCTTTTCATTAAATGACTGCTCCAAAGTGTTCATATTTCTTTGAAAATAAGGCTTCAATACTCGCCATCCATTTACCCTTGTCATGTGAACCTTCCCATCCATGTCACCTAGCTTATAGCTGCCATTTGGATATCTCCTTATGACCATGAATGGCCCTTCCCACTTGAACACAAGTTTAGGATCCTTTTTGTTATCAAAGCGGTTATCATAGCATAGCACAAGTGATCCTTCCCTTATGTGTTTGCTAGCCAGCTTCTTATTAAATGTCTTCCTCCTCTCTTCAGCCTGCATGGAATAGTGTTGGACTGCTACTTCTTTGTCTAACTCCAACCTCTCTAGATCTAAGATCCTTTCCTCTAACTTCTTATCATGCTTCTTCTCTCGATTGGCTACTAAAACACGCAAACTGGCCAGTTCCACCTCTATAGGAAGCAAAGCCTCTTGGCCATAGACGAGGTGAAATGGAGTATAGCCAAGTGAGGTTCTGAATGAAGTCTTGTAGGCCCAAAGAGCTGCACTCAATTTTTTATCCCAGTTCTTGGGGTGCATGTATACTTGCTTGGTAATTATCTTACAAATCAGCCCATTCACTTTTTCAACCAAACCATTACACTGTGGGTAGTAGGGAGTAGAGTGCCTATGCTTGATTTTTAGCCTTTCCATTAGCTTCCCCACTAGATTTGCCCTAAAACCAGGACCTCGATCAGGGATAATTTCCAAAGGTATGCCAAACGTGCAACAAATATTTTCAAACACAAAATTTTCCACTTCTTGGGCTATGATCCTACTAGTTGCTAAAGCCTCTGCCCACCTGTGGGAGCTGTCACTCAACCGCCGAGACCCTCGGACCGCTTATTGTTTCAAGCGTTCCAAGCCGAGCACTAATGGCTACCTCTCACATAGCCGACGCACAATGCCTACCTTACGGGTGTAGTGAGCTTACCTTGATGCCGTTCGAGTTACCTCCTCTCCTACGCACTCCGGTAGCTCCACGATCTAAGTGCAAGCTTCAAGCAAGCTCCATCCTCAAGCTCCACGCTCCAAGCTCCATGTCCGTGAGCGAGACAAGAGAAGAGAAGAGAAGAGAAGAAGAGAGGAGAAGATGGAGAGCCTCTCCTTCTCGGTCCCTCACCCTCACACACTCACTCCCTCACACTCTCACACTCCCTCTCTCAAGCACAAGCTCAAGCAAGCAAGAACAAGAAGAAGAAGAGGAAAAGGAGAGCTACTTTTGGCCACACACAAGAATGAGCTTCTCATTCACTTTTTAACTTTATATACAAAACCCTAAATCCCTTTTGGGCGGTCATCCCCTTTTCCCCTTTTTTACATGGCTGGCCGTAGCCTAGGCCCTTTTTCCTATTGTCCTTCTATACTCCTAACTTCCTTTCCACCGCCCGTCTACATTTACAAATTGCACAGGTGAGAGCCTAAACACCCCTTGAATTAAACCATGATGCGCTTGCGCTCTTTTACAAAAGTTTTGACTTGCGCTTTTCCTTGTGCGCCTTTCTCCCTTATTTAGGACTCTTCTCCTTGTGCGTCTTTGTCTTCCATTTCTCTTTGCCTTGGCCTTTGTCTTTGTCTTCTTATTTAGCTTTTCCAAAATTTCCACCTTCATTCGTTTGAGGGTTAACATTACCCCCTCCTAGACAAGTGCCAGTCCCATGGCACTCACCATTGTAGGTAGCAGGCTGTAGCATGCACCGAAGACGTGGGTGACAAGGACGCCTATAGTTTTCGTGGAGTGTTGGTGGTGGTGTGGCAGAAGGTCTGGGGGGCCTGTTGGTGGTCGGTGGAAGGTTGTTGGAGTTGATGGTAGGGCTATTCTGTGTGGGGTTTTCATTGGTGGCCGGCACACGTGTTGGTTTGTTGGGGATTCGCACAAGACTATTCTTTGCGGGCTTGTCGGATGGTGAGGGATAAGCATTCAGAGTTGGGAGTTGATGAAGAAAGAATGACACTTCCGTTGGAGCCTTCAACACCTGCAATTGAAAACCTCTCATGTGGTCTCTCCCTAAGGGTAATGCGAGTCTTCTCTATTGTACACAAGACATATTTGATTAGTTTGGGAGACAGGTCGAACTCTAAGCAAGTTGAAAGTATTGTCCTGCACTTGAGGACCCAAACTGTGTATATACTTTAGTGCAGGTATTATGTAAGTGTTCGTGCATACTTAGGTATTATGTAGTTAGAAGACCGTGGGCTAGTTTCTCATAACAATGTGTGGATGAAGCAAAGTTGTCCATGTTGAAAAGAAGTACGCGTGAAGGTATATGAGACATCCTTTGCATTGTGACTGCACGACGGAGCATAATTGAATACAAGGACACCGCACTTTTGGTAGCTGGAAGCTATTGGACTTGCTTGATGAGGATGGTGTACTTTTCATGGCCAATCATGCAGTGCTTACCACCACTGATTGCAATGGTACTAAGGTAGAGTGCAAGAGAGAATTGTGCAAGTGGGTCAGGGTGACAGGTCTAACCATAGGCGAGACAAGCTCCCCAGGTATGTCCTGCCCTTGATGTGTCCTGAACAATTGTGGGTGATGGTAAAGGGCTAGGGGACTAGGGACGAAGCCAGTCGACCAAGGTCACTAGACGTACCTTATTTGAGGACCCCTAGGTGTTGTGTTTTTTTTTTTTTTGGGGACTTGCCTGAGTACAACCATTACAATATGTTGAGGCTATCAGCCTTCCAATGGGTTGGAAAATGTCAAGTTTCGAGGGCTCAGGAAATTGATATTATAGTGACGATTGTGCCCTAGCGTCGTTGTTAGAGAAGTAGTTGCCGAGATGGGGAGCTACCCTTGAGATATTGCAAACCTCCCTTGCGACACACGCAATATTGGTATGATTGAGGTGACGACTACCGTGAGCCAACTATAGAGCTTGACTCAGAAAGGGAGCGTGGCCCATGAATGTGCTTTGGATGGTGCGATGGGGGCGGTTGGCAAGGGTGCTTTCGGCAGCGTGGCTTTGCCGTGGCTCCTTGTGGGGTTGATGGTCTTGCGGCGATCGGGCATTGAGCACTTTCACCCAAAGACCTGTCGGATCCTGTATCCACTTGTCGCTTTATGAGAGTACATGCATGGTATATGCCGCAACTATAATAAACCAGTGCAATGCAAGGAGACACCACTTATCTGAATTCTATGGTGTTGATTTGGACATTTATCACCTGCGCTTAATTAGCTTTTTCTTTGCAAAAGATGTGAAATACATTAAACGCAGATATGAAAGTTTCGTACAATTCGGGGACATGTCAACACTTAACCATTTAAAGACAAAAAGTTATTGCCAGGTAGCATTTGATGAGCCCTTTATGCGACATGGGGCTACTCTATTTGTACGAAGCGGGGCGAGTCTGGGTGGCCGGTTGATTGGGGCTTTGCTAGCGTGGGGCTCCTGTGGGATTGGGTAGGGAACATGTTGGCCAGGACATGAATCGTGTAGTCCCGGGCCGCTACCGTTTCCAGAATGTCTTTAAACAATTCATTGAATTCTTCCCTTTCCTGAGCTTCCCTTTCTGCCCTTGAGCATCTGGGGCCCGGGCGTGAGCTGGGGGTTCGTGCCACTAGTACTACCACCTGTTGCACGTTTTGAGTCTTGGCTTTCTTGACTTGAGGATTCTTCGGCCTTCGCCCTGGACAGTGGCGCTTAGGGCCTCGCTTCTTGGCATACCTCTTGATGGTGGGCACATAGCGCTCCGGTGGAGGGGCGCGTGCCACGTGCTCCCGTTGTCTGTGAAGAGTGTCTTTGCATGCCAGATGTCCATGGTTCTCCATGTGTTCTGTCTGGAAGCCTGCAAGATGCAATCCAAGGGTTAGACCTTGATACAGGATATAACTGTTCGCATGGAAGGGATTTTAGTGTGGTTTATCAAGCGCATGTGACAAGAAGGGGAGGGGTGAGGCATGCAGTGTTTTGTTGTAAAGGAACGGCCCCCATGATGATGTTCGTTTTGCCTCCAACCATTAGCCAATATTGGCTTATGCTAAGTTGTGTGGACTGGTTGTCATGGAGTGGGATAGGGCACATCCTCGGAAGGATAGACCAAAAAGGGAAGAAGGTGTATAGAAAGGGGCTGCACCTTGTCTACACCATCAATGTTGTTGGTCAAGGCTTCCTATGGTGGTAATGTGGGTTGCATGCCCTTCACTTGGAGGTGGGGATGGTCACACGGCTTTTAAATGGGTGATGAGAGGAGGACTTGAGGAGCTTAGCCTATCAGACCCAACTCTTCTCCCTACGCTTGACTATCATTACTTGTGTGTGTTGATATTGTTTATACAAGGTGACACAAGAATCAGTGTTTATTTATATACATAATGTCACTTCACGAGGATAAGAATCAATTGTAGAACTCGGGGTTGTACTGGAGCATGGCACACGCATCCAACACTCGTGGCAGCTTACTTAGTACCAATAGATATTTTGCCACATCGAGTAGCATGGAACCTTGTCTGAGTCTACTTGGCAATATGTAACTCCTCCTCAGTGAGAACCTTATCAAACAGAGCGTTCTCTTGGCTAGTTCTAGCTAAGTCTGTACCCCGAATAGTAGTCAGCACTCGAAGGGAAGTTGGTGCCACATATGTTGGGTCCCTTTGGGATCGCCATGTGGCCAATCGCTCCTCAGAGATTGTCATGATCTGAGCCCCTAGTTCGGCCATTGCAACGAGGCGTTCACACCAATGCTGTTCAAATTGACTTCGGCCCTCTGTTAGTTGCTTTAGTTGCTCTATGTCTATGAGATTCGGTTGGCAGAGCACTTCAGTGAATGTGATGGTTAAGCACAGTTTGTTAGCCTCCTCGTCAGGGATGAGTTGCATGCGTTCATGTAAAAGCCTGTTATAGTGCTCGTCAAGATGCTCTTGCTCTTCCCAAGATAAGGGGAATGGCAAGTATTCTTCAAGCTGCTCCTTAGGGCATGCGCCCATGTCCGCAAGGATGTAGATACGTGCAAACACTTTGAGCTTAGCATCCAACTCAGTTAAGCATTCTGCGACACTTCTATGTTCAGCGAGGGCTTGCTCGGTTGCCATCTCATGCAAGGTTCTAGGAGTTTGCTTGGGCTTTAGCATAGCTGGGGGCCCAGGCCTCGATGAGCAAGATTGGTCAATGTTGGAAGTGCTCATGCCCTTGGGGTTTGTGCGTTTTTCCTGAGGTTTTGCTGCTATTTTGTCATGGTTCTCCTTGGATGTGGCTGGTATAGGTTTGTTGTCACCCTGTTGTGACAGTGTTGTATCCACTCTTGATTGGTCAATGCGAGTTCTATTGTCAGTGGATTGAGTTTTGAAGCAACTGTTGATGGCAATGACTGATTTGACTTTTCAATGCGCACGGATGTGTCTGAGGTTTCACTGCTATCAAAAGAGACGTCAATGGGTTCATTGGTGGATGGACTTGATGCTTTATTCCCCCGCTCTCCCTCGCTTTTGGTCTCAATGCTCTTGGGGTCCACAACCACCTGTAGCTGCCGTTGTTTTCGATGTTTTCTCCTATTTTTCTTGGTCAATGCAAGTGCATCTAACGTCTCAGGACCCTGGGCTACATTGACCGTTGATGTGCTTGGTCAGGCCTCAGTATTTTCCTTCTCTAGAGGGTCCTCCTGGGACCTAGTCGTGGCCTGCGGAGTAGCCTTGCTAGGTTGAGTGGTCAGATGCGACGTCTCCTTGGCCACATCTTTGGGAGGTATCTCCTCAAGCCTAGGCTCTAGGTGCTTTGGAAGTGCTAGAGTTGTCAAGGACACTGGTTGTGGCACCTCCTTCACAGGTGTATTACTAAGGACACGCTCCGCTAGGGGCGTAGTCATGGCCAAGGGCTGTGACTGCTGTGATCCCTGATTGGAAGTAGTAGCCGCTAGTCCAGTGGGTTGGCTACCCTTGGTGGATTGTAGTGGCAAGTCCCTAGGGTGATCGGAAGTGGTCGTGTCTTTTGTTGCCCTTTGAGCATTCATCTGTGTAGATCGAGCATGAGTTGATCTAGTCACATTAGGTTGCACAGGCATATCCTTGGGCCGAGAGCTACAGATGGTGTCATGTCCCACTTCTTGGACATTTGGAAGCTTAGATGGAGATGGAGATTGGGATTGAGCAGCCGCCCTTGACGACTGCTATTGTGCTTCCTGTGTCCGTTTGGCAAAAGAGGGTGTAGGAGATCTAGGACTCTTAGGTAGACTTGGCACTGGCTGAATGATTTGCTCAAGGCTATTAGATGATTGTGCCATTTGCTTTGTTGAGCGATCAGCCTTGCCTTGAGCAATGTTGTGCCTATGATGCTTGTTCTCCCCTTGGGAAATCAAAGGCTCTTTGGGCACTAATGATTTTTGTGCATGCTCAATGGCTACATATGACATCCATCTATTTAGCATGCTAGGCTGAGGCTCTTTCCTTTGAACAATAATGTCTGGTTTCTTGCCTCAAAACCTAGATTTTCTCTTAGATTTCCTCCTGTTCTTTATTGCTTTTGATGCACTCTGGCCTTTAGCTGATAGAGGCGGTTTAGCAGGGGATTTTGGTACCCACATCCATCGGTTACCTACGTAGTACCCTTGAGCACGTAGCAACGCTTTGGATATCCATCGTGGCGTTGTGCTGACCCTCCATCGATGCCTGCGTCTATAAGGCTTGGGCTTCTTTTGGGGTCTTCTACGATATTTGTAAGTCCGAAGCCCGCCCTTGGCATTGTCTCTTGACCTTCTTTTTTCAGGCCTAGCCTCACTCACTGGTTCTTGTTGTTCGACCTGTGCTTGTATCAGTTTTTCCAACAAGTCCTTGCTCTCGTTAGTAGGCTTGACTATTACGTCAGCACCTTCCTTGCCTTTCCCTTGAGGTTTGATGAGGTCACCCTTGCTAAAGGTTGTGACTATCCTCACACCCACTAGTGCCAGGTGTATCCTCTGTGCCACATAGTCAGCCTCACACTTGGTCGCCCTTTTGAAGGGTCTTCCTAGGAGGGTTTCTTTCCCGTAGCTAGCACTATTTGGAGGGACATGAAATAGGATAGGCAAGCTTTCCATTTCAATTGTCACAAGGATTTTGCACTTCCCTATGAGTGCTTGTGGGTGTCCCCCATAAGGGCTAAGAGTTGCACTAGTCGGAGTGAGCTCTGGTTGGCCTAGTAGGGTCCATGATTCATAGGTCAAGATGTTAAAATCTGCTCCTTCATCAATCAGAGCATCAATAGCATGCTCTCTTTTCGCGGTGAGTTTGACCCTAAGATAAGCAGGTGGTACTATGTCTTCATCTTCCGGGTCTTGGCTCGTAAGCTTAAGCCTTCTGACGGATGCCCTTGAGTCCCCACTTGCATGACCAGACGTGGATTCTCCACCAATGTCTTGGGTTTTCTGTGCAGTGTTGCTTAAGGTACATCTCTCATCAAGAGTGTCATGTCTAGTCATCTTGGCATTTGTAGCTTGCTGATGTTGTATTTTGCCCTGACTAGACGTGGTCTAAACACAATGTCTTTGTGTTCTCGTGGTGTGGCCTTTTTGCCCTTGATGGCTAGATTGGCCCATTGATGTTCTAGGGTCTCTGTCTCTCTCTGTTTGGGTATGGGCTTTTGGTTGCTCTTTTGCAAGTGAGAATCCATGCTCGTATAGAGCCCTTACTACACTAGGGTCCAATTTGGAGGACTTGTCACGGCGTGCGTTTTCTCTCCAACCTACTTGGGGGAGGTGCGGAGGGGGCCCCCTCTGCGGGGGTCCGGGGGAGGGGGGGCAGTCCCCCCCGGCCCGCAGGGCCATTACAGTAGACACCATATGCAATTTGGAGGACCGTTTATAGCCAAATTTTGAACCACGTGCTCTAAATTTTAGCCCAATGAGGATCTGTGATGTGCCTTTAGCTCTATGTGGTCTTTGGGGTCAATCTTGGGGTTTAGATGCGTCAGAATTTGTGTTCTAGATACCTGTCCGATTTTGACAGTTTTCTGTCCAATTCTCAGATGTCCGATTTTCAGGGGTCCGATTATCAGAATTGGACATCCGATTTTGGGTTGGTCCGATCGGACCAGTGGTCTGGTCCGATTTCGGACTGGTCCGAGTATCCGAGTCGAACGGGTTGGTCCGAATCTGAGTGGTCTGAGTGCCACGTGGCACGTCCGATCGGGCTGGTCCGATTCTGGAAATCGAACCAGACTGGTGTGACTCACCCTCAGTCTGGTCCGATTCTGGAAATCGGACCAGACTGGTGTGACTCACCCTTAGTCGGACGGTCGGATTTTGGAAGTCAGACGGTCCGACTCCAGAACTCGGGTGGTCCGATTCTGGGAATCGGACCACTGCAAGTTAGTCCGACTGCGTTGGCGGTGGGCGAGATTCTGGCGCGTTTGATCCCTCCTTACTGTCTGCTGCACACAATCACCACAGACTTCCTAGATCTGATTAGAGCACTTATTGGAAAACACCAGGCTCACCTGGAGCAGCACGAATCGCTGGCACCTAGAAATTGGGTAACGCTTCCTCATCCTGTGAACCAAAAGCTCTCTCTCTCTCACACAAGGCCAACCAAGGAAGTGAGGTCTGTCCTGGCCTCCCAGGCCTCTTAAGGTCCTTTCCCAGCACTGCAGAACCTTACAGCTAGTTCCCTGTCCCTGTCTCACCCAAAAACTTGGATCTGGTCCCCTATTTCCCTGTTTTAGCCTGTTATACAGCAATAGAAAACCCTATTGTTTGCTTGTTTTTTCTTTGTTTTTTCCTATCCTAAATGCATCCAAATCACAAAATAAATACCTACACTACTCCATTCCATAACATAAATCTCAAGAAAGCAAAAAACCTACTTGCCAAGGAGATCGAATACCCTCTTCAACCCCCTCGCTTCCTACCTATCTACCTCAAGCATCGGTTCGGGGAAAACCCTACTCCAATGCTCGATTCGAAGCGCGCAAGTGCTCAAGGCTTGAATCTGTTTGTCCCGGCAATGGAACGAAAATGTGGGAGCTGCCACTTAACCACCGAGACCCTCGGACCTCTTATTGTTTCAAGTGTTCCAAGACGAGCACTAATGGCTACCTCTCACATAGCCGACGCGCAATGCCTACCTTACGGGTGTAGTGAGCTTAGCTTGATGTCGTTTGAGTTACCTCCTCTCTCGTGCACTCCGGTAGCTCCACGATCCAAGTGCAAGCTTCAAGCAAGCTCCATCCTCAAGCTCCACGCTCCAAGCTCCATATCCGCGAGCGAGACAAGAGAAGAGAAGAGAAGAGAAGAAGAGAGGAGAAGATGGAGAGCCTCTCCTTCTCGGTCCCTCACCCTCACACACTCACTCCCTCACACTCTCACACTCCCTCTCTCAAGCACAAGCTCAAGCAAGCAAGAACAAGAAGAAGAAGAGGAAAAGGAGAGCTACTTTTGGCCACACACAAGAATGAGCTTCTCATTCACTTTTCAACTTTATATACAAAACCCTAAATCCCTTTTGGGCGGTCATCCCCTTTTCCCCTTTTTTACATGGCCGGCTAGGCCCTTTTTCCTATTGTCCTTCTATCCTCCTAACTTCCTTTCCACCACCTGTCTACATTTACAAATTGCACGGGTGAGAGCCCGGTACCCCTTGAATTAAACCATGATGTGCTTGCGCTCTTTTACAAAAGTTTTGACTTGTGCTTTTCCTTGTGCGCCTTTCTCCCTTATTTAGGACTCTTCTCCTTGTGCGTCTTTGTCTTCCATTTCTCTTTGCCTTGGCCTTTGTCTTTGTCTTCTTATTTAGCTTTTCCGGATTTTCCACCTTCATTCGTTTGAGGGTTAACACCACCTTGTCATGTAGTTCACACCCATTATGATGTACTCCTTGCCAGACTGAGCTCATGGGAGTGGCTCTATTGCATCAATCCCCCATTTCTCAAATGGGCCATATGTAGTTATGGGATTTTGTTCCTCATGCACTAGCTTCCTTGATCCGGCCTTCGGTCTTTTGGCAATCATCACAAGTGCAGCACCAATGTTGCACATCTCGATGTAGACTAGGCCACACAAAACCGGCATGGAGAATCTTCCTGCTGGTTATTTCTTGAGCAAAATGTCTGCCACAAACCCCTTCATGGAAGCTCTTAATCACATCTATAATCTCCTTTGTTGTTGGCACCCTTCTAAGCACTGCATCCTTTCCTTTGCAATACAACACATAATTTATCAAGCGGTATTTAATGGCCTTAGTAGCTAGCCACCTTTTCTCACTCTTACTCATATGTGTAGGTGCCTCACCATGCTCAAGAAAATAAAGCACATCTTGTAGTTGAAACTTACCCTAAAACAAGGAAAGCTTTATTGCAATGATGCCCACCATTACCTCTTTCAATTTTTCAGCAGAGCATCTGCGTCGCCATTTGTGCGCCTTGGCACAAAATAGATTTAGGCTTTCTATAGCTTTCTCATGAGAGTTTTAGCTTCTCTCATTTTCACTACTAAGTTATCATTTTTACAAGCCCAAATTCCTTTCATTTGCTTAACAATTAGCATAGAATCCCCAAAAACATTAAGTCGAGTGAGACCATGTGAGAGACACCACCTCAAACCTAAAAGCAAGGCTTGATATTCTGCCTCATTGTTAGAATGGACATCCTCCAAGCTGATACCTGCTCCATAAAGTTTATCACCTCCACTGTTCCTACTGCCGCTCTGTCTTTAATACGCTTGTAGGCCCCATCGAAGTAGAGGGCATGGGCATTCTCAACCCGTGGCGGCTCCTCAAGAGGAGGTGTCTCCTCTTTTACCTTTCCCTTCTCCTTTTCCTTCTTTTGATGGCATCTATGGGTCAACAAATCAGTTAGGCAAGCTCGAGTAGAATCCTCCACCTTGAAGGTGTAGTCAAACTCTTGGAGTTGTATGATGCCAGGAGGCATATTCTACGGTGGATTCCGTGAGGTTTTACGGTGGATTCCGTAAACTTAGATGACCGGGGCTCATACGCAAAGAGGATTCTTTGTGCGAGAAGTTGATGGGGACGCCTGTCCTTTTCGGACGTTTCATTAATTTAGTGTGTACATGGGTGATTCCATAGTGGGTGATTCCGCAAAATGCATATTAAATTAATAAACGTTTATGAGTTTAGAGTGCGCACTCGTAATAAATTAAGGTTAGGATTTATTTCTAACCAGTTGATTTATTTATGTAGCTGAAGACTGCTAGGTATTCACTTTTGTCGGTTTAATTGTGTTATTTTACTAACGATGGTGAATGCTTCAGTTGATGTGTAGAGATAGCAGCAGTGGCGGAGGAAAGCATTGGAGTCTAGCGGGTTTTCGATCTTTGGACTATATTTTGATAGGCGCCACGCCTATATTTTGATTATGTCTATAGAGACATCGATTATTTATTATTATTTTGTATGCGCTTATGCGCCTGGATATGTTATTTTTATTTGGACATTGAGATCGGGCGTGCCAGACACTATGGGCACCGTCCATTAGCTTTATTTTCTTATTTTTGGTAGAAAGCAAACTCAAAAGCTAAAAGCTTGTCATATTTTTGTAATTGGGCTATTTTTGAGCATAAAGATTGGAAATATACATTAAATACATGCTTTGTGAAGCGCTCACACAAGGCATGGGGGAGATTGAACCCAATTTGTCTCTTGTCTCATGTCGTGCTTGCTTTTACATTGGTTTTTGTGCTAAAAAGTAGAGTACTTTGTTCTTGGGGACCTTTGGGAATTCACTACGTGAGCTACCTGCGTCCGATCTGCGCACCAGTGGTATCAGAGCGGAGCAGAGATCAAGGGCTTCCAATCGCTACCAATCTCGGGCGAAGGCGGAGCTCCAGGAACAAACGGCCTCTACAGTCAATCTCGTCGCGAACCGTCGATACAGACAGACTTCTGGCGATCAAGAACCCCTATTCCCACTGTCAGATCGCGAAGGACCAATCTCTGTCGGCGGAGGACCACTCAAACACTTCCTTCATGAAGTCGTGGAGTTACAGATAAGCTTGAATAATTTTCTCATTATTTCATTAAACAAAAAGCTTAAGACAAAGCTTAGGAAGCTTTATAAGCTTCATAATTATCAGTCGACTGGCAAGAGGAGGGCCCCGAAATTTTCGGCGGAAAAAAAAAACGGACCCCCCCCCTCACGATCAGAAAACGGCGGCCTATTTCTCCTCTTAAGCTTATTAGCTTAAGCTTAACTAATTAAGCTTAAGTCCCTCCATACTCTGCAAGTCAGTGAAGGCAAATAAGTCTGTAAACTCTGGGTCTCGCACTACAGAAATCAAGTTCAGCAAGTCACTTGGAATCAAGTCCTGCAAGTTCTGCAAATCGGCTAAGTTCAGCAAGTCAACAACCCTGCAAGTCTGTTAAGTCTGCAACTCTGCAAGTCAGACTAAATCAGAACTGACTAACGCTCGAAACTCCTAGAAGACTTGTTCGTTTGCAAAAACTCAGAACTGGAAAGTTGTTCGCAGCAAGCTGTTTTACCTATCTACAAGTTCGTTGAAGTACTTTCAGCAAACGGAGACAGAAATATTTCAGAATTTCTAAAAATTGAAGAAGAAAATACCCAAAAATACATAGCCTTGTAACCCCAAATTTGAGCTACGCTCATCCCGCTAACTGATTTTGAGTGAGAAAGGTTTGTTGAGTTTTACAGGATGACTACCCCACATATGGATGATCCTATGGCTGAAGACGACCTACCCGAGCCTACCATGGAACAAAAGCTGGATCTTATCATGTTACAATTGGACGAAGAGCGAAGAGCTAGGCAAGCCTTGCAAGCGCAATTGACAAAGCTACAAGGAGCGTCCATTGATAAAGAAGAACCTCAAGCTGAAGATCTGATTCGCCGTACCATCGATGCCACTCTTGAAGCACAAACCATTCGCAAGGAATCCAAGATAAGTAAACGAAGTTTCAAGTTTCGCACTTTCAATGGCATAAGAGAAGGAAAGACTGTTTTATCATTCATTAGCCAGTTTGATGACTATTTCCATGAGGAAACTTATCTTGAGAAAGATAAAATCAAGTGTGTTACTAATCATCTGATAGATAGAGCATCACTTTGGTGGACTGTAGTCCGCAAGAGTATAGAATGTCCTGCTACATGGGAAGATTTCAAGAAGAAGTTCATGCAAAATTTCCTTCCACCGCAATTTCATGAGAAGGCTATCAAGCAATGGGATTTACTTCAACAACGCGACCGTGAGCCTATACCACAGTATACAGAGCGTTTTTGGAATGCACTTTTACAGCTACGCATGCTTGAAGACGTACCAGAGACGACACATAAGCGGAAGTATATGTCTGGACTTCTTGGACATTACTACGCTGAGGTGAATATGTTCAAGCCTGCTACCCTTGAAGACGCCATCTCCTTAGCTCACGACACTGAAGATAAGTTACGTGGAAGAGATCGACGACCACAGCCATTCCAAGCAAACGGTAATTATGGATCTAAACAATTCAATTCAAATTTCAGAAGGTTTAATCCAGGTCGTTTTTCATCACCATCTTTCCGCAAGAATTGGCCTAAACCACCTGCATTACCATCCATTGTCAATCCAAATCCTAAGCCTATTCAACAAGCAAATCCAAATATACCCGGACTCCCAGTCATTGCAAATAATGTGACCAAAGCCAAGCCCATCGTATGCTACAAGTGTCACCAGCCAGGCCATCTCGCAGCAAATTGTCATTCAAAGAAGCCATTAGCACATATCAACTACCTTGGAGCTATGGACGAGGACGAGCATGAGGATATGCCGGATTTCACTGAAGAAGAAGATGATCCTACTACTACTTCCGACACTTTACCAGGTATGCCTACTTCACATTCATTGTTGACTATGAAATGTATGGTGCATGGAAAAGAAAGAATTATATTGCATGATGACGGTAGTACGCATGATTTTATTTCAGCAAAATTGGTAAAGGAATTGAAATTGCATACAGTACCTACGCATTATCGCATAAAAGCTGCATTTTTAGGCACTAGGTACAATGGCACACAAGAAGTTCAAGATCTAGAAATTCAAATTGGTCCATATATTGAAAGAAGAAATTTCTTAGTTGTCCCATTACAATCTAGCGACATTATTCTAGGAATGCCATGGAGACACCAACATAATCCCAATATAGATTATTCCACACACACAATGAATATAAATTTTCAAGGAAAATCTATTACATTATTTGGTATGCATGCATCTCATATGTTTCCACTGCTTTCGCATACTCAAGCAAAACGTGCACTACGCAAGAATACTAAATCATATCTCATTTGGGTGAATGAATTACACGCAAAAGAAACTCATATGCACCCTAGACATAAGGAATTTCTTGCATATTTTAAGGATTGTTTTGCAGAAGACCTACCACCAGGTTTACCTCCATCACGTCCAGAAGACCATAAGATTGACCTAATACCTGGCACACAACCACCTTGCAAAGCCCCATATAGGCACAATCAAATAGAGCAAAAAGAAATCCAGACTCAAGTAGAAGAATTACTAAATAGAGGTTTAATTCGACCTAGCAGTTCTCCATTCGGTGCACCTGTGCTCTTAGTCAAGAAAAAGAATAATACTTATCGGATGTGTATTGACTACCGAGCATTAAACAAGATCACTGTAAAGAATATGTATCCTATACCTAGAGTTGACGACCTTATGGACAAACTGCAAGGATCTTCTATATTTAGTAAAATTGACCTTAAATCTGGATATCATCAGGAGAGGTTAGATAGATCCGACATATTTAAGACTGCATTCAGGACACAGTTTGGCCATTACGAATTCTTAGTTATGCCATTCGGATTAACTAATGCACCTGCCACTTTCAGTAGAATGATGAACCGTATTTTTCTAAAATATAAGTATTGTGTGATTGTTTTCTTTGATGATATTTTAGTGTTCAGTCAAAGTGAAAAAGAGCATTATGAGCATTTATCATTAGTTTTTCAATTACTGAAAGAAAATCAATTGTTTGCAAATCCTGACAAGAGTGAATTCTTTAAGACAGAAATAGAATATCTAGGTCATATTGTATCAAAAGAAGGAATAAAAGTTGATCCTAAGAAAATTGATGCAATATTGCATTGGCCTATTCCTAAAAATGTACATGAATTACGCTCATTCCTTGGTCTTGCTAGTTTCTATAGGAAGTTTGTACGTAATTTCTCATTACTTGCTTTACCACTGACCAAACTTCTTAAGAAAGGCATTGTTTATCAATGGACTGAAAACCAGCAGAAATCCTTTGATTTACTTAAACGTGCATTGACCAATGCCCCTGTCCTACAATTGCCTGACTTTAATAGACCATTCTTTTTAGTTGTGACCGATGCTAGCGGATCAGGAATAGGAGCCGTGCTAATGCAAGACAACCATCCAATAGCATATTCTAGTTCTAAGCTGAAACCCTCTGAGCTCAAATATTCCACCTATGACAAGGAACTCTTAGCAGTTGTACAAGCATTAAAACAATGGAAGCATTATTTAATGGGTTCAGAATTCATGATAAAGACCGACCAGCAAAGCATTAGACATCTACTTAGCCAACCCCAAATTTCTGACCGTCATATCAAATGGGCTTCATTCATTCAAAGTTTCCATCCTATCATTCAATACCAACCTGGAAAAGAAAATGTAGTTGCTGATGCATTGAGTAGAAGACCTGCAATTCATAATATTTCTATCATATCTTTTGATTCTTTGATTGCTATGAAAGACACATATCACCAGGATATTACTTTTCATTCTGATTGGCAAAAATTAGTTCAAAATAATTTCATTCCTGTTGATTCATTGTCATATAATGATGGATTCATGTTCTTTGAAAAGAGACTGTGTGTTACTATTCCATTCCGATCTTTTGTTTTAAATGAAATTCATTGTCCCCCATATCAAGGTCATAGAGGTATCATTTCTACATTACGCATGTTAACTGAAGATTTTTATTGGCCGCATATGGATGCAGATGTATCTAATTTTGTTTCTGAATGTCTGATTTGTCAAAGAATAAAAAGACATCATGGTAAACAGTATGGACTATTAATGCCTTTATCTATTCCATCTAAACCTTGGGAACATATATCTATGGATTTCATTACTGGCTTACCAAATACTAAATCTAACCATGACATGATTTGGACAATTGTAGATAGATTTAGTAAGCAAGCATATTTTATTGCATGTAAGAACACTTAACAGCATCACAAGCAGCACAGTTATTTTTGAAAACTGTTTTTACTAACCATGGATTGCCGAAAGTGATTATTTCAGATAGAGATTCTAGATTTTGTAATAATTTTTGGATTACACTGTTTGCAAATCTAGGCACAAAGATTGATTTCTCATCTGCATTTCATCCAGAAACAAATGGACAAACAGAAACCACAAATAGCACTATTTTAGATCTTTTACGTGCATACACTATCTCTAAACCTCAGACATGGGATATTCATTTACATTTATTACAGTTTGCATATAACAATACACCGCACACATCTACAAAGAAAGCACCTTTTGAAGTTATTTATGGATATAGATTATCTACACCTGTTGCATCTTTGTCTAATAGAATACAAAGTGCCGATGATATTGCTGTTATGCATAACACTATTTTTGATGAAGTAAAGGATATGATTGCTAAAGCCCAACAATCATATACCAAACAAGCCAACAAGAAAAGACAAGCCATGAATTTCAAAGTTGATGATTATGTTTGGCTTAGAATAGAAAAGCGTAGACTGCAAAGTGTAGATAGACATCCAGTTGTCAAATTAGCCCCTAGATTCTACGGACCATTTAGAATCATTCATAAGATTAATGACAATGCATTCAAGTTAGAATTGCCATCTCATTGGAAAATTCATAATACATTTCATATTAGTTTATTGAGACCATTTAGAGGACAATTACCTATCCACCCTGTCTATGAAAACCCACCTTTACTAGAAGAAGAGACTGAAATACTTGAACCAGAAGCCATTATAGACACTGACTACATGACCACTAGAACTGGCCGAAGGTATTCTAGATATCTAGTAAAATTTAAGAACCATCCTGTAGAGGAAGCACAATGGATGCACGCTAGAGACCTAAATGCTTTCCCCACTCTGTTAGCTCCACATTGAGCTAATAGCAATTGAGGTCAATTGCTATCCCACCCCGGGGGTATGATGCCAGGAGGCATATTCCACGGTGGATTCCGTGAGGTTTTACGGTGGATTCCGTAAACTTAGATGACCGGGGCTCATACGCAAAGAGGATTCTTTGTGCGAGAAGTTGATGGGGACGCCTGTCCTTTTCGGGCGTTTCATTAATTTAGTGTGTACATGGGTGATTCCATAGCGGGTGATTCCGCAAAATGCATATTAAATTAATAAACGTTTATGAGTTTAGAGTGCGCACTCGTAATAAATTAAGGTTAGGATTTATTTCTAACCAGTTGATTTATTTATGTAGCTGAAGACTGCTAGGTATTCACTTTTGTCGGTTTAATTGTGTTATTTTACTAACGATGGTGAATGCTTCAGTTGATGTGTAGAGATAGCAGCAGTGGCGGAGGAAAGCATTGGAGTCTAGCGGGTTTTCGATCTTTGGACTATATTTTGATAGGCGCCACGCCTATATTTTGATTATGTCTATAGAGACATCGATTATTTATTATTATTTTGTATGCGCTTATGCGCATGGATATGTTATTTTTATTTGGACATTGAGATCGGGCGTGCCAGACACTATGGGCACCGTCCATTAGCTTTATTTTCTTATTTTTGGTAGAAAGCAAACTCAAAAGCTAAAAGCTTGTCATATTTTTGTAATTGGGCTATTTTTGAGCATAAAGATTGGAAATATACATTAAATACATGCTTTGTGAAGCGCTCACACAAGGCATGGGGGAGATTGAACCCAATTTGTCTCTTGTCTCATGTCGTGCTTGCTTTTACATTGGTTTTTGTGCTAAAAAGTAGAGTACTTTGTTCTTGGGGACCTTTGGGAATTCACTACGTGAGCTACCTGCGTCCGATCTGCGCACCATTGTATCACCCACTTAGCGATTCTGGCTGAAACATCCATGTGCTGTAAGGTACAGGGAAAATGCTCTTCTGTCGTGATCACTGTGAATGGCCTAGGGAGAAGATAAGGACAAAACTTTCTTACAACAAACATTAGAGACAAAACCATCACCTCGACCATCTTGTACCCTCGTTCTGATGCTGTCATTACTTTGCTAGAAAAGTAAACTGGTCTCATTAGGCCAGTTTTAGCATCCTTTTGTATTAGTGCTGCCCCTAGAGCATCTTCCCCAAAACTCGGGTT
This sequence comes from Lygodium microphyllum, assembly GCF_053477565.2. Classification (NCBI taxonomy): domain Eukaryota; kingdom Viridiplantae; phylum Streptophyta; class Polypodiopsida; order Schizaeales; family Lygodiaceae; genus Lygodium; species Lygodium microphyllum. The sequence continues at coordinate 42,470,140 of NC_141159.1, forward strand.
GACAAAAAACTCTTGATCCCAACAAGGCTGTAAAATTATAGGAAGGGTGCCAAGAGCCTTGTTCACCTCGTGAAAGCACCTTTCGCTTTCGTCACTCCACTAGAGCTCCTTAGAGTGGGTTAACTATTGCAGTGGAAATACTAATTGGGAGAGGAGATGAATGAACCGTCCCATATATCACACCTTCTGAATGAAAGAGGTTAGCTGCTTCATAGAAGATGGTGATGGCACTGCCAATAGGGCCTTAACTTTGTTTGGATCTGCCTCAATGCCCCTCTCACTTATGACATGCCCTAACAAAGTTACACTGCCTTCACCAATGCAACACTTCTCATGGTTTAACTGCCCCCCATTTGTGCAAGGTGGTTGAAAGCTTCATCCACCTTCTCTAGATATAGAGCCTTCGAACTATAAATACAAAAATCATCAATAAAGACCCTGATGGATTTCCCAAAATATGGTTGGAAGACATAATTCATGAATCGCTGGAAGGTAGCTGGGGCATTTGTCAATCCAAATGGCATTCTTTGTAAGCAAAACAACCCCAAGGTGTAATGAAGGTGGTCTTCTATTGATCCTCCTCAGCTATTCGGATCTGGAAATAACCTGAATACCCATCACAAACAGTGTATCTCTCATGCCCGGCCACCTTGTTGAGTATTTCATCCTGAAAGGGAAGAGGAAAGTGATCTCTCTTTGTTGCAGCATTTAGCAGCTTGTAATCCACACAAATCCTCCATTTTTCATTCTTCTTGGGTATCACCACCACAGGTGAAACCCACTCTAAGTCCCCTATTGGATAGATGAAGCCCGCCTTCAAAAGTCGTTGCACCTCAGTGAGTAGAGCGTTTTGTTGAACTACTCCCAATCATCGTAGTCGCTGCACCACTGGCCTTGCTCCTTCTTTTAGATTAATGTGATGTTGTACTACTGTCACACCTGTGATGTGTTCATAATTAGAAATAAAAAGTGCATAGTGTTTTATTACCACTTCCATGTAGGCTGCCTTTTCCTCAACTGATAGATCCTTAGCCAACATTTTTTCTAACCCCTCCTTCTCGACCTTTGGAAGCTGCTGCGGAATTTCACTACTAGAAGGCCCTTTTAACGTAATCCCGATCACTTCTAGAGAGCTTTCTTCCTCCTCATTATAAGACTCTCCCCCTGTCATAGATGACCAACCCTCGCTGGAACTCCATTCATTAGCGGTGGTATCTAACACAAGATCCTCCTGTTGGCCCTCCTTCATGTTGTAGATAGTGCTCTTCCATTTTTTCTGCAGCTCCTTTTGTGGCCTTAGCTCTAAAGCCCCTATCTCCCAATCTTGTTTGGCTTTCATTCCCATTAGCCATGGTTGCCCGAGAATGAGCAGATAGCCGTCCCCCTTCACTGGCATCACATACATGTCAAGCTCCAATTGCACTCCACACACCTTTACCTTGACTTTCTTTATAACTCCCAAACAATTTACTACTACATTGTTAGCCATTTTGGCCCCAAATTTAGTAGTTTCATTTACCTCTAATCCCAAACGATGCATCAACTTTTCCATCATGACACAAATCTCTGCACCTCCATCCATATATGTCTTTGACACTCTCTGCCCATTGATTTCGGCTTCCACTAGAGGCACAATATCTTTCATCTTTCTAGCTTGAATTGCATTCACATGTCTATTCTTCATGGGTCTAATGCTTACCATCTTGGACCATTGTCGCCGCACTGTTGGAGATAGATGTAGTAATTGTGGCCATGAAATTTTTGGCCCTTGATCCCTCACATCAGCAAGCAAATCATAAGCTCTAGTACCTTTACCTAGGGAAAAATCATCTGGCTCAATGTGTCGGTGCGAGCGAGCCCTCCTCTTTTTACTGTTGCGCATCTTTGCAGCCATTGATGACTTTGCCTCCTCTTCCATATTTTCAACCTCCTTTGATGGTGTAGACTCCATTCTCTCAATTCTACGGGCTTTCTTCACCGGCATTGCTTTAACCTCTACTACTTTGGCCTTTCCTTTGACATCACTCTCCTCTTAAGAATTTGTAAGTGAGGACTATGTGCCATAATGGGAGAGGTAATTGAGGGCTGAAATGATGAACGGGTTGCCTCTTATCCATCCAACCTCCAATCCTCACTAAAAGAACTAAAGAGGGGCACCACCTAGCCAAAGGGAGGATGGGCTAGGACATCCCTTTTCTCAAAGAGAATCAAAAGAACCAAGACACAAATTTACAAGAGAGAATATATGTACTAGACACCCTATTAGAATATGAGAGAGAGAGATGAGAGGGGAGGGAGACAAGAGGAGGAGAGGTAAATGAAGCTTTCCATTATGTATTCATGGAATGAGAAGATGAGAAGAGAGGGAGACAAGAGGAGAAGAGGTAGAGGAAGCTTTCCATTATGCTACATAATAAAAGAACTTACTCATAGCTTACCTCAAAGAGATGGACTAGCATGAGGGTATTCTAGAGTGCTCTCATGCGCTTGTCATTGTCCTTCCCCCCTCTCCATTCTCCATGGGCTCTTTATATAGCCTCCATGAGGGATTAGATTAAGCTAATCTTCTTGATTAACATAATCCTAGATGATGTATGGCATCTTTGAAAATATGGAGAATAGTGGATGGGACAAGTCTCCACCTTGGTCATCATGCAAGAAGCCAAGGGTGGTGGTAGAAAAAATAGAGAAATGGAGCTAGATTACAAGAGGTGGGTGCCCAAAGCACATTATTATAATATATTTACAAGAAGTATAGAATGGAAAGTTGGTGTGGTGAAAGAGAGAAGCAAATTGCATGTAGCTAGCAATGTGCGCCTTCGTAACTTCAAATCCGTGAAGAATCTGAGAAAAGTTTATTCTGCAACTTTGTAGATAGGTTAAAACCGATCGGGCTACGTGGGAATTTTCTTGAAATTCGCTTTTTCTTGGGAGTTATTAAGATGATAAAAAACGGCTTCCAAAAGCTGCTTTGACTTTAATCCCCCATATATATATAAATATATATAAGCATGTGACAGAAGGGGTCCATGCTTGTAAGCTTTTGTGTAAGATCCAAATGACACCATGATGTGGATATTGACTAGTGTGCTAGGGTGGGGTGTCCTCTAATGATGGTGATAGATTCCAAATCTTAGTGATGCAGGGTGATAGATTCCAAATCTTAGTGATGTAGGCAGAGACCATGTGTAGTTGGAGGCTAGTCCTTTGAAAAATCTATGCACTCACTCAACTCCTAGGTGTAATCCATTTCCATCTTCACTAAGATAACCATCCCTTTTACCCTTTACGTTGACATGCCTCCTAAGAACTTGTTTCCCCCATTTGCTAGAGTTATCATAATCGAGAAGCAATGTAGCATACCTAGTGCTTGAAGAGTAAACCCAAAGTGATATGGTAAGCTCTTGATAGGGGTTTTGGCCAAATTTTGTGGTAGTAATCCGGGTTGTAAAAAACCTGGATCAGTAATTTTTATTTGAATTTTCTCTTAAGCATTTAGAAAGTTCTAGTCTATCTACTTGGCATCTTAGGTATCCACAAGGAACTTGGAATGTCTAGTAGTTGGAATTTAGATTGTCAACATTATATATCCAATTTCCTATTTCTTTTTTCATCAAGAATTCTTTGAAAAATGCAAAGAAACAATCTAGACTTGGATTTCCATGATGGGAAAATTGGTCACATGTGCTACCTCTCGTCTAGCTCTAGTGTTTCTCCACTTTAGGGCCATCTTGTTGGTACATACCTTGCCTTCATTCTTCCTTTAGTGTTCGACAGACTTGTATTCCTTGAACCAAGACGTGTCAAGGAATAATAGCAAGTTGGAAGGATATATAAGTTAGATTTGATGAAGAAGTTTAGGTTTGAGGAGTAAACGTTTGATAGCAAGATGAGGAAAATATGGTGAAAATTTTTTAAATTAGGGAAAACAAGCTCTAAAGAAGTAGAAATTTTGGGTGAAGAAGAGAGAACTTCCAACTTATGAAAGTAGGCTTAATAACAGCAAGGCAAGAAGGAAATACAAATTTTTTGTGGAGAATATGGGTATAAAAATGGGATATGAACTTGAAGTGGTTGAAGCAAGATCTAGCAAAGGTCTGGATGAAAGGGAACGTGGTGAAGGCTCCTCAAACATGACCCTCTCTCTCTCTCTCTCTCTCTCTCTCTCTCTCTCTCTCTCCCACTCTATCTCTTTTTTTCTCTCTATTTCTCTCTCCATTTATCTCTTACTCTCTCCCTCGATATGTTTCACTCTTTGTTTTGTGTGTGTGTGTGTGTGTGTGTGTGTGTGTGTGTGTGTGTGTGTGTGTGTGTGTGTGTGTGTGTGTGTGTGTGTGTGTGTGTGTGTGTGTGTGTGTGTGTGTGTGTGAATGCAAAAATAAAATAAGAGCACACAATAATTTAGGCCTCTAAGCCTTATGTAGCCTTTAGCTCACTCGTCCAATAGTGCAGTGTTCCTTTTGGCAATGCATGCTTGTTTTATGAGCTATTAAGATGGGGATCAAAGACTGGATTTGCAAGGATGATCAAGTTTGTGGGCATCTTTCTAACTTTGCAAACAACTCATCTGAGAATGACTTGTCTAATATGTGACAATGGTGATGTGATGGCTAACAGAAGAGATGACAAATGATGATGATGAATTTATAGATGTGGGGTGTGTGTGTGTGTGTGTGTGTGTGTAATGCCTATTTGTGTCATGGGATTTGAGGTATCATGCAATGGCAAAGGAGAGATGGGATCTTTAGGAAGGGGACTCATTTGTCATTTTTTTAAAGAGTTTGATTTTTTAAGTATATTCTCTCTTAAGCCAAGCCAAGAGACTCTATGTGTAAGTAAAAAATCTACATATTTGAGAGAAGGGGGAATGAGTTGTCACACAGGGAAGAATTTATTTTAGTCCTTCAAAGAAATGAAAGAAAAATCTCTTTTGGTTTTTTTCAAAAAAAAGGGTGCAGGGGGGAGAAAGAAGGGTCATTTAAGGAGGGATTTTTTTAATGGGGAGAGAGAGTATATCAACTCTATGATGGGGAGAGGGGGATTTCTTTTCACACACACACACACACACACACACACACATGTGGGGGGGTGTCACTGTCATGTTGTGGAGGAGTGTGTTGTCATTCCATGGAGGGGGAAAGACACATTTCTATCATGCTATTGGGGGGGGGGGGGGGGGGGGGAGGGGGGAGAGCCATCCTCAGGTTGTTGGGGGAAAGGGGGGATGTCATAGGTGATGTGTGCATTGGGGGGGCAAGGGGGAGCATAATCTAAACAACGATGGCCTTAAAGGCCACCCCCCTTTTACCCCCTCTTACGACTTTAAGGCATTTTAAAAAATTAAAAAATTAATATACATTTATGAATTTTTATTTAGATATTTGTTATTCTCCTCCCCTTAAAGAAATCGAGATATCCTCATCTCAAGAGAAACTTGAGGTCATCACTCTATAGAATGGATTCCTCAATCTATGTTGCATCTTCTTTGGGAAAATCTTTCCATTGTACAAGGTATTCCCAGAGAGTGTGATTTCTGAGAACATTTTCCCTAACTTCTGGTACTCTTTTAGGCTATATCTCAAAAACTCCTCGGGTTAGCATTATACATTTTTCATCGTCAAAGACATCAGTGTTAGGGATATAGGATTTTAGGAGGCTTACATGAAATACATTATGGACTTTGAGATGAGGTGGAAGGTCTAGCCTATAGGCATTCCTACCAAGATACTTATCAATTTTATAGGGTCCATAGTATCTTGGGATGAGCTTCTTGAATTTGCTAAAAGATAAAGAACTCTTTTTTTTCAAGACTCTCACAAAAAGCATATGTCCTTCCCTAAAAGTCTAGGGAGTCCTCTTGGAGTCAACATAAGATTTCTAACTATCTTGTGCTACTTTACTATCCTAGTGAATTGCCTTGGTTTGTTCCTCCATCTCATCGAGAATTTTTTAAGATCCTTCAATCCGCAATCCCTAAAACACTAGTATGAAGCATTGTGAAACTCGACTAGAGGAAGGTATTCAATCTATTTCTTGGTCTCAACCTACTACAATATGCCCTCAAAATATCTTCCAATACTTGATTGACTCTTTTAGTTTGCCTCTGTCAGTTTGAGGATGATAGGCAGTATTGAGATAAAGTTGTGTGTCAATAGCTTGAAAGAGACACATCTAGAATTTGGAAGTGAATACTAAATCTCTATCACCAACAATCCTCTTGGGAAATCCATGCAATCGAAAGATCTATCTTACAAACAATCTAGCAATGTTTGATGCTTTGAAGGTAGTATTTACAAGAATAACATGAGCTACATTTGTCACCATAACCATAACCACTAGAATTCAGTCATATCCTCCCTGCACAATTGGAAGACCAACCAAAAAATCCATACTAATGTATTCCCATTTCATATGTGGTATGTCAAGCGGGTGTAGCTCTCCTTGTAGCTTAATCCTTTCAGCCTTGACTCACACTGACAACTCAAGCACTAAGTTAGATATCTTCTTAGTACATTGGGAGTAGCTCTCTTGGTAGCTTGATCCTTTTAGCCTTGACTCACTAATAACTCAAGCACCAAGTCACATATCTTAGTACATTGGCTTTCATCCTTGGCCAATCATAACTCTTCCTTACAGCATTTATTATCTTTGCATAATGGGAATGTCTGGCTATTGGACCATCATGCACTTTCCACACAGTCTTATTTTTCACATCCCAATTGTCGGACACACATAGCATGTGCCAATAGTACAAAAACTCTCATTTGATGTGATAATGCTTGTATTTGGCCTTTTTAATTAATAGTTACATCCTACTTTAATAGTCCTTCTTATGTCAAGATAGCTAAGATCTTTAGGGATTTCAGTAGCTACTACCTCCATAATAGGATTATTAGGCATGGAAATCATGCTTGCAAGAAATTCCCTACTATTAGGCTCTTTCAAAAGTAGAAAATTAAAGAAAGTTTTTCTACTTAGGGCGTCAACTACCAATTATCCTTCCCATGATGAAACTTGATCTCAAAATCAAATTCCTGGATGACTTCAATCCATCTCCTTTACCTCATGTTAATGGGTGTTGAGGAAATTGTGATTTATCACAAGTGTGAATCTTCTATTGAGCAAATAGTGACACTAGAGTTTTAGGGCATGAATGATTGCTAGAAGCTCTAAGTCATGAGTGGGGAAATTCAATTTGGTTTGTGCTTGCAAGAAGAATATGCTATAGGGTATCCTTCTTAGGTAAGAATGCATCCACAAATGCCATGATACTAGCATTAGTAACAATGACCTCAAATTCCCTTATAAATCTTGGCAACTTAAAAACAAGAGCAATAGTAAGGCATTTCTTTAACTTATCAAAGCTCTCTTGCTCATGTGTTTTCCATGTATTTTTTGCTTGCTTCTTGAGTATTTCAATGAGGAGAACTACTATCAATGAGTAATCTTTGATAAAGATCATGTACCACTTTGTAAGACCCCAAAATCCTCAAATTTGTTTGAGATGTTCTGGGGTAGTGACCAATCATGGATGTCTTTGACATTGGTGGGATCTACTGATATGCCTTCCTTCGAGACGATGAATCCTAGACTTGAAAAATGCACATTTTTTCTTCTTAACAAATTTATTCTTAACAAAAATCTTATTTTTGTGAAGAATTTCTAGGACCATCCATAGATGGCCTATATGTTCTTCCTCTTCCTTGAGAGTAGAGAAGGATGTTATTGACAAAGAATGCAAGGAAAATTTTATCAAGGTATGGCTTGAAAATATATTTACTAGTCTTTTGAAGGTAACAAGAGCATTTGGGAGCCCCAAAGACATTACAGTGAACTCATAATGACCATGCCTAGTGTTGAAGGTTGTCTTTGGGATGTCCTCTTCCTTTATGTGAATTTGATAATATCAAGATCTAAAATTGATATCTGAAAAGATCAAAGATCCTTGCAACCTATCCAACAACTCATCAATTCGGGGAATGTGATACTTATTTTTGATAGTAACTTGATTCACTCCCCTATAATGAATACATAGTTTGAGGGTTCTATCCTTGTGTTGGAGTAGAACAAGAGCATCCTAGGGAGAATTTCTAGGATGTATGAATATGTGATTTAGCAATTACTTTAACTACTCCTTTAGTTCAATTGCTTTAGGAATTGATATGTTTAAAGGGCTCTTTGCAATTCATTTGGCTCCAAGTGCCAACTTAATTTCAAGTTCCACATCTCGCTCAAGAGATAATTTAGTTAACTCTTTAGGGAAGAAATTCCCATATTCACTCAACCATGAAGGCTCAACCTCATCCTTAATATCTTCTACCTTATTAAGTTTAATAAGGTAAATTGGAAGTCCTTTTCTCACTTTATTTAGGATTCGACTAGCTTTGGCTAACTGTATCCTAGGCTTCCCTGCTTTTCCCTATGACATTGGACCATTTTCCCAAACATATTTTTGAATGTGATCACCTTCCCCATGGTGTATGTTTACTTTCTTGAGCACTAACCAATTCATCCCTAACAAGCAATCATAGATTCCTAAAGGCACGACTTGGAAATTTGCTATAGTAGCTTGACCACCTAGTTGAAACGAGATATTACAAGTTGCTCTTAGGTTGACATGGTTTTCTTTCCATTTTCTACTTCTACCAATACTTTTTTAGAGGGTTCTAGATTTGACTTTAGTTTTCTTGTATACTTAGGGAAAATAAATGAATCGATAGCTCCATTATCAAAATGAGGATTTGGAAAGAATTATCTTGGTATTCTACTAGGATTTGGATGACAAAGAACTGTCACCCCCTTGGTTGCTCATTGATGAATGAATAGATCCTCTTTCAACTTTTTCTTCCATGAAGGATCCACTTCATCAATTGAAATAGTACATGCATGGGCTTTAGCTCCACATCTTGCTCCTTGCCCAACTCCACATTCTTCTCCTGGTCTAGCTCTGTGCTTTGCCCCATGTCCACATCCTTGATTATTGAAATTTTCCTCCTTTGGGAGGATTACAAGGAGCATTGCCATTGGTGTTTATTCCCCTATTGGAATATTGAGCACAAAAATGACTTGGCTGATTGCACTCAAAACAACGTGGCTCATTGTCCTTGCTTTTTTTATTGTTATTATTGTAGTTGTAGATCTATGGAGTATTGGCAAGATTTACATAGCTCTAATTATTATTGCTTTGGTGATAATTTACTCAAGCCCTTTTGTGATAGGGAAATATATTGAACTTATTATATTTCTTTGGAAGGGTGGTCACTAATAGTTGTGCTTTCATCAAGGCATCTTCCTCTAAATCATTGGGTCTCATTGCCTCAAGGTGGATTTAATCCTTAACAAAATCATGTCACCTATTGGCTCATGGATATGTGCAAAGCATATTTTTGAAGTGTTATGAAGCAAGAATAATAACCTTCTAAGCTTAACCCTAGTTTTTGTACATTGAAGAACTCATTCAAATATCTTTAGGGTTTGATAAGTAGGTGACAAATATTGGCCTTGGATTGCTACCTTGATTTGGTTACAAGTCATTGTGGCTTCAACAAATATTTTGTCACAACACAACTGCTTCCATGACATCCATGCTTCACCTCTCAATCTTAGGCATGCATTCATTACTTGATTTTCCAAACTAGTACCTATAATAGAGAAGTAGTCGTCTATTTGCTTGATCTAGTCTTCGCATTAACTTCAACCTTCGTTCCTTCTTCATTAAATTCAGGTGGCTTATTTGAGAAGAAACTCTCTCTCCTTTTCTTTAGTTGGGTCAAGAGAAATAGGAGTTGAAGGTACACCAATTGAGAGAGCTTGAGATATATTTAGATCTTTTGATCATATCAATACAACTCTTGGATTTTTTTGTATTTGGAAACCCATCATGATTATTCAAATTTGTTTGCCAAGTTATCATTTTAGAAAAGAAAATTGTATTATTATTCTGATAAGGCCATACACAGAAAGTATTTTTATATCATTATGTGATATAATAATACTTTCAATATAATTTCTCTTAAGTTTATTTTTGGGAGATACATTGGATCCAAAATTGTCATCATATTGCTAATCTTGGCAAGATCTTTATCAAATAAGAGAGTTATATATTTATATTACTAGTGTGCCATGGAATGTATAAGATTTTTATGTCTTATGGCTTCCCATACAAAGGTCAAAAAGTTTTTCACACAGGAGTTTTTATAAGATTTCAAGCTTTCAATAATTGGGGGGTGTTTTGGATAGTTACATAACCTCGACCATGGATATGATGCAAAGATATGGTATCATAAGTAGGAGAATCCTTGAAAATTTAGTACCAAATATTTACTAGGCAAGTTGGATATTGTAGATAATTTCATGAGATCAACTAGCTATGACCACATGATTCTACTAAACAATCTTGGTAATACAGTGATAAACCTATTGGTTTAGGATGCATCGTCTTGACTTTTTTGTGCACCATAGAATTTTTGTGGCTTTTGTGGAACATAAAAAGTTGGACTAGTTGAGGCCTTTTTGCCCAATGTAGCCTCCATAGATTGTATTCTAGGCCACTTGTTCGGTTAGCATAGATGAAGAAATATGTAGGCATCCACCCCTAACCTTGATATAATGTCCAACGATTTGGATTGAATTGATAAAATCGAGGAATAAAAATATGCTCCATTATGCAAACAAATTTCTCCCTCAAGGTAAAATCACACTAAGTTCATGCTTGGTAGACTACAAGGAATAGCCCACAGAAATATTGTCGTTCTTCCTACACGTGACTTTGGTAGTATAAGAATTCTCTTATGAAAAACCCTAGTTTCATTTCTCAACACAATGCTTAATAGTTAACAATTTTAATTTCCTTTCCATCTTAATGGATCATCAATTTATCTAGCCTTGATCGGCTACTACCCTCAATCCTTCCCTGAGGTCCTATTTATGCTTGGATAATAGCTCATGCAATACTACATTTTTGTGCTTGGACAATTGCTCATGCAATGCTACATTATCTCTGCTTTGGTAATTTCTCATGCAATATTGCATTTACAGTTTTTTTAAAGATCTAGTTTAGGGAACATCAACTTATTGGCAGTCCATATTTATCTTGGTCATATACCTAGGCATACCAAAAGCTTCCTACTTTGGCTTTCACTGTTGAACTATTTTTTCATATGATCTTTAACACTTTACCATTCGAGAAAAATATTAATTCACTCTAGTACCATGTATCATGTACCCACTGCTTAATATGAAAGGTAACATTTAGTAGACATTTAGGGTCTTCTCTTAATTGTCATCATCCATATTTCATAAGAATAATCAAACTTTGATATGACAAGATAACCCTTTGTCTACTGTAGAGAAGCACCTTGCCTCAACCCACAAGGATCAAATTTTGGGGTCCTATAGACCTAGCAATCACTAATTGAGTTTTAACACTCAATCAAGATGATTACTTTGTAATTAATTGAGACCTAGGGTAGACCAACTGCCACGCTTGGTTCATAGTGAGTGAGAGACGATGGGGAGTTGTACTCGACACCTCTACCCATCATGCGAAATCTCATCTCCATTCCCCTAAAATGGCACTTGGTCAGGTTTTATAACTAGAACCTAAGAAAGTTATTGATCAATTCTGACCTAATTTTCCATAGTTAGAAAGCACCCAACCAATTTGGTCCACTCTACTATCGAGCATTTTTCATCAAGAAAAAATCACTTGCTTGCTTTCGAATTGTAACACGGCATTATTTATTTTTCTAAACAAATAATACTACATGCATTGTTTGACATTCAAAAACAACTTCTTTAATTACATGTTATCACAAGGTTTCTTTTAACATCTTCTTTAGTATATACACATGAAATCAGAAAATCATCCCTTTCCAAATAATGTATTCATATTATAAATATTTACATTGACATGTCTACTCATAAGAACACAAGGTTAAAAAAATCCACTATTTTCAAGGCAATCACCCAACCCTTAACTTTGGACTCTCGACACACTGCCATATCATAAACCATATGGATTTCATCCTCTATGATACTACCACCCCCTAGTTTTTGTGTTGTCATAAGAGGGAACCTTTCATATGAGACGCCCTACATAGGCATAGGTCAAGCATCCATAGACGGATAAAATTTGGCTAGGGTGTAGGAGCCCCCAGATTACCCTTGGGGAGGCACCACACTGATCAAAGCCACTCATCATTTAGGTATTATTCACCTTAATCAATTCGAGGATAAAATCACAATCGAGTTTTATCTAAGACAAATGCCAATGAGTCCTTTCCAATTAGTATCATTACTTTTAATTCATCATAACCATTATTAAATAGATTGCTACACTTTCTTCAATAAGAGATATATTTTTAATCAATATTGCTATTCGTTATAGTGGTCACATCTTGATACCCCTACTTCATTAGGTTCTTTAAATTGAACTATCTTGATTTCTTAGGGTTACTTGTTGTATTGCTTTAACTTTACTCCATCACACATTGGTCTTGATTTTCAAAAACTACCACCATCTACCTACTGAACTTATTAAAGTGTAATAATTTCATCAGTTCTAGGGCATTTGTAGAAATATAGATGTCTATAGGATTATGAACCTTTAGCCTCAATGATAATATGGTTGAGAAATCAATAATAGGAATAGGGACCATTTCTTAAATATGGTTTCAAGTATTTATTCATAATGATAACTTGCTCTCAAGTGATATGATTATGTAATAGATTATCCATATTATGGTCTTAGAAGATTATCTAGCTATGTTTATCCTTACTTATTATTGTTGACTAACTTTTATGCAAAATAACTTATATTTCATCATTGTTGCATATGTTAGAGTCACAAAGACTAAGCATTTTTCATCATCTTTGTATTAACCAAACTTGTTATACTAAATTTGAAAAATTCCATTGTTGACTCAATTTATGTAAATAGGCATATGTTAGGCCATTCGTGCCCTTAAAGTATTATACACATTCATGACTAAAATATTGTTATGACAAAGAAATCTAGGTTGTTTATTCTATTGCCTTATATTAACATCTAGTATGAATACTTAGTGTATTATTTCCTTAACATGTTCCCTACTCATGATGCAATTTCTATTTAATTATGTATGCTTAATGTAAGTTTTATAGCTACTATGACAATCCTTAACAAATTTTCATTGTGCATGCTAACTAATTCATTTTATGATGTAGGTTGGAAAAAAGACAAGAATCCAAAATACATATTTGGTCAATACATATCAATTCCTAGCATAAGGATATTATTATAATACATATCTCTTTTTGCAAGATAATTAATTATATAATGAACTATGAGTACTTTAGAAAGTATCATGCGATACCCTACTATCTTGCTTCAAAAAGTTTTGAAATTTTTCCTAAGAAGAAAACGTGTTTCCTCTTGGTAAAATCCCAATTGAGTATCATTATTTAATCTATCTCATATAAAAGTTCTATGGTTATATGTCCTTTCAACTTATTAATAGTCTTATAATCATACATTGATTTTAAGACAAATCTCGATGAGCCAAATGAAATATGCAAAATGAATACTTGTCTTTGAGCATTTGAAGTGTTGACATTATTGGTCACATTAGTGGCCACTTTGTTAGTGGTCGATGATGGACCTACCGCATCAAGTGGTCTTGCAATGTTGAGTCTCTTACATGGTGGCATCACTAAAAGTGGATAAAGAGAAGGTTGGATTTTAAGAGAGATAGAAGGGTTGTTGAGGCTTTAGCCTTGTAGTGGATGTAGTCACATGGGAACTATTTTTCCTTTTCCTCCCTCACTCTTTCTTGTTTATCACGCTCTCACTCTCTTTTTCTTATTTTCTTCTATTCTTTTCTTGGCTTTGCCCTCTACTTTCAACTTTTTCTTATTCTAGCCTTGACTTCTAAAGAGAGAGAGAGAGAGAGAGAGAGAGAGAGAGAGAGAGAGAGAGAGATGAGGTGTCATGCAATGGCAAGGGGGAAATGTTTTTGCTATTAAAATAAATGAAAGGAAAATCTCTTTTTCCAAAAAAAGAGGGAGAGACATTTGTTTTTGAAAAGAAAAGAGGGGGGTCTTTAATATAAAAATATGTTAAAGATAAGAATACATTTTTTCCTTTCCCTTAATCTATATCTATAGATAAAAAAGGAAGGGGGAGAGTACGTTGACTTTGTGATGGGGGTGGGGTATGTATGTATGTATGTACACACACACACACACATGTATGTATATGTATGTGTATGTGTATGTGTATGTGTATGTGTATGTGCATATGCATATGTATATGTATATGTATGTGTAAGTGTATGTGTATGTGTACGTGTATGTGTAATATTTCCACACAATTAAAAATTAGTTGGGTAGTTTGAAAGTTAGCTTTCCAATTAATAAGTTAGTAAGATTACTAACTAAAGTAAAAACTAACTAATGCTAATAATTTAAAAAATTATTTAATTAAAAATATATGTTAAAAAATCGAGAGTTGTAAATTCGATATTTTTCTCAGATTGACAAGGACCGTAGCCACCCTTTACAGAAGTTACAACGTGAACAAGAGTTATGAGCCATATTAATCACTAGTTTTAATGTGTATAGTATGGATGGTCCAAAGATATTAGATTTTTGGGCAAAGCTAGCATATTTTAGATATTACTTATTGTAAATATCCTAAAAAGATATGGAAATTTGTAGAGTAGGATGTCATGAAAAAAAGCAAGTATTGTTTTTAGCCAGTTTTGGAGATTTAATACAAAAAAAGAGGGATTTGCGAAATCGCGCACGCCGCAATCGTAGTTTCCAGGCAATAAACAACACATTAAGTAGGGAGAGAAAGGATTGATCTGAAATATTTGTAATCAAGTGTCTTGGGGTTTTACCCCCCTTTCGGAGCCAATTGAACCATCAGATTTATGATTTGAGCATCAGATCACTGATTTTTCCAAGATCCCCTCCACCAAGAGCTCTTTTTCAGCCACAACCCCTCTTCTCTAATTCATTATAAATGTGAGGCATGAAGGAGGCACAAAGGGAGCACAAGGACCCCGAGAGGCAGAGAGAGAGAGAGAGAGAGAGAGAGAGAGAGAGAGAGAGAGAGAGAGAGAGAGAGAGAGAGAGAGAGAGAGAGAGAGAGAGAGAGAGAGAGGAGTTACCCCGAGTGGCTGCAAGGGAGAGAGTTAGCTCAATTCCCCTTATCTCGATCTTTGACTAATCCATCTTCTCTTACAATCTTCCATCTCAAAGTCCATTCCTTCCTTATCTCTCGAATCTACTTGCGGATGATGACCCCCAAGTGAAAAATGTTGCATGTTGATGACAATCCTACAACCAGCAACTAAGCTTCGGGCGAAGGCATCATTGTCAATCTAACTGTGGTACCGGTAAGTAATGTTTCATTGATAGATGCTTGCTTTGATTCTTGTATGAGATACATTAGGCCCCATACTATGATACACGAGTATAGGTCATCGAAAATGATAAATTTCATCTCACATATTCAAAAGATGGAGCTTGAAAAGTGCATGTATCCAGGGAAGTTAATTGCACCTAGTTGCATATGACTTATTTGTTGATAGAGCAATTACAAGGAAGAATTGGTCAGGGGTTATGAATGGCATAATAGTAAAAAGAATTACTTTTTTTTTTGCATACAAGTGTTAAGTAAATTTTGCATAGAATCGCTCTTTGGTCCCAAGGGGGAGAGCAAATGTGCAATGGAAATGTTATCGTGTCTATTCTTGTAATGCTTGGAAAAGAATACCATTGTTTTGTTGGATAATCAAACAACAAGCTAAATGCTTTTACAATCAACTGATTGTTGGATTGTGGTTTGGATGATTATTCCAAGTGCTTATGTTTGATAGTAAATGCATGGTAGGGGTCAGTAATGATAAGTTGCCATGGGAATAAAGAAATGTTTTCCTGGAAGATGATATTAGGGCTAATTGCCTTGATTATACTTGATTCTTAATTGTATTAATTAAGAAAGGATATTTTACATGGGTGGATCATCTCCAAGATCGCACTGTGGATTACCCCGAGAGGGCATTACTCGATTCATGGGCCAAAGGTCGAGTGGTGAAAAGGCCAACCAGGAAGTTGTGTCATCACTCCTAGGTCGCTTGGGATCAATGGAGCTTTGGACACCCTTGCAGTTTTAAGTGTCAAATCAGGTTATCTACCACGCTTACCAAGATGGAAGTCTGATTTCATGGTTTCATTGTCGGGATACCATCAACTTTGTTGAAGAAGCTGAATCGGTGGGCCTGTGACAATTGATTGTAAGTCAAAAGCATTGCTTTAGTGCTGAAATGGTAATCAACAGAGAATTACAGAAGAATGTCTTCATACAGTGAGATGGGATGAAGTAGTAATGATGCCTCTCAGTCTGAAAATTTGCAAGGGCAAAATGCAAGGCACTTAGCATGGGCAGCAAGCAATTAATATTATTATTTGTATTGCAATTCTCCACATCTATTTTCCTATCCAAGAGTTGCTTTATGAATGTAGTGATACTGTATCCCTATATGCTTTGTCCTAGCATGGAAAACAGGATTCCGTGCCAAAGCTATGTAACTCTCATTGTTGCACAGAAGTGTAGTAGCTCCTCATTGTGAAGGGCCAAGCTCGTCCAATAATCTGTGGAGCCAAATTTAACTTGAAGATAAGTTAAGGAACTTGTTTGTCAAAAGGACTGCTTGCTCTGTTTTCGTGTCTATGCTGTAAATTATGCGAACGAATCCTATTCCCTAAAGGATTAATTAAGGAAGTTGATTTAAATGTCACACATAAATGTGATAGGACTTAATTAGATAACTAAAGAATGCCTATTGAGGGAAGTGGGTGGAATAACCCTCGACAGGTCTATCCTAAGGCAAGGTGGTCCTAGCGAGTTGGGAGGCTTCTCACAAGGTTTTATCGATGTTCAACCTTTAGGTATTGTTAGGTTAGAACCCGATTCATGCTGTTTTAGGGGACCAGAATGGGACTAAGCCCTACAGGCAGAGAGGTTGAATGACACATCCCTCTCGTTTCCCATTCTCTTTGAACCAAGTGTGGTATGGATCTACTTTGAATTGAGTATCTCTACATAAAGTAGGATGTCCAAAACCTGACGCTAGAATGCTATTAAGAGAGTTTGGCTCCTAGGAACCCAGATTTTAGGTCGATCCTAGTGGGTTTGGACCGCGAACGTTCCATTGTGAGGTAGACTTGGGAAACCCTAGGCGACAAACACCGGAACATTCCATGGGAGTGTGGAGCAGCGACACTTAGATTCGTTTATCGATGAATCACTAAAACGTGCTTGGACAAGGCATGTACAATATGTGTATGTGTATGTGTATGTGTATGTGTGTGTATGTGTATGTGTATGTGTATGTGTATGTGTATGTGTATGTGTATGTGTACGTGGGGGGAGGGGGAGTGTGGCCTTTAAGATTGCCCCTTCCCCCCCTTTTATCTCCCCAAATCATTATAAAAGTTTACTCTTTGAGGTGCTTTTGGCCTTCTCAATCACTTAGTATGGAAGAAAGTATCTATGCTTGAAATTTCATGACAACAAAGTGCAATGGGAGTACTAGCCTCCATGGTGACATGATTGATGCAGTATTAGACTCCAGAGTGACATGATTGATGCCTTTGCTCTTGTATTTGATGGTTTTTTCATGATTCATCAATATATATTATGGGTTTTTATCAATCAAGTGATTCATGTTCTCATATTTATGTTTTGTTAGGCTGTCCCATTTCACAAAGATGGAACCAAACAACACCTCCTCAATGATATTTTTGGAACAAAATGAAGATGGGAAACCTCTAATGAAGCTAGAGAGATACATGTGAAAAAAGAAAATGAATGAGGAATAACACAATAGTCATCTACCAATGCCAAAAGTAAGTATGATGTTTGGGTGTAGAGAGGGTAACCGCCACAACTAAAAAGTTGTGTTAGATGAGTTGATATCGACTCAATACTTTCTTCATCCTCTATTGAGCTTGATGAAGATGGGAGAACCCCTAATGAAGCTAGAGAGATACATTTGCAAAAAGGAAATGAATGATGGGTAACACAAGTAGTCCCTTGCCAATGCCAAAAATAAGAAGGAAGCATAAGTGTAGAGAGGATAAGCACCACAACTGAAAATGTGTGTTAGGTGAGTTTATATTGACTCATACTTTATTTAGCCTATGTTGAGATTGAGACATGAAATTTATGACTCTCCCTAGGTTTCTTGTAACTTTCTAGAAAGATAAAGTAGTAGCATCCATTATCTCTAGATTGCTAACCTCAACTTTGTTTAGAACTTGTTGGAGGTGGCAAGAGAATGGAGATTGTATGGAGAGAGAGAGAGAGAGAGAGAGAGAGAGAGAGAGAGAGAGAGAGAGCTCCAATGCTAGAATCCCCTGTAAATTTGAGAGTTGCCACTATCACCAAGATTGAGGAAGATGATGAGGAAATGGTAGAACCTAACTACCTACACATATCAGTGACTCCCCAAAAGACACATGTCTTAGATGCACTCATTGACAAGGGATGTGCTTGTAATATTATTACACACCATCATTGGACCCTCATTGGTCAGCCCCAACTATAGCCTACCAATGCTAAACTCAATCCATTTGGGGAACAATCCTACTCGTTGTTGGGAAAGTGCAAAATAGTGGTCTCTATCAAGACTAAAAGCCTACCTATGATCTTCTATGTGATGCCTAACACCAAGGCCGTCGGTAAAGAAGAATCGCTACTAGGACATGTATTCAAGAAACAAGCACATTGCAATGTGGACTATGACTTGTAGTGCATTCACCTCAACATTAGCAATTTTCAGATAGTGATAGCTTTCAGCAAGGGTAGCATGGCTCCATCACAGCCTACAATGCCACTTGTAGAGGAACCAAGTGCAAGGTCCAAGGAGGGCGAGTTGTAACTTGTCCCACCCTGCCAAGAAATCTACCCGCAACCCAAAGGAGACACATCCAAGACCACCAAGCAATAGTTCAAATGAGTGTCCAAATGCCAACCACAATTGCCTAGCAGCCAAATCACATGAACCCGTGACCACATAGCATCATGCCCTAGGCCTAGGAGGCAAAGTTGGTGCTACAAAAGCTTATGAACGGTCAAGCCACAACAATGGGTACCCAAAGACCTATTGCATGCTCAAGGATACTATGAAGGAAACAATTGGATTTGGTTTCCCAAAACTATGATCAGCACATGTGCCCCTCAATCCAAACCCTCTAGTCCATCTCCATAAAGTGGCGAGCTAGCTAGAAATGAGAAATCCATGGACTCCAAAAGCAACAAATCCATAGAACCTCAACGATCTATTGACCAAAGCTACAACTAGAGCTGGCCCTAGGCCAACTCAACCTAACACTTCAAGTGTCCAAACAACTGCTCCACGAGTAGAAGATAGCGCATCATTTGAGCTGCAAGACCAATCCATCACACAAGTGGCTGACAAACACCCCACGAAATAGCCTAGGATACAAGCATCAATAGTGGAGTTATCCAGCCCCCGGCCAGCCTCCTGCAAACCTTAGACCCTCCTATAAGTGGAGATCCATCATTACGTTGGCCTCAGATAACCTAGCCATGAATACGGGGGATGACCTTGTTATCTATATTAGACACTTGGATGCCACATTCACCATGCTAGCCAGGAGCTATGAACGGTTGGGACTTAGGCCTCCTCGACAAGACATTAGCAATGGAAGTGCACTCCTTGCCATGCACTTGGGAGGAATATGAGTTCCTGTTTGTCAAGATATTCCTGAAATGGCCAACAGCTCTCAAGAGCAAGCTTCCACACAACAACTGATCACTTGGGAGGAATATGAGTTCATATTTGTCAAGATGCTTCAAATGGCGGAAGTCTTAATTGACAGGAGATCTCTTGAGAGCAAGCTTGCACACAATGGTTGATCACATCCTATCATAGGAGCAAAGTCTTTGCAACAAGCTAGGAGTTAGAAGAGCTGACAAATCTAGCCAACTCTAACTCCTTTTTGTGAAAATGGTATGCTCTGTGTCTCCAATGGGAACAAGAGGGCTACAAATCATGACCAATGCCAAGAAGAGATGCAAAATCAAAATAGCTAAGTATGACCCTACCTCTGTGGCTCCTACCTCATTCAGAGTATTGGCCATCATGCGCAAATGACCTTTAGAGGAATATGCCATGGCCTCGATCGAATCCCAAATGAGGAACTACATATTACTAGCAAGATGAGCTCCAATGACTTTCTCACTAATGTCTTGGCCTACATTACACACGTAGGCATTAGACCTTATGACATGGACCATCATGCCCACTTGGAGTATCATCCAAACTTCTAGAATTGTCTCATGATGAAGTAAAACATGGCACACATGCACTTCATGCCCTTCATGCTTCATCCTCCAATCCTAGGAAGGATTTTCATCACTCCCGAGGAGGAGGGGGTAAGGCAAAAAATAAGGCACAACTTGAACCTTAAATTGAACTTTAAAAAAGCAAAAATGACTTATAAAAGTCAATTTGTACTTAAGGAAAAATTTTATGAAATGTTGGGTGGAACTATGTGGACTAATTGAAGCAAAAATTTTCATTCTGTACTTGAGCACTTAATGGTCAATACAAGCATATAAGTCATTCTCATTGAAGGTTTGGGTGTCCTCCGCCCTAGTGGCATTCACGTTGTATATTTTTGAGAAATCATATCTGTTGTGGATGTCTAGATTGTAGTCCACCCTGGCCCTTCTAGGATATGGCATGTAGGTAGGGTTATTTCTCTTGAAGGGCAGGATGGTGCAAAATGACATCTAGGTGTCCATGTTGTCGTCCTAGATTCTCCTCCTCCATCTTGGTGGCACTCATAGCCTTTTACTGTTCTAGGCACTTCCAGGACCTTGTTCTCCCAAAAGTTGGGAGCCTTTGTTATCCATAGGGTAGGATTCTTTTCTCTTTCAGAGGTCCATCTGTCTCCCAACCTCCTTTTGACATTAATCACCTCTTCCACCACCTTGATTGATAACACTCTGCTCAATGTGGTTGGGAATCAGAAATTAAAGTCGAATGGTTCGTGGCCATTCTCTTGCTACTCCCAGACTATGAGTTTTGCATTCTAGTTAGTTGGGAAGTAGTCTTCTCTTGGTGGGATTAGCGTTGCTGGAACCATTGCTGATTGAGCTTGTAATCTTTTTCATGATGCTACCTATTCTAGCATTCTCATTCTCTTTTTTTTGAGTTCCGATTTCCTCTCACAGCAGAGGTGTCCACCTCTTGTTGTACTTCAAGTTGTGGAGAGGGAGGCGGTGCGACTAGCTCATCATCTTATTGTCCCATCTCATAGCTTGGTCCTACTCCTTCCTCTTCTTTGTAATCCTGTGGTGCTCCTTCGATGAATCCCAAGGCATCCATTTATTATACAATAAATTATCAAATAACTCCTTTGATCCTATAGGCTTAGGCTAACTCCTGTTGCTTATGGTGGCATATGTAGCCCCTGTCTCAGAGACTTGCGGGCAACTCCTAGATTTCTTTTTAATGTATCAATGGCCTCCTCCTCCTCTATTTGGGTGTCACCCATGATAGTGTTGAGGAAGGCACATTGTTGGGCTTCTAAGCTTACTTGCGGCCTCTGCCTGCTCTCTACTAGCACCTTGTCACCCTTCTACATGAGCTAGACAACGTGCTAGGTCTTTGACTCTTCTTTCACTTTTGCCCACCCATTCAACTGCTGTCTTATTCATCTCTTCCAAGCTTTCACCCTACCTTTGAGCTAGGATCGTTAATCTCGTTTCTTGTTCTTCAATTTCTCTTTCTAATCTTTTTTTCTCTTCTAGCTCTAAGAATACCCTCTTCTTCAAATTTTCTATGTAGTCTTGATACCTTCAGCCCCTCTCTTCTTCTGCCATTGCTAACTCCTCTGTGGCATCCTGGACTTTTTCCATCTCCCCTTGCAGGTCTTTATGTAGCACTACTAGATCGTCATAATGTCATTGTAGGCTCATGAGGTTTTGTGTCTCTTTTTGGCGAGCCTTGCATGCCATCCATTTTCTTCTCCTTCCTCGGCCTTGATCTTGGCTTTAAGCTCACTTATCTCTTTTAACACAATGCCATTTGGCAGGTTTTCTTGAGTTGGAAGGCTGCTAATGTATCCTTTTCAACTTCTAGCTTAGCACTAGCCACTTCTTTTCCTCCTTTGCTCTTTCTAGCTGTGAAAGGAGTTCTTTGACGTAATCATCATAGTTGGCGGACGACAACAGTGTTGTAGGAGTAGTCATTGTGGATGCTTCTATCTTCTCTCTCTTGGGATCTTGTCTGGATTCCACATCTGCAACTCTAGACTTTTTGCTCTAGTCACTGGGGTTCCTCCACTTGGACCTTGAGTTATCTCTTTATTGACCAAAAACTCCACCCAGGCCATAAGATTACTGGCATCTACTTTGGTAGAAGTGCCTTGGGTGGGTGCAGAGACTGGGGTGGTAGGAACTAGGACAGGTGGAATGGGGTCAATTAAACCATTGCCCTTGCCCTTTGCTACTACTAGGGGTGGCATGCTTTTAGGTACGTGAGAGCTTGTCCCCAGGCTTTCTTCTTCATGAGGGCTCATGGCAGCCAGCTCCTCCTCTCTGGAGGGCTACTCCACTAATAGGCAGATGGCCCTGGCTAGGTCTTTTTCTTCTCTCCTCCTAAGCTCTTTGACTTCTTCATATGCTTTCCTCTTTCTCTTCTCTTCAGTCCTCTTGGATTCCTCTTTTATCCTCTTTGACTCCTCATTTTCTTTTCTCTTTCTTTTTTCTTCAACATTTTTGGACTCTCTTTGGGCTCTTTGTAGGTCTACTTTCTCTTTCTTCCTGCTCTCTTCTTTGGCCTTCTCCTGTGGAGTCTTTTACTTTGAATTCTTGGCCCCTCCATGGCTAGATTGTGCTTTATGCTCTTATTCTTTATCACTCACTGTTCTCTCTCACAGGATTTCTCTTTCTCACGGTGAGGTGGTGACCTATCCGGTGTTTCATCGACTTCTTCTCCACCTTGGGCTTTCCACAATGCCTCCCTGATGATGGCCGTCAAGACCCCAGCAAATCCTATGGTTGAGGCCTTGGAGGACGACGTCTTTCTTGCCCTGGAGGCCGGGGACTTTGCAAACTACACGTCTTCCTCCTATGGCGAATACCTTTGCTAAAGTCTCAATGGTCTTTTGCATGAAGCCATTCATGTTTACTTCATATAGAGACTTAGGCACAATGCTTTCCAACATCGGCACATTGATCCTACTCATCAATCCATTGCACATTTGGCTGGAAAACAGAGCATGCACCATTTTGGCTTGCAACTAGACTTCTAGATTAGGGATATCTTCCAAGCTAATGCCATCGTTAGTGTGGACCAGAACTTTGTCCATTCTAAGCATGCTATATACATCCCTTTTTTACCATCTTTCCACCTTGTTGGCTAGGCCCAATGCTGGATCCCCAAGAGAGACACCAAGAAAATGGGGTTTCTACTACAAGAAAATCTATATTGTACCATCAACAACCATATTTTTCATATTTGATATGAACTCAACGAAGAAAAGAACACCAGGAACAAGAAATCTTGGCGCACCTTCATAGAAACAATCTCCCATGGCTTTAACTTTAACAAAATCGATCATTCTCTTCATATTCTTCATATAATTCTTTGGTAGACTGCAAAAACAGAAAATAATACTCCACTTTGAATAGAAAGATATCATATATGATTCATCTTCAAAGATTCCATAGCTTTCTCTCTCACAATCTCTCATAGATAGATACATTGTCTTGCATAAAATTGGCTATCTCTGACTCTCTCTCTCTCTCTCTCTCTCTCTCTCTCTCTCTCTCTCTCTCTCTCTCTCTCTCTCTCTCTCTCTCTCTCTCTCTCTCTCTCTCTCTCTCTCTCTCTCTCTCTCTCAATAGTACATCATCTCCTCTCTACAATACTCAATAATCACTCACAAAAACCCTTCTTTGGTCATGAATACCCCTCCCAAGATGTGTGTTTGATATGAAAGGTCACTAGAGCCACTACAATGACTCTTCATAGCTCACTATTGTCACTTCACTCCAGTCTTCTCTTGAGTCTTCGTGAATAGAAGTGGTAGGAGATGGAAGAGGAACTAGTAAAAGAGCATGAAGAGATGGGTAAACAAAATTGTAAAAAATAAAGAATGAGCTAAAGAAGGATTAGCTAAAATTTTAGGAGAATATGTTAAGAAAGGTGTAATAGATAGGCAGGAAAAGTGGAGAGAAACACTATAGATGGGGAAGGACAAGATGGAGAAGGGGAAAAAACACGATCTTGAATGAAAGAACAATGTCTAAAGATAAGAATTTGAGGAGCACCCTAAGGTTAGAAGAGAAGGGATAAAATGACATGAGGGTTAGATTGATAAAGGAAAATATAAGTGTCATACCTATGGGCCATCTGTTGATAATGAGATAAAGAAGGTACTAATGGAGGCGGATCTATGATGATAAGCTTCAAAAAAGGAGGAATCAAATGGGGGTTGCTTGGAACAATAGGCTAAAAGATCCACCCTCAATTGATTAATGTTTTGTACATGACCTGAAGCTTTGATTTGGCGTTGATTCAAAATGATAGAGTCAATCATGGTATGCCACAAACTCTCAGGACAATCAACCACTTTGAGGAATAACACTGAAACATCTCATCTATCCGCAACTCTGAATGTTTGATATACAAAGCAGCTTGTAGTACCACATCCCCACCATACCAAGATAAATCTTCATCGTTTGGAATCAGCAAATCACCTCTCCAAAAACAATTCAAACTACTTCAGTCAACAAGTCAAAAGACTAGGCCCCACTCGATCCATCCTCTGGAAGAGGTAAATTCATAATTGAAAGCTTAATGTAAAAGGCACGAAAAATGAATGATCTGGAGGAATATATTCTTGGAACTGCCCAAATGAAGACCACATCAAATCCATTCAAGACTGAAGTCTTTCCACCTTAGCTTGGAACAAAGGGCATAAAGTGGCTTGTCTTTGAAGAATTGCTAAGTCTATAGGGAGCTGCACAAGGCTCTATGAAGAAGAGTGAGACTGAACCAATGGATCCTTGAGTTGTTGAATTTGAGCATTGCTCTAGTCTAGGACAGCTATAGTGGATTTAAGCTTCTCGATTTGGGCTTAGTTTGCAACTCCATTTGTATACAAAGATTTGGCCTTCTATGACCTTAGTTTGCAACTCCATTTGTATACAAAGATTAGAAAATTTCTCGAGTATTGTAAGAGGTTAAAAAATGATCAGAGATGTCAGGATCATCTCAAACTAGCGACAAGGAAAGGCCCATAAACTTGGATAATCCTGCTTTAGCAATGAGGTCTAAATCCAATAACAAGGAATAATCATGTGATAACAAAGGCACATAGTGGATTGGGGGAGGGGTTTGAGGCACCATTTAGATGGTTTACACACACACACACACACACACACACACACACACACACACACACACACACACACATACACACACACACACACACACACACACACACACACACACACACCACACAGATAGTCACAATGAATGCCTGCAAAATAACATGATAGAAACAAATAAGATATCAATCATGATAAACTCACACAACTTGCGACTGACTAACCACCCCAAGCAGTCCACATCCTAGGAAAAATCTGGCATGACCTCTACACACGTGCAACTGAAAGCTTCATGTGATATAGATAAATAGACACCCTAAATCCATGTATCAAGTAGAAAAGAAAAAGAAAAATACATACCGTACCCTAACTTGTCAACATGAGCAAAACAAAAATATAGAATCACATAAGAACTAATCATATCGACATGACACTCGAACTATTAACCATCATCAACAAAAGGAACTAGACAAGACTCCATCGTTCCCATCCCCACGAAGCGCAGTCATTAAAAAGGGAAATTTACAATGTAGGGGAAATAAATATAATGAAGGATTTATTTTAATAAAATTATTAATGATTGATAAAATAAACCTTAAAAAGAAAACGATGGTTCCTTCTTATCCTTTTATTTAAAAATTATTAAGTTTGAAACGGTGCTTTTAGCATAACCCAGACTTCGAACCTTGACTGAGGGTCTCTAAAAGCATATTCATTTATTAAAAACTAATTGTGCATTGGGCGCTTTCTTTGTCATCGCATGTTTTTTTGTGACGACTGGTTTATTTTTTAATTAACTTTAAATATGTCAGTAGCTCATGAAGTGTATGCTAAGTGAACAATGGGTTGATTTTAATTTAAAAAATGTGTGTTTGGCATGGATGCACGTGAAAACATGGTGATCATGATTCCTTTTAATAATTAATTGTGAGATTTGGGGTAGAAAAAATAAAAATGGAAAAAAAAATGGTGTGTATGCAAGCACAATTTGAATGCACTATTAATAATGGAGAGAATGCAACCAGAATGTAATCTAACAACAAAATCTATCCAACTGAAAAAATTTACCAATACTAATGAATTTAAATATGAATATTGAATTAATATTTTTCCTTTTTTTAAATTCAATATTGTGGGTTGACAGTGAAGCACATATGTCCAATAGATTTTTTAACCATTTCCAAAAAAGTTTAAGCCATCTTTGAAGTGAAAAAAGAAATTTTCAAAGAATTTACATAAAAAATAAGTGTTTTTATTCAATTAATTTTTTTCAAATAATTTTGATCATTTTTGTACATGCAAGTAATCCAAAAATATGAAGAAATGCGAGTATGATTTTTTAGAGTTTTCTTGGATATTTTCTTGATTTTTAAAAACTATTTTCCAAGCTTTTTTATGTAAATTTTCATGGAATTAAAGGTTTTTAATTATTTTCTAACTCACTATGGATATTTTAGCTAAGAAAATGTCTAATTTTTTAAAGAAAGTATCAAATTGTTTTAGCCATTTTTTAGAAATTTTTTATATTTATTTGGCATTTTTATGACTTTTTTATGGTTTCTTGTAAGTTTTCATGCGTTTTTAAATTGTTTTTCGATTTTGAAAGATTTAAAGATTCAAAAAAATGTACCAGGGTTGCGTGTCAGCTACTTGTGAAGAGCAGCTTGCATGTCACCCCACAAAAAAATCACACGCGCATCCTCGCACGTGAACAACTGCAATCATGAACATGTGTCACTAGATGGAAAGCTCGCACACGAATAAGGCCTAAGAAGGCACACACGCGCACGACACGGAGGAAAGGGGGGTCATGAGCAGAATGTGGATGAAGAGATACAGGGACACTCGTTTTGAGCTTTTCCTGTGTTTTGTGGTGTTCTGGTTTTTGATTTTTTTTTTCAAATTAAATTGAAGGGGAAGGTGGGCGGCTTGCATGTGGGTTTTTTAGTTTTATGTGTTTTTTTTTTTGGGTAAAACAAAAAAAGGGTCAAATTTAGAGGGGTGGGGTGGGCGGGGTCTTTGTTTTGGGGGTGGGCACCTAGGGGGTGGGTAGGTTGAAGGTAGGCAGGCAAGGAAGAGGAGGTGGGCGGGAGAGGTTGGGGAGGAGTGGAGGAGAGGGTGGGGAGGAGAGTGTGGAGAGGAGAGGGTGGAGGAGTAGGCGGAAGGCGGCATAGAAAAGAGCAAGCTGGGGAGCTGCGGGCAGCAGCGCCAGATGATGGTGCAGGCGGCGACGCACTGCGAGGAGGATCGGGGTGGTCAGGGCGGCTAAACAGGCGGCGGGCACTTGACCAAGGTGGTGGCAGTTTCGTCCAGTGCGGTGGCAACCAACACCAGGCGGCGACGATGGTGGTTGTGGCATTAGGTGGCAACAGGGCATTGGTAGGGTGCTTTTTTGTTTGTTTGTGTTGGGTTTTTTTTGGGTTTTTTGTTTGTTTGTGTTGTTTTTTTTGTGTTATTTTGATTTTTTTTTTAATTTGGAAGGAAACGACTTTTGGCGCCCTTGTCCCGCGCGTGTGTGCGGGGTGAGGGTAAAAAAATTTATGTTCCAGGGATTGAAAGGACATGTAGGAACGCTCATGGGGGAAAGATGACAGGACAGACGTGTCGACATGCCTAAGAAGTCGGAATCGAGAATGTGCACGCACAAACATGCGCAATATCAAAACAAAAGTTCATGGAAAATTTAATTCTAAAAAATCCAATCATCAAAATGAAATGTAGAAACAAGGAAAAGTGTGCAGAATAATGTGTCAGACAGGCACGTTAGACGAGAACACAATTCCGACAGGGATAGGATGTGTTCACATGGGAAAACTCAAAAAAATACACCCAAATTTGGAAATAAAAATTAATACGAAAAGATCCGGTAGTCAAAACCCTGCAAGGTGGACACGAAAAATGTCTGAAAGAATATGTCAGACATGATAGGTAAGGTCAAACGCGGTTCTGAGGACGGGAGAGCGTGTTCGCATGGGAAAAATGGTAAAAATACTAACGAAAACAGTCTTGAAATTTACTACGAAAAAATCAGTGCATCAAAATGGAGGGCAACAAAAAGGAAAAATATCAAGGGAAGCTTGTGGGACAAGATCGTTAGGTCAAAATGTAGTTTCAATGGCGTTAGGGGGCGTTCGCATAGAAAAAATAGGAAAAATAAGCACCAAAACGCACATGAAAATTAATAAAATAAAATCACTAGACTGGATCAGGGTGGGGGAAAAAGAAAAATCATACATGGGCCAAGCAAATAGGGCTATTAAATCAAAACTAAATTTCGGGGTGGTTAAGGTAGGTTCACATGAAAAAACGTTCAAAAACGCACACAAAAATATTGAAAAAGACGGAAAAATTAATAACGAACAAATCAAACATTAGAATGATGGGTTTTCAAAGTCAAACTCTTGAGACAAAAGGAGCCATCTCATCATTCTTCCCTTAACATCGGCCTTGTTCATCAGGAAGGACAGGGCCTCATGATCCACATAGAATTTGAAGTGTGTCGACAGCAAGTGTGTCAAAAATTCTCCAAGAGGCAAACACCATTGCTAGGCACTCAAGCTCCGTCACTATGTAGTTTCGCTCCCTATCGGTTACTTTTTGGCTTGTAGAATAGATAGGTTGATCTAACTTCGAGGGGCCCTTTTGGCATAATACTGCACCTAGGCCTTCAAATGATGCATCAGTGTGCACATGGAACTCTTTCATCCAATCAGGAGGTTGCAGGATGGGTGTCTCAATCAGGCATTGTTTCAAGGTGTTGAATGCCTCGTCACAATCAGTGGTCCATATGAACTCTACATATTTCTGAGGAGTTTATGCAAAGGGGTTGCCTTTGTACAAAGTGCACAATGAATCTTCTATAACATCCCACATGGCCAAGGAATCCCCTCAATTGTTTAAGGTTGGTTGGCCTTGTTAAAGTTGCAATCTTCTCAATCTTTGCAAGGTCTATCACTATCCCTTGTGCAAAGGCAATGTGGCCCAAAAGAACTCCTGACAAGAAGCCAAAGATGCATTTGTCAGGGTTGAGAGAAATCCCGTACTCCCGACATGTGTCAAAGCACTGCTCTAGGTGTCAATGCTCACGGATTAGGCTATAGACACATAAGTCGTCTAGGTATACCTCAATGAAGTCATGCAATTGGTTTTAGAATGCGGACATCATCACTCATGGGAATGTAGCACGGGCATTGCAGAGCCCGAATGGCATCACTATTGTAAGCATAGGTTTCCCATTCGGTTGTGAAGGTCATTTTAGATTGATCTTCTTCTGCGATGTGGACTTGGTTTTATCTGTTGAATCCATCCAAGAGAAAATAGAGCTCATGGCCTACCAGTATGTCCAACAGTTGCTCTGTGAAAGGAATAGGGAAATGATCCTTCTTCATCTTGAAATTCATCTTTTGAAAGTCCACACATATTCGTAGCTTTCCATTATTCTTGGGTACTACCACAATGGGCAAAACCCATTCACTATTAGCCATTGGATAGATAAACTCAGCTTCAAGAAGCTTCAGTAATTCGGCATTCACTAAGGTGGAGTAATTGGGAATCATGCCCCTCTGTCTTTGCCTCACAGGTTTGTGATCGATGTGATGTTAACACACCGTGGGATCAATTCCCTACAGATCTTTGTATAACCATGCAAACACATCCAAGATCTCCTTCAGTAGGTCTCGTTGGACCAATAGTTCTTCGTCTAGAAGATTGATACCCAGTTTCAGGTGACGTTCAATACCTTCTGCATCCACGAACGTTAGTTACTTTTCTCCTTTCACTTTATGGATGAATGTCTCACAAACGGCTTCTGGGCCGCTCCTTCAAGGGAGTGGTCTCCTCTTCTGATGATTCATTGAAACCAACTTCTTCTTCCAGTGGAGACTTACCTCATTCCTTGGGAAGCTGCAATTGTATCATTGTGGTTTTGAGTTTGGTTTGGGGATGAGTTACTTCTTGTCTTGAGGATTCATCTTTCGAGGATGCATCCAAGAACGTCACATAACATGACCCTTCTGAGTTTCATTTAAACTGTCGAACTAGTGATTGTTGGCAAGATGCATCGTCATCATCGTCTTGTGAAAGGGGTGGATTAGGGTGGCAAGGGCCACTAATCAAGGAAGGCTTATTCTACTTAATCCATTTCTTATAGAGGTTTTGCTTATGATGTGACTCATTAATCAGTCCAACAGATACCATAGTCATTCTGTCGAACAGCAAGGGATCTTGGACTTCTGGAACTTCGTCCTCATCTTTGCCTTTGACGAGTAGGATAGACTCTTCTAGCTTGCTTTCATAGTCTTCTTTTGCATTGTTATTTTTGTCCTCTTTAGATTCTATGTTTGCCTCTTTGGGGGCTCTATAAAAGAAGAAAAGACTCTCTGTTATGTCCTATGTCTTTGGCTCTACTTCTATCTGTGGCTTTGCTACAGCCATGCAACAAGGAGAATAGTACATCCATGCTTCTATCTTGCTGTTAGAGGTGACTTCAGAAGTCAATTCAGGTTCATGTAGGAGGTATTCACCTATTGAAAAAAGCTTTGCTTCTTTCGATAGTTGTCTTACAGTACCCACTATCAGGGACTATGCCTCTGTTTTCTTAGGAAAGATATGTTTGGTGGCTTCTTTATCTCCTGATGTACCATTTGTTACTTCATTGGAAGATTCTATTACGATTTCGATGGAAGTGGATCCATTGCCTTTTTGCAATCTATACAACTTCAACACCACTTGGTGGCTCCTCTGCTAGGGTCAGGGTTCCTTTGAACCAATCCGTCCTTGCTCTTGCTTTAAAAAGACAAGGTCTTCCCAATAGCAAAAGGGTATGAGGTCTCGTAGGAATTTAGTTTGACCACTAGATATATCAACCAATAATCTCTTCCCGCGAGGGTTGTCTTCACATATGGAAGAATGCCCAAAGGCTGTCCAAAAATATTAGATTTTTGGGCAAAAAAAACTAGTATATTTTAGATATTATCGTAAAAGATAGAATTGGATGCCATTTAAAAGAAAAGACAAGTGATGTTTTAGCTAGTTTTGGAGATTTTATAAAAAGAAAAAAATAAAGAAAAGTGTGGCAAAATCGTGCGTGCCCGATCGCAGTCTATAGGTAGTAGACAACACTTCGAA
Source organism: Lygodium microphyllum (assembly GCF_053477565.2). Lineage (NCBI taxonomy): Eukaryota > Viridiplantae > Streptophyta > Polypodiopsida > Schizaeales > Lygodiaceae > Lygodium > Lygodium microphyllum. Next base: position 42,501,689 of record NC_141159.1, read on the forward strand.
CACAAAAAAGGAGTGAACTGGGAGCTTTCTAATCAAGTGTCTTGGAGTTTCACCCCCCTTTTGGAGCCAATGTAACCATCAAATTTATAATCTGAGCATTAGATCACTTATTCTTCCAAGATCCCCTCTACTCTTGTTCTCAGCCTTATCCCCTCCTCTCTAATTCATTATAAATATGAGGCATAGGGAGGCACAACCGAGCATAAGTAGACCTCGAGAGGCTATAAGAGAGAGGTAGAGAGAAGGATACCCCTCCAAGATATTGTGAGAGAGAGTTTGAGAGAGAGAGAGAGAGAGAGAGAAGAGTTATCCTGAGAGGCTGCACAATTCCCTCTATCTTGATCCTCGACTTAACCATCTTCTCTTACACTCCCATCTCGAATCTATTCTGCCTTCTTAATCTCTTGAGTCTACTTTTTGACGATGGCCTCCAAGCGAAGAATGTCGCGTGCGGATGGCAATCCTACAACAACGAAGCTTCAGGCAAAGGCATCATTGTCAATCCAATTGCGGTTCCAGTCGTAAGTAATGTATTTTCTAAATTGTTAGATGCTTGCTTTGATTCTCGCATGAGATACGTTAGGCTCCGTACTTTGTTGTGCTAGAATAGGTCATTAAAAAGGATAAATCACATCACAAATATTCAAATATGAAGTTTGTGAAGTGCTTGTATCAAGGGGAGTTAAATTGCACCTAGCTGCTATGTGATGAATCCATGCATAACATAAGCAGCATATGGGACTCTAAAGTATTGAGCATAAATGAGCCTTTGATTAATCTTTACTGAGGACAATATTGTTTAAGGTTCGCAAATGCATATAGACGATATATACATGAGAGATATTATGTGATCTTTACATCAATGACATGTGACTCCTTGCCTTAGAAGAAAGGAAGGTAAAGCCAATATAAAATGTTGTTAAATAGGGAAAGACTAAAAGATAAATGTCACTTAGAGAAAAGGCATCAATGCCCTTGCTAGATTGATTAATTTGTATTGGAATGATAGGACTTACGTCGTATATAGTATTTGAACCTTTAGCATATGCCTTAGCCAAAAGGAGGGAATGTTAGGTAAATTTTACTTTTTGGTCCCAAGGGGGAGAGCGAATATACGATAAAATTGTTATCACGTCTATTCTTGTATTGTTTGGAAAAAATACAATTAATTTTCTAGTTGATTGAAAACACCCTAAATGTTTTCTTTCAATCAATTGATTATTGCATTGTGATTTGGATAAATATTCCAAGGCTTTTGTTGATGGCAAATGCATGGCAGGGGTATGTAATGACAAGTTGCCATGGGAATAAAGGAATGTTTGCCTAGAAGATGATATTAGGGCCGATTGCCTTGATCATGCTTGATTCTTAATTGGTTAATTAAGGAAGGATATTTGCATGGGTGGATCATCTCCAAGATCAAACTGTGGATTACCCCAAGAGGGCACTGCTCCATTCATGGGCTGAAGGTCAAGTGGTGAAAAGGCTAAACACGAAAAGTGTGTCTCACTCCTAGGTCACTCGAGGTCAGTGGAGCTCTGGACACCTCTTGTCGAGTCCGGAACGGAGTTGTAGGCTGCCGTGAGCCCAATGTCTAGAGGTGTTGGAAGATCCTATTCTAGATAAAGGATAGAAATTTTGGTGCCATGTGATTTGGACCAAGTACTTCTGTTGGACAGAAGGGATACATAATTCTCTTGTATGGGCAAGAGACAAAGATTAACTTGAGGATAAGTTAAGAAACTTGTTTATCAAAAGGACTACTTGTTTTGTTTTCGTAACCGTGTTGTAAATTACGCAAACAAACCATGTTTCCTAAAAGGCTGGCCAAATGAAGCTAATTTTAAATGCCACACATAAATGTGGTAGGACCTAATTAGAAAACTAAAGCTATCAAGGGAAGCGGGTGGACGGAATCCCCGACGGGTCCGTCCTACAGTTGGGTGGTCCCAAAGTATCGGGAGGCTTCTCACAACGTTTTACCGACGATGACTTTAGGTATTGTTAAGTTAGAACCCGATTCGTGCCATTTTAGTGGACCGGAATGGGACTATGCCCCACGGCTAGAGAGGTTGGTTGGTGCATCCCTCTCGTTTTTCCATTCTCTTTGAACCAAGTGCGGTATGGATCTGCTTTGGATTGGGTATCTCTGCGTAAAGTAGGATGTCCAAGACCCGATGCTCTCTCTACCTCTCTTTCGCAGCCTCTCAGGGTCTCCTTATGCTCCCTTGTGCTTCCCCATGCCTTATATTTATAATGAATTAGAGAGGATGGGATAAGGCTGAGAACAAGAGTGGAGGGGCTCTTGGAAGAATCAGTGATCTGATTCTCAGATTATAAATTTAATGGTTGCATTGGCTCCAAAAGGGGGTAAAACCCCAAGACACTTGATTAGAAAGCTCTTAGTTCACTTCTTCTTCTTTTCTCTGTTCGAAGTGTTGTCTACTGCCCGTAGACTGGATCGTGGCATGTGCGATTTTGCCAGTCACTTTTCTTTATTTTTATCTTTTTATAAAATCTCCAAACCTAACTAAAACATCACTTCTCTTTTCTTTTAAATGACATCTAGTTCTATCTTTTATGATAATATATAAAATGTACTAGTTTTTTTGCCCAAAAATCTAATATTTTTGGACCATCCAAACTACACACATTAATACTAGTGATTAATATGGCTCATAAGTCTCGTTCAAGTTGTAACTTCTGTGAAGGGTGGCTACGATCCTTCTCAATCTGAGAAAAATATCGGATTTATGAATCTTTTAAAATATATATATATATTTAATTAAATAAAAATTATTAGCTATTAACGTTAGTTTGTTTTTACCTTAGTTAGTCTTTAGTTAGTAATCTTACTAACTTATTAAATGACTAACTAACTTTCGAACTAACCAACTAACTTTTATTTCATGGAAATATTACATCCTCCTCCCCTTAGAGAAATCGAGATGTCCTCATCTTGAGAGAAACTGGAAAAGACAAGCATTAATGGGGCTTAGAGCCTGTGGGTTAGGACCCACCATGCATCCGCTGCACTACTCTTATGGTTTCAGGTAGTGCAACTCATATTATTACAAGATAAGATTTATTCTCAATATAAGTTGTGTTACATGTTGATTATACCCCTCCAAGAGATTGTGTGTGTGTGTGTGTGTGTGTGTGTGTGTGTGTGTGAGAGAGAGAGAAGAGTTACCCCGAGAGGCTACACAATTCCCTCTATCTCGATCCTCGACTTAACCATCTTCTCTTACACTCTCCCAACTCGAATCTATTTCACCTTCGTAATCTCTTGAGTCCCCTTGCGGATGATGGCCTCCAAGCGAAGAATGTCGCGTGCGGATGGCAATCCTACAACCAACAACGAAGCTTCGCGCAAAGGAATCACTGTCAATCCAATTGCGGTTCAAGTCGTAAGTAATGTATTTTCTAAATTTTTAGATGCTTGCTTTGATTCTTGCATGAGATACATTAGGCTTCGTACTTTGTTGTGCTAGAATAGGTCATTAAAAATGATAAATTGCATCTCAAATATTCAAATATGAAGTTTGTGAAGTGCTTGTATCAAGGGGAGTTAAATTGCACCTAGCTGCTATGCAATGAATCCATACATAACATAAGTAACATATGCGACTCTAAAGTATTGAGCATCAATGAGTCTTTGATTAATCTTTATTGAGGAAAATATTGTTTAAGGTTCGCAAATGCATATAGATGGTACATACATGGGAGAGATTATGTGAACTTTACATCAATGATATGCGACTCCTTGCCTTAGGAGAAAGGAAGATAAAGCCAATATAAAATTTTACATAATAGGGAAAGGCTAAAAGATAAATGCCACTTAGAGAAGAGGCATAAATGCTCTTGCTAGATTGATTAATTTGTATTGGAATGATAGGACTTACATCGTGTATAGTATTTGAACCTTAAGCATATGCCTTAGCCGAAAGGAGGGAATGTTAGGTAAATTTCACTTTTTGGTGAAGGGGGAGAGTGAATATACAATAAAATTGTTATCATGTCTATTCTTGTATTGTTTGGAAAAAATACAATTAGTTTTTTTGGTTGATTAAACAACACCCTAAATGTTTTCTTTCAATCAATTGATTGTTGCATTGTGATTTTGATAAATATTTCAAGGCTTGTGTTGATGGCAAATGCATGGCACGGGTCTGTAACGACAAGTTGCTATGGGAATAAAGGAATGTTTTCATAGAAGATGATATTAGGGCCGATTGCCTTGATTATGCTTGATTCTTAATTGGTTAATTAAGGAAGGATATTTACATGGGTGGATCATCTCCAAGATCGAACCGTGGATTACCCCAATAGGGCACTACTCGATTCACGGCCGAAGGTCGAGTGGTGAAATGGCCAACCACGGAAAGTGTGTCTCACTCCTAGGTCGCTCGGGGTCAGTGGAGGTTTGGACACCTCTTGCCGAGTCTGGAACGGAGTTGTAGGCTACCATGAGCCCAACGTCTGGAGACGTTGGAAGATCCTATTCTAGATAAAGGATGGAAATTTTGGTGGCATGTGATTTGGACCAAGTACTTCTATTGGACAAAAGGGATACATAATTCTCCTATGTAGGCAAGAGACAAAGATTAACTTGAAGATAAGTTAAGAAACTTGTTTGTCAAAGGGACTACTTGTTTTGTTTTCGTGTCTATGCTGTAAATTATGCGACTGAACCATGTTTCCTAAAAGTCTTAAAAAATGAAGCTGATTTTAAATGTCACACGTAAATGTGGTAGGACCTAATTAGAAAACTAAAGCTATCAAGGGAAGCGGGTGGACGGAATCCCCGACGGGTCCGTCCTACAGTTGGGTGGTCCCAAAGTACCGAGAGGCTTCTCACAAGGTTTTACCGACGATGACTTTAGGTATTGTTAAGTTAGAACCGGATTCGTGCCATTTTAGTGGACCGGAATGGGACTATGCCCTATGGCCAGACAGGTTGAGTGGCGCATCCCTCTCGTTTCCCATTCTCTTTGAACCAAGTGCGGTATGGATCTCCTTCGAATTAGGTATCTCTGCGTAAAGTAGAATGTCCAAGACCCGATGCTCTCTCTACCTCTCTCTCGCAGCCTCTTGGGGTCTCCTTATGCTCCCTTGTGCCTCCCCATGCTTCATATTTATAATGAATTAGAGAGGAGGGGATAAGGCTGAGAACAAGAGTGGAGGGGCTCTTGGAAGAATCAGTGATGTGATGCTCAGATCATAAATCTGATGGTTGCATTGGCTCCAAAAGGGGGGTAAAACCCCAAGAAACTTGATTAGAAAGCTCTCAGTTCACTCCTTCTTTTCTTTGTTCGAAGTGTTGTCTACTACTTGTAGACTGCGATCAAGGCGCGCGTGATTTCGTCAATCACTTTTCTTTATTTTTATCGTTTTATAAAATCTCCAAAACTAACTAAAACATCGCTTCTCTTATCTTTTAAATGACATCTAGTTCTATCTTTTATGATAATATCTAAAATATACTAGTTTTTTTGCCCAAAAATCTAATATTTTTGGACCATCCAAACTATACACATTAATACTAGTGATTAATATGGCTCATAAGTCTCGTTTACGTTGTAATTTTCGTGAAGGGTGGCTATGGTCCTTGTCAATCCGAGAAAAATATCAGATTTATAACTCTTGATTTTTAAAATATATATATATTTTTAATTAAATAAATATTATTAGCTATTAATGTATGTTAGTTTTTACCTTAGTTAGTCTTTAGTTAGTAATCTTACTAACTTATTAACTGACTAACTAACTTTCGAACTAACCAACTAACTTTTATTGCGTGGAAATATTATATCCTCCTCCCCTTAGAGAAATTGAGATGTCCTCATCTCGAGAGAAACTGAGGAAGACAAGCATTAATGGGCTTAGGGCCTGTGGGTTAGGACCCACCATGCATCCGCTGCACTACTCTTAACGTTTCAGGTAGTGCAACTCATATTATTACAAGAGTAAGATTTATTCTCAATATAAGTTGTGTTACATGTCGATTATACCCCTCCAAGAGATTGTGAGAGAGAGCTTGAGAGAGAGAGAGAGAGAGAGAGAGAGAGAGAGAGAGAGAGAGAGAGAGAGAGAGAGAGAGAGAGAGAGAGAGAGAGAGAGAGAGAGAGAGAGAGAAAAAGAAGAGTTACCTCAAGAGGCTATACAATTCCCTCTATCTCGATCCTCGACTTAACCATCTTCTCTTACACTCTCCCATCTTGAAATCTATTCTGCCTTCTTAATCTCTTGAGTCTACTTGCAGACAATGGCCTCCAAGCAAAGAATGTCGCGTGCCGATGGCAATCCTACAACCAGCAATGAAGCTTCGGGCGAAGGCATCACTGTCAATCCAATTGCAGTTCCGATCGTAAGTAATGTATTTTCTAAATTGTTAGATGCTTGCTTTGATTCTCACATGGGATATGTTAGGCTCCGTACTTTGTTGTGCTAGAATAGGTCATTAAAAAGGATAAATCGCATCTCAAATATTCAAATATGAAGTTTTTGAAGTGCTTGTATCAAGGAGAGTTAAATTGCACCTAGCTACTATGCGACGAATCCATGCATAACATAAGCAACATATGGGACTCTAAAGTATTGAGCATCAATGAGTCTTTGATTAATCTTTATTGAGGAAAATATTGTTTAAGGTTCGCAAATGCATATAGATGGTACATACATGAGAGAGATTATGTGAACTTTACATCAATGACATGCGACTCCTTGCCTTATAAGAAAGAAAGATAAAGCCAAGATAAAATGCTGCATAATAGGGAAATGCTAAAAGATAAATGTCACTTAGAGAAGAGGCATAAATACTCTTGCTAGATTGATTAATTTGCATTGGAATGATAGGACTTACGTCGTGTATAGTATTTGAATCTTTAGCATATGCCTTAGCCGAAAGGAGGGAATGTTAGGTAGATTTTACTTTTTGGTCCCAAGGGGGAGAGCGAATAAATGATAAAATTGTTATCACATCTATTCTTGTATTGTTTGGAAAAAATACAATTAGTTTTTTTGGTTGATTGAACAACACCCTAAATTTTTTTCTTTCAATCAATTGATTGTTGCATTGTGATTTGGATAAATATTCCAAGGCTTTTGTTGATGGCAAATGCATGGCATGGGTCTGTAATGACAAGTTGCCATGGGAATAAAGACATTTTTTCCTAGAAGATGATATTAGGGCCGATTGCCTTGATTATGCTTGATTCTTAATTGGTTAATTAAGGAAGGATATTTGCATGGGTGGATCATCTCCAAGATTGCACCATGGATTACCCCAAGAGGGCACTGCTCGATTCAGGGACCGAAGGTCGAGTGGTGAAAAGGCCAACCACGAAAAGTGTGTCTCACTCCTAGGTCGCTCGAGGTAAGTGGAGCTCTAGACACCTCTTGCCGAGTCCAAAACGGAGTTGTAGATTGTCATGAGCCCAACATCTGAAGGCTTTGGAAGGTCCTATTCTAGATAAATGATGGAAATTTTGGTGCCATGTGATTTGGACCAGGTACTTCTATTGGACAGAAGGGATACATAATTCTCCTGTATAGGCAAGAGACAAAAATTAACTTGAAGATAAGTTAAGGAACTTGTTTGTCAAAAGGACTACTTGTTTTGTTTTCGTATCTGTGCAGTAAATTATGCGAATTAACCATGTTTCCTAAAAGGCTTAATTAATGAAGCTGGTTTTATATGTCACACATAAATGTGGTAGGACCTAATTAGAAAACTAAAGCTATCAAGGGAAGCACGTGGACGGAATCCTCGACAGGTCTGTCCTACGATTGGGTGGTCCCACAGAACTGGGAGGCTTCTCACAAGGTTTTACCGACAATGTCTTTTGGTATTGTTCAGTTAGAACCTGATTCATACCATTTTAGGGGACCGGAATGGGACTATGCCCTATGGCCAGAGAGGTTGAGTGGCATATCCCTCTCATTTCCCATTCTTTTTGAACCAAGTGCGGTATGAATCTGCTTCGGATTGGGTATCTCTGTGTAAAGTAGGATGTCTAAAACCTGATGCTAGGATGCTGTCAGGAGACTTTGTCTACTAGGAACCTAAATTTCAGGTCAATCTTAGTGGGTTCAGCCATGGATGGCAGACTTGGGAAACCCTAGGCGACAAACCCCAAAACATTCCATAGGAGTGCCGGGCAGTGATGCCTTGAATTGTTTCTCGATGGACTGCTAAAACGTGCTTGGACAGCCGATAGGCGGACATGTTACAAGTCTACAGAGAACTTGAATCATGTGATCTTCAATGGCTAATTTTTCAACACTCTGAATGAATTTACTTTCATTCCGTTAGTCAGTGTGATGTTGAACCTAGCATTCTTGACAGCAGGTGAGTTACCCCAAGCCTAGAGTACTATGTGTTTAAGCACACTAACTCATGCCCCTGTGTTTATAATCCCTTTCCTTGTGTATCACCTAGAGCTAGGATCGGCAAGAGTGTGTGCATCTCTATGCCTTCCCAAAAAGCATTAATGTGCAAGGACTTGGGCACTGAGTGCAGCATCAGGCTCAATATTTGCATTACTGCATCGTGGTCTTGCAAGTCAACTGCCATTCGCTCTAGCGGTCCTTCTACCTCCTACTTTAGCTCTTGCCATAGAGTCGAATGCTACCTAAGCAGGTCTCCTAAGATCAGAGTTACATAGGTGGCCACTAGTGTTGTCAAAAGATTGTTGGTTGCTTGCTTCTCTCCTAATTTTTTGCTTCTTGGCCAATGGCCTTGACTAGTTTGATGGCATGTAGCATTCAAGCTCCGTCTAGGCAGCACTACTTGAGGTGTAGATGCATCTCTCGGTCGTGTGGGAGAGATTGGCATGCTTATGCTAGAGATATCATCAATTCCATCCTCCAAGCTAGGCTCAGCATCATTAGGTGTTCTTGGGCTTCTCTAACCCACTCCTTCCCTTTTTATATGGCTTTGAGTTGGCACTTCAAATTGGGGTTCTCCCCTACCTTAGCACTCCCTTTCTCAGCAGTGTTTGGAGCATGTGTTTTTGCCTCTACGTCCATGACTTTCTTTCCAACAGGGAGTGTCATTGTGCTCTCAGTTTTTAAGTTTGACCTTTGCATCAGTTTTCTTCTTCCTTCACCTACGGCTCTTCTTCCCTATCAAGGCTACTTCTAGGTTATTGGGGCCTGGCAGTGATATATTGACCCACTTTGTCTATTCTCGGGTCATAACGTGCAACAAAATGGGTGTGGCCTCTTTGTCGAGTGTCAACTCTGAACAGCCCCAATGGTACTGAAGGTACGATTTCCAAACTAGAGGATGGTTTCCATCTAGGGAAATCAACAAGAGGTGAGTGATTCCACACTCTGCACATTTGAGGTCAGCCTTATCTCAGTTGGCTTGCTCCCTCTTGGGGTAGCACGAAGAGATGTATCCTTTTTCTCTTCCTAATGCCATCATCGGCACTAGTTGATAGTCCATAAAACTCCTCATCATTCAGCTCCTCCATGTAGCGGACCGGAGTCGATGGATGGGTTTATGAAAGGTCCAAGCAACCTAGGTATGCCTATGGATTGATATCCATCCTAAGAATGGATGGTCTCACTTCGTTCCGTGTTGGAAGATCCAATGGAGCTCCTCTCCCAAAGAAATTTGGAGGCCTATTCCCTAGGTATGGCTATTGTAAGGCTATGAATATGAAAGTATCCTTGGTAGTTTGCAATGCATGGCATCATGACCAAACCTACCACAATTGGTGCAAGGTGGAGACCTAGGGTCTTGACACTCAATTGGGAGGTAGTTTTTGCCCCAATCCACGCATTGGACATGTGGCCTCATAGGTCTTCACATTATCTCTTGTGGTCTAGCTAGCTCCATTTCCATCTCCGCTAGCTCTTGACTTTAGTCAATGCTTTTTCCCTTATCTTGAGTGCTTTTGGAATCAATCATTCGCAAGATGTTGTCACCCTTTTTGAGGTTCTAGAGTTGGCCTCGTCTTGATTTGAGCTCCTAGATTTCCTCTCTTGAGTTGGTCATATGGCCTCTTCGAAGACCCTAGTTAGTGCATCTCTCTGCAGGCTTGAGTTGCGTGCCAAGGCCTTGTAGAGTTCCTCGCTACAAATTCCATTGATGAAGACTTTGATCACTCCTCTCTCAGTGGGTTGTTTATTAGTTGGGATTCTCTTAAAGAGACGTGGGTAACGTGGTCCCTAATGTCTTCTTTGTCCTTTTTCTTAATGTTCATCAACCGCACTATGAGATTATCGGAGTACCCAGCCTCACAGAGTCTCTTAATGAAGAGACTTTTGAGGTTATTGTAGTTGTTGTGCTCTGCAACATCTAGGCTTGTGTACCATATCCTATGCTTATCTCCTAAGCATAGGCCAAAAGCTTGCAAGCACTGAGCGAGATCAATGAGGCCATTGGCCTCACATACCTATTTGATTGCTCCAAGAAGCTATAAGGGTCGTTGTTCATCGGCTGGAATTTATCTAACTGCTTCACAACTACATGAATTTTTTATTGTCTCTTGGAGCTCTGGGTAACCCCTAATCCTACAAGCAATGAGGTTTGCTAGTGCTATTGCACTTTGTACTACCGACGTATTGTCTATGAGCCGCTTCATGAGAAGCTCGCTCAGCGTTAGGTCTCCCTCTAGCACACACACACACACTCTCTCTCTCTCTCTCTCTCTCTCTCTCTCTCTCTCTCTCTCTCTCTCTCTCTCTCTCTCTCTCTCTCTCTCTCTCTCTCTCTCTCTCTCTCTCTCTCTCTCTTGCGTTCAAACCTGTTCGGTTCCTATTCGCTAGGGCTGGACTTCTTGCATCTCTATGTCCTCACGCAATTTTCTAGCTTGCTGCTCCTGGTTGTACGCCGCTATGCTTTGCAATGCTTTCCAAGCTAGTTTCCTCTCCTCTTCAAGGTCTGTTATGATGTCCTCTAATTGCCTACCATGGTGGTCCATCCTAGTGTGCGCATTGTATTTATTCTTGTATTTATTCACCATCTGTTGGATTTCAACTGGGAAATCTCCCAAGTCGAGCTCTTCATTTTTGCGGTTTGGACTGGTTTCTACAATATCTGTGGTATCTTGCTCCACCAAGTTTTCGATGAGGTTGATTAAGTTAGGCAATGTTGTGCCTCCAATGGCGTCAATCCTTCTTTTGTGTCTAGCTTTTCGTGTTGGGTCTCTCTCTTGGTCCTACAGATTGGGGTTCTCAATCACCCATCTAGGTCTAAGGGTTATCTCCTATTGGTGGGTTTGTTTTGCTTATTAAGTCTAAGTGGGTTTCTTCTTATTTATAGAAAACCCTCAATTTATGTCCACTCCATCATGTGTGCATAGTGCTCTTTCCGTTCATGGTGTGAAATCACGCTTTCAAATTTTTTAAGTACACTTCAAGTGTCAAACAATGTGGGGTGCAATGTAGAATGGTAAATATAGTTTCCATACTCCTATCTATGTTTTTGGCTAGATATAGCTTTAGGCTCAATTGATAGCTACTCTCACTAGTACCTAGGGTCTATGATGCATCTTTCAACTCAATCAAGGTCTAATTGGGGTCTACATGTTAGCTTATGGCTCTAAGAGGGGCTAAAAGCTAACGTGATTGTCAGTGGCCATCTCTAGACACCTAGTTGTGATATCTAAGGTCAAATGCGCCTGTAAGGATTCTGAAGGATTCCTAGTTACGGGAGGTATTCTGCTTCGCTCAAGATATGCACTAGATTTGTCAATTTTTTGTTGTCAGATATTTGGTCTGACACGGTCCCCCTAAGAAATCCCCAAATATGTGGGCAAAATGACTATGTGTGAAGCAATTGTATTGATTAAGGTTTTAGGATGGACAATTATGTTTTCTCTACTTCTAGATTACCCATATAAAAGTATCATTTCATTTATCTCTATAGTCCAACTATCAGCCTTTACTTATTTACCATCCTTTTATCATTACCATCTAACCTCTCAATTTGAACTGCAACTCATAGATTATAAACTTCAATAAACTCAAAAGTTAAATTAGAGAAATAAATTATTTTAAAATTCTTATTTTATCCATAATCTCTGTTGATCCTTTAATATCAATCCTAATATTCACTAATTATCATTTCAGCCCCTTGAACATCATTTTACAAAAGAAGTACCTACAAACAGAATTCATTCTTAATAAAAGTCTAGGAGCATGTTCTACATAGAAAATACACTATAGTCTCTTTTTACTTTATCTCTTAATTCCTTCATTATCAAGAGTTATTAATTTTATATTATTATAGTCTAGAAAAATAAAAATATTCATAAAATTTATATCTGACCATAAATCAACAAACCCAATTAACCATACATTCATCATGATACATTTAGTTGATGTACTAGTTTACAACCATAGATTTCTCCATTTCCTCTTAATATTCACTAATCATCACTAAAAAATACCAAAAAACTGCCATTTCTACACTTAAAAATTCAACAACTTAAATTCCAGACATCCATTTCACTTAATATTTCATGATGAATGAATTACCACATAACTCAATTCTATTTTTGGTTTTTATCCCTAATATTCCATTAGTACTCTTAATTATCACTAATTAGGGCAAAAAACAACCATTTTTAGCACTAAAATGCATATATCTTTCATTAAACCCATTTCCAAGTTATGAGATTTTCTTTTTAGGTCCTTCTTAATGTTTTCTTACTCTGTTTTTACTCATCTCTCATTAACATCTAACTTTCACTAATTATGGTAAAAAAATGCAGTTTTTATCCTAATTTCAGCCATTCCTTTATCATTTTAATGCATCTAATGCAAGAAATCTATTTCTTTTATTCCATTTCACCTTCAAAAATCAAAAACTGAATGCATATAATCACAAAACATCAATTATTTTTATTTCTTGATCAAATTTCAATGAAAATTAACATATCCGATTAACCAAGTAATTAGAGTCCTTTCACTGTATTTGAGAGTGCTGTTGCTTGCTTCTCCACTCCCTTCACTTCCAAAAATCAGCAAACTTATTAATCTTCCACTCCTCTCACTAATATTCACTTATCCTCTCTAAATCTTGCAAAAGTTCTCTCTCTCAATACCCAAGAATGATTGCCAAGAATGGAATGAGGCTAAAGGAGATGCAAGAGGGGATCAAATGCAGCCTTCCATTGCTGGAAATGAGGCAAAGAAATCAAAGAAATCATCAACATACTCTTGCATGATGGCGCCCATTTTTTTGTGTCTTCTTCTCCCTTCCTTCAACCTCTCTCTTCACAAGTTACTCTCCACATAACTTCTTAATCAACCTCTTTTCAAATATTGACAATTTCCCACTTGAACCGGTTTCTTTTTGCATCTCTTCACATCTCTGGACCTAATTTGTCCCCCACCCACAACTTCTTAAACCAAAATTTGTGTATGCATGCTAAATTATACCCATGTCTCCAATTTGTCTACACTTTCCACTTAAAAATTTCCTGCATCTGCCTTCTACCACTTAATATTTTTTCGTTCCGTAAATTTTCCACTAAAAAATATCCTAACTCTCAACTTCTAAATCCTCCCCCAACACTACTCAAATACGCCTTTACATCCCTATTTTTAGTTATTTATGAAAAATAATACGTAATACAAAGCCAAAAAATAGTGTAAAAATGACACAATAAGGAGTTATCATTCCTCCCTCACTAGCTTTAGTAAGCTCCTGTGAACTACTCTAGGTTTCAACAACAGCTTCAGTAGCAACAACTCATGGAAAAAAACAATTACTCTCCCCCTCCAAGCCGCGAGCGTCCCTGCGAGCACAGCTACAACAAGGATCACGAACATTTGCAACCACGAACACTGCTACAAACTTTGCAAAACAAACACAAAAGACCAGTAAACATCAAAAAGAGAATAAAATATGCATGTTAAAGAGATAAAAATGACAAATAATGGAACCATCCCCCGCTAACTCACATATATGATTAAAGTGCATAACTGAGTTGCATCCAAAGCATATACCAAACCAACTAAGAAACATGCTAGAGCCGCTAAGCAATAACAATCCCTCGAAACATTGCTTTCCTACTAAAAATTTGGCTTCAGAAATAGCCTTACGAATAAGGTCTAGGCCTAACAAAGAACCCAAACAAGGCAAACTAGTACTATAACACCAAATAGGACTCCTAGGGTTTAGCTGCTAATCCTCCATGATCTACTAGAACAACCAACCAATGGTCCCTAACTTTCAAGTGTCCTAAGTGTTTGTTGTTTTTGTTTTTGTTTTTTTTAAAGAAGTTTGTTTGTTTCTTTTCCTCTCTCGAAGTCAGAAGAGTATATAGATTGATTCTTTAGCCCAAAAGGTCCTACCCCAAAGAGATGCAAGGCATCGGATGCAGGGCACCCGTCAAGGAAACCCCTGCAGCCTACTAGGACTGTAGGGGTGATGGTTATCTTCTTTTGGTGTTTTTTTGTTTGTGAACCCTGCAATCTTAGGGTGTGTTTTTTTTTCTTTTTTTTGTTCCTTTTCTTTTTCAGAAGAAAAACTATATAGACTCTCCCAAACTTCCACAAATCAAATCAGAGGGTGTTTTTTTTTTCCAGTAAGGATCAACTAGAAAACTAGGAATACATCATTCAATTGAACGGTCAAACTTTTCACCTCAACAACTTTGCTTGAGGAATCTAATCTAGCACATAACACTAGTCACGTTGCTGGGGCAAATGATAAGCAAAGAGACTCACCAGCTCAGCATCTCTCTTCCACACTACTCCTAGTCGAAATTTCGTGGAGAGAACCTTGTTACTCAGCTACCCCACATCGCTACAGAGCAATAAAGAAAGGGAACATACTCTAGTAGATTCCTATTTAGTCCACCATACATTATGAAATTCACTAAGTTATGCACAAACATCAGTCCCCTTATTAAAACACTCTGAATATGAATATCCCTAGTTTTTAATTTCTCGAGTCCTAAATTAATTAGTTTAAAACAAGAAATCGTGTCATTCAAAAGATATAACTCCATAAAGCACTGTGTTACAGAAGAAAATAAATAAAGAAAAAGTAACAAAACCAACTGGCATAATAATCGAACAATGAAGCACCAAAAGATAGCTGACATAAGTAGGTAGTGGTCTTCAAAGTGAAATAAATACTCGAGCTGCACAAAACTCCAGCACTAACCACTAATCGTTAACAAATTAGCTCAATCAAAAAATAAATAAAACCCATGCATTTTAGACCAAGCACTTAGCCAAATAACCCGAAACGTAAACTTGAAGCACTGAAGGAATGTCCCCAATCGTGTGTGCAACTAACTACCTAACATCATGAAGACTAATAACCTAAAGTGTGCTAAGAATTAAAACCCCAAAAACATCAGAAAGTTTGATTTTTTCAAATGCAGATATTTTTATTTTTTATTACTTTTGTCAAAAGGGAAAAAAAGATAAAAACACAATAAACTCTAAGAAAACCACCCTAAACTGAAATCCTCAAACTCCCTAAGATCCTCTAATGCAAACAGTAACCCTAATCCAAAATCAATAACACTATCAAAATCAAACAAACACCTAAACTACCATCTATAGGAGGCTCCTGAATGGCCTCTAATATAAGAACATCAGAGATCATACAATCACTGTCAGGCGCATCACTAGAAGTCTCCAATATTTCATGGAGTGGAACTAAGACATCATCATCATAGTAAGGTATAAGTGCCACTGGTAAAGCATCTAATGAATGCCCCTCGGTCACATCCATATGCCAACAAATATAATCCCAACATGGACATGGAACACTAATCTGCAGATCATGGTAAGATGGAGTAAGGTGGTAGACAGTAGATCCATATCGAGCAAATTCTTGCTACTCTCTACTGACCCTGGACTTGACCAGCACCACGCTCAGGAGAAAAGACACTACTAAAATCATGACACTGGTAAGTGTAACCTATCATATCCTGCATGGTAGTGGTACCATAGTGTTGAAAATATGTGCAACACTGCCAACACAGTAACTGAGCATGCATAAATAGATGCCTCTGACAAGACCTACAACCAAATGGAAGATGATATTGCAAGCAAAAGATAACTACAAAAGATGTACCACAACAGGCCTCACCTCATGGAGCAAATAAGAACCTGTCATGCATCTGAAATCGTGGAATACTATAAGGGCCTGCATGAGCAGGGTCAGGACTATCATCATCAAGACGAGGACACAGAGCATCCATCTGTAAAATCTCCATACTTGTATGCCATTAAAAATTATTTCCCCCACCCAAACAAAACAAAACAAAGAAAAATAAGCAAGAAAGCAATTTAAGAAACCATCTACCCATACTCAAATGATTCAACTAAGTCAGAAAAGGTTTCAAATGAAGACCATTAACACAAAAAGGTGCATGAACTGCCTTTAAATCCTGAATATCCACTTAACCATTAGCATACACTTCTTTGACTTGAAAGGGACCTAACCATTGTATACAAAGTTTCCTTGGAAATTTATATTAACGACTATCATACAATAGAACTAAATCATTCCGCTCAAAAGCCTTAAGCTTTAAATGTCTATCATGCCAGGCTTTCCTTCGTTTATAACGAGCTTCAATACGTTGTAAAGTGAACATACGATCCTCATCCAATTTAAATTACTTGCACAGACCTTTAGTAAGAGTTTTCCACTCACCAAGACAATTAGACAATGCCACACATAAAGTAGGAACCTCCAATTCGATAGGAAATTTAGCTTTAGTCTCGTAAACCAAACTAAAAGATGTGTTATTAGTTGTGACTTTATAAGCAGTCTGATACGCCCAGAGTGCTTCTGGTAAGCACTCATCCCAATCTCGTCTATTCTCGACGACTGTTTTGGTTAAGGTTGCCATCACAACACGATTGGTAACCTCTACAGCACCATTAGTACGTGGATAATACATGGTAGACTTACGATGCTTAATCTTATAAAGACCCATCAATTTTGAAATTAAATTATTCAAAAAGTGAGATCCACGATCACTGACTAATTCTAGTGGGCAGCCAAAACGAGTAATAATGTTCTCATAAAGAAAGAGAGCAACATCCTTGCCTTGATCAAATTTGAGTACTTTCGCCTCCACCCATTTGGTGACATAGTCCGTACACACCAAAATATGACGATTAGAATGATATCATGTAGGTGGATTAATGGGACCAACAAAGTCTATACCCCATTTTTCAAAAGGTGCCAAGGCCAATACATGAGTCAATGGCATGGCAGAGCGCTTAGTCAGTCACCCAGTACGTTGGCATTTATCACACTTGTGACAATGTTCATATGTATCTTTGTATAAGGTAGGCCACCAATAACCAAAAAATAAGACTTTCTGTGTGTCAAATCTCTTGCAAATTAACCCCCACAGGGTTCATCATGTAATGCAATTAAAATTTGCGGTACCTCATCTTCACGAACACACCTTTGATAAATCTCCTCCCTCACGAGGAAAATATTTATATAAATAACCTGACATTAAAACATAGGAGCGTGACTGCAACAAAATACGACGGCATTCATGCTTAGGTGCAGTTGGTGGATACTTAGTCATACTAAGAAAATTAGCAATATCTGCACATCATGCAAGTCATCATCTACACCTTTCTCTGTATCATCCATAATTAATCGAGACATATGGTCTGCAAGAACATGGGATCGGCCCACACGAGTAATAACTTCAAAATCAAATTCTTGAAAAAGCAACATTCACCGAGCAACTCGACCACTAAGCTCGGATTTATTCAATAAATATTTTAATGCCTCATGATCCACATAAAAAATAAACTTATTGCCCAAAAAATAATGCCTAAACTTGGTAATAGCAAATACCATCGACAAATACTATTTCTCAGTTGTGGTATAGTCTTTCTTGGTGTCACTTAAATTACGACTAGAATAATAAATTGGATGATCAATGTTCTTATCATTTGCTTGGCACAGAACCACTCCCACTGTATCCATAGAAGCATCGGCATGAATATGAAACTCTTTAGACCAATCCGGTGAAACCAAAATTGGTCCTTCCACCAACTGAAGTTTTAATTTCTCAAATGCAGCTTGGCATACTGAATCCCAATCATAAGGTTGATTTTTCTTAAGTAAAGCAATCAAGGGGGAAGCCACCGTTGCAAATGATTCAACAAAGCACAGATAAAAATTTAAATACCTAAAGATGTGACCCTTCGTTGATCACCTAAACATAAAACAATATTGGTAATCTCCTTCTTATCTGTTAACCCTAACTTAAGCATTGTTTCCTTTGTTATCAAATTCACCGCTGCCCCACCATCCAACTAAGCTCTGAATATCATATGCTCCATCACTTCCATGTCTACAATTGGAGCCCTTGGATCCAAGAACAAATCCACAATCCTTACGGGTCGAACACTTTTATCCGCTTGAACAGTTTTTGCCTTAGATGAAACAGTCGTAGAATTACCCCTTTTTGCCCTTCTCCATACTAGTCTATGATAGATCTCCCTTCTACAAGTAGGGGCAATTTCTAGTAATTGTCTTAGATTAATCTACTAATGTAAACTCTCCAACTCATCCCACACATCAAAGGATTTCCTTGATTCACTACACCCTCCTTAATCTTTGGGGAATTTAAAGGAATGGGTAAAACTAGTTGATCCTCCAAATAGGGTGGCGAATCGGTCGCATCTTTCTCTACATCATGATCTTTTGCATGTCTTGGTAAAGATGTCTCTTTTTGTCATAGTGTTATTAGGCTCTGTCAAACCTAAATCATTTTCTTAATCTAAGATAATCACTGGGTTTGATTTTGAATGAGTGATTTGCTCAAATCATAACATCTGAGTTAAAGATAACATGTTTTTTCTTAATTGGTTTATCCTCTAATTCTTCCACAATTTCTACCAAATTTCCAGTCGAATTAGTAATGCCTTTACCCTTATCTTGATTCTTCAAAGAAGTACCTTCTCTTGAGAAATCTTTTTCGTAATGACCCTCACAACCGCACTTGGCACATAAGAAAATGTAGTCCTTTCGTTTCTGCTCATTTGGGTAGAACCTAGCTACATGTCTAGGTTGTTCACATCTCCAAAAAACCATGCTTGTTCCTGCATTGTTATTGTTCCTTCTAAAATTAAGATTTCTATAGGGTGATGGTCACCTCTCATTTCCAGAATACCCTCCTTGTCTTTGATTCCTTGGCACTGGGGGTGCTCCTTGAGTAGGCATACCTCTCAGCATTAATTACCTATTAGGAGGACCTATTGGATAAGTCACATTTTGACTATCCATATAATTATAATATGTTCGCATTTGGGCTTCTTGTTGCTGTAAATGGGTCTGTTAACCCAACATTGATCCTCCACATGATTATTTCTCGAACAATACTCGCAAAACAAATTTATTGGTTGATCAGGCACCACTCTACTTGGCGTAGGACATTCTGTTGCTAAGTGTCCAAAACCATGGCATTTCCCACACCAAGTATTAGACCTTGGGGGCATGGAATTTCCCTAACTAGATACTTGAGTTGAACTTGTCGCACTAGTGGGCTGACTAATAGCATAAACTCCATTCACATTGGTATTTACTTTCGCTAAAATCTCTTTCTTCATATCTATCAATGATTTAGCTATTAACTCAGCCACCTTAAACTCATTTAAAATCCATCTTGTAGGTGCAGTAACTGTTGATGGGGATGGATATATTGGGGGTACCATGTATGGATTTAGTCGTGAATATGGTATTGATGATGGTGTAACCCCCGCACTTGTCATATAAGCAGCATGAGGAGCTATTGGAGCTCTTGCATACGGTGCGCTAGTTGCCATAAAGGGTAACATACTTGAGGAAACTAATCCAGGATTGTTATATAATCCTTTCCTCCTTAGTTTTCCTAATTGCACCTCTTCCCACCAACGTGCCTCTGTCTTTGTATCTTCTACATTAGCTGGTCATTTAAGGCTTACGGGTTCCCTGACAATCTCCTGCAATCCTTCAATAAACTTCTGTTTCTGCATATCCTCTAAAGGAGCATTTTGCCCCATCTTTCTAATTAATGTTTCTATCTTTTCAATATAATGCTCCAGAGTTTCTCCTGGGGTTTGTGTTAGATAATCAAATTCTAATCCCAAATGGCCTTGAAACCCTTGCCATCTAAACTTATTTATGAATGCACCTCTTAACACTGCATAAGTCACCTAGTGATGGCAGGAAGATTTCCATACCACAAAGCTGCTTCATCCTTCAAAGTGGCTAGAAATATATGCAACTTTTGATCATCATCAATGATCTCATTCGCTATACATGTAACTTCAAACCGTTGGACATGCATATTTGGACCATCATCCCAACGGCCAGAGTATTGAGTGAAGCCGGTAAGCCACACAGGTGTTCTCACAGCCATATAGAATGATCTTAGTACCTCCTCTAAATCTTCAAAGATTGGAACCTGTTCTTTTGGGTCTGCAAATAACCTACTAAGACCCCAATATTCTGCAAGACTATAGATACTATTATCTTCTATTGTATGTTCAACAAATTCTTTTTCTTTTCTATATCCTAAAGTTTCAATGGAGAACTTATCAAACCTCGCAAAATCATCGTTTTGAGCCTCTTCTTTTGCTTCTTCTTCCTTCTTATCACTAGTAGTTGACCCCTTCTTTGAGGTACCTTTATTGGTACCACTCATTCCCTCCAGAGCTTCCTGTTTGCTTCTCCCAATCGTAATCTGACGTAGTTCCAATAGAAGACAACTCCCCAGTTATTTTTCTGGTTTCTAATGATAAATTTAGTCCACCTTACAAAGTATTCTGTAGCTTTTTGTTCAACTTTTCTGGCTGCTCTACTATCTCTCAGCCTTTCTTTCCAATCTTTTTCTTGCTTACTCATCCCGTGCTAACATTTGACTTTCACTCATTCACTCTGGCGTGTAATGATTGTCCCATCAAACACATCCCTCTATCCTGTCTCTATTGCAAGATCCCTTGCTTATGGAGGCTTAACTTATGTAGGATATCACATAGTTCCTTGTCTTCCACACCATAAGGTAATTCTTCACTAGGCTTTTCTACTATGCCCAAAATCTCAGTCACATCTCTTGCATCCCTAGTATCAAATGTTACTTTAACACCCTTAGTTAATACTACCCACTTTGACACGTTAGCGCAATCTATTTGCCTAAACAATTTGTATCCCTCTCTCGTAAACCAATTGTAATGATGTTTTATGCTAATAGTATTCAGTTGAATTTCATCAACTAACTTAAAGTGTGCTGCTACCAAGACAATTCCCTTTGCTTCATCTTGGAACATCCAGTTCCAAGTGCATAATTGCTCAATGTCAACCCACAGTTGAGGTAACAAATTATTACCCCCATCTACCAAATTGGTATCCCTTTCCTTGTTGACAATGATACGTTGTTTAGCCTTGGGTAATTCAGGAAAGAAGTTTCGCAAGAAAACTTCATTATAGTGGTACATCAAAACCCTAATAGCTTAGATCAATACTTTGTTGAGTAAGTTTCAAAATAACTAGCTAAATCCTTCAGTAGGGTCAAATAGGTGTAAGATTCTAATCCTAGGCTCTATAGCTTCTCTCCATCTCTCAAAGGAGACTCCTTATATGTTGCTCTTGCCAAACTTGTGGCGATTTGTTATCCTCCACTCCCTTCACTTCCAAAAATTAGAAACCTTCTTAATTTTCCACTCCTCTCACTAATATTCACTAATCCTCTCTAAATCTTGTAGAAACTCTCTCTCAATACCCAAGAATGGTTGCCAAGAATGGAATGAGGCTGAAGGAGATGCAAGAGGGGATCAAATGTAGCCTTCCATTTTGCTGGAAATGAGGCAAAGAAATCAAAGAAATCATCAACATACTCTTGCATGATGGTGCCCATTTTTTTGTGTCTTCTTCTCCCTTCCTTCAACCTCTCTCTTCACAAGACACTCTCCACATAACTTCTTGATCAACCTAAGTCACCCATGAGAAGGAAAAAACATATCAAGACTTGGGAAATGATGATCAAATCCAATGGAGATAGGTCTAACAATGAATATGAGGACTGTTGTTCCTTCAGTGATGACGAGAGTGAAGGAGAGATTGACATGATAGAGTACGACACTGAGGGATAGGTGATAGAGAAAATACAAGTAGACTCCAAATCACGCAAGGGAAATGCCTTTAGAATCAAAAGAGGAGTCATGCACATGGGTTGCAATCGCACCTGGTTGAAGCAAGTAGGTGCAATAGACTTTTAGCAAGCAGGCCTAGCAACCAAGTGCCACGCCATTGCTTAAGACGTATTTACCATCAAAGCCACGACCACCAGGAGAGACTCCCTCTTCTAGTGAAGATGGAGAGTTTGAATCCAAGTGGAAAGTAAGCTCAAATAGTGATCCCGAGATACCTTGACCTTCCAAGACTAGATGCACCAAGGGGACTTACCCGTCCACCTTAGGCACCGTAGATTAAAGGAGGGAAGAAGGAAGTAGCCTAAGGACGCATAGGAAGAGAGAAAGAACACTGCAAGACCTGGAGATTCACCAAGTTCAAGAAAGGTGATAGGGTAGTGATCTTGCTAGGGACCAAACGCCAGGGGCAAGCACAAGAGAACCCATAGAAGGACCTGCTAGGGTCAAGGAGGTCAAATCAGCCAGGGAGGGAGAGACACCCCGACCTGTCTTTATAGTCGATGACCTAGCCAAGGCAAAGGAATCAAGTCTCATCGCTCTCTTGCACAAGTATATAGATGCCTTTGCTTGGTCCCTGGAGGAACTCAAAGAGGTAGGGACTCACAATATACCCATGACACCCGATGCAACGCCAATCAAGTAGCCACCCATAACCCATGAATCCAAAGCATACCCACGTTGTCAAGGAGGAAATTGATAAGCTAATGAGAGCAGGATTCATCTACAAGATTGAGCACATAGACTGGGTCTCACCCATAGTCATTGTACTAAAGAAGAATGGGAAGATCAAAGTGTGTGGTATCAACTACAAGAAGGTAAATGCTGCTACAAAGAGAGATGATTATCCATTGCCATATACCAAGCACATACTCAAAAGAGTAGCTAGTAAAGAGGCCTACAATGCTCATCGACAATCTGTGTGTTCAATCCACTTGGAAGGAGCATATAGACAAACTTTGAGATGTCTTTGAACAGTGTCAATTATATCATCTCTTGTTGAACCCTGTAAAGTGCCAATTTTGGGTGAAGCACGGATGCATCCTAGGACACGTGGTGTCGAAGAACGGCATTGCCACCGACTTCTCAAAAGTCAAGGTTATCATCAATCTCCCACCACCAAGTGATTACAAGGGAGTTCAGTACTTCCTGGGCCATACAGGGTATTATCAGTGGTTTGTGTTGAACTATGCATTGATTGCTAGACCTTTATACAAGATGTTGATCATCTTTAAATGGACCGAGGAATGCCAACACGCATATGAGCAACTAAAAAAATACTCTAACCACTACACCAATTCTACAAGACCCAGATTGGACAATCATTTTTCATGTTCATATTAATGCTTTTAAATTCATTGTAGGAGCGATGTTGTGCCAACCTAGTGAACACAACTTAGACTATCCTATGAGCTTTGCTAGTAGACAACTCACGAATACAGAAATGAATTATTCGACAATGGAGAGAGAGGAGCTAGCCATGGTATTTGTTGTAAAGAAGTTTCAACATTATCTTTTGGCGCTACGCCCTTTATCTTCTTTGTTGACTACCAAGCCGCCTTGCTCTACCTTGTTAATAAATAGTGCGCCATCGAACACATAGCTCAATGGTTATTTCTGCTTTTAGAATTTGACTTCTCTATGGTTGTGCGTAAAGGAAAGAAACATTATATGGTCAACCACATGTCTCAAATCCCTACCCATAGGAGAAGCCGCTAGCCAAGGCATTGCAGACAACGGAACTACCCAATGCACATCTATTCAGTCTATCCTAGTGAACACAACTTAGACTATCCTATGAGCTTTGCTAGTAGACAACTCACGGATATGGAAATGAATTATTCGACAATGGAGAGAGAGGAGTTAGCCATGGTATTTGTTGTAAAGAAGTTTCAAAATTATCTTTTGGCGCTACGCCCTTTATCTTCTTTGTTGACTACCAAGCCGCCTTGATCTACCTTGTTAATAAATAGTGCGCCATCGAACACATAGCTCGATGGTTACTTCTACTTTTAGAATTTGACTTCGCTGTGGTTGTGCATAAAGGAAAGCAACATTATATGGCCGACCACATGTCTCACATCCCTACCCATAGGAGAAGCTGCTGGGCAAGGCATTGCAGACAACGGAACTACCTGATGCACATCTATTCAGTCTATCCAGTGAAAGAGATTTGTTTAGAGCTGATTTGACACCTTACTAGACAGATGACATAGTCCAAGTGCTTGAGCACGAACTCCATGAACAATTAATAGAGAAAGCTTGGCTTAGGTGACTCATTCTCAAAGTCCAACCTTATCAATAGCATGCCAACTCTATCGACCAGGGCAAGATGGATCGCTGCACAAATGTGTGTGCGAGCATGAAAGGCATAACACATTTGCAGAAGCACACGGCAAAATAGTAGGAGGGCATTTCAACGGAGATATAACAACCCACAAGGTGCTACAATCTTAGCTATGGTGGCCTACTCTTGTGGGAGCTTTCGCTCAACCGCCAAGACCCATGGACCACTTATTGTTCAAGCGTTCCAAGCTGAGCCCTAATGGCTACCTCTCACATAGCCAATGCGCCATCCATATCTGCGGGTGTAGTGAGCTTACCTCCATGCCGATTGAGTTACCTTCTCTCTCGTGCACTCCAATAGCTCCACGATTCAAGTGCAAGCTTCAAGCAAGCTCCATCCTCAAGCTCCACGCTCCAAGCTCCATCGCCGCGAGCAAGACAAGAGAAGAGAAAAGAAGAGAAGAAGAGAGGAGAAGATGGAGAGCTTCTCCTCCCTGGTTCCTCACCCTCACACACTCACACTCCCTCTCTCAAGCACAAGCTCAAGCAAGCAAGAACAAGAAGAAGAAGAAGAAGAAGAAGAAGAGGAGACCCACTTTTGGCCACACACAAGAATGAGCTTCTCATTCACTTTTCAACTTTATATACAAAACCCTAAATCCCTTTTGGGCGCTCATCCCCTTATCCCCTTTTTTACATGGCCGGTCATGGCTTAGGCCCTTTTTCCCATTGTCCTTCTATCTTCCTAGCTTCCTTTCCACTGCCCGTCTACATTTACAAATTGCACGGGTGAGAGCCCGGCGCTCCTTGAATTAAACCATGATGTGCTTGCGCTCTTTTACAAGAGTATTGACTTGCGCTTTTCCTTGTGCGCCTTGTTCCCTTATTTAGGACTTTTCTCCTTGTGCGTCTTTGTCTTCCATTTCACTTTGCCTTGGCCTTTGTCTTCTGCTTTAGCTTTTCCATATTTTCCACCTTATTTGTCTTCTGGTCAACATTACCCCCTCCTAGACGAGTGCCAATCCCATGGCACTCATTGTCGTAGGTAGCAAGCTTTTGCATGCACTGAAGACGTGGGTGGCAAGGATATCTGTGGTTGCCATGGAGGAGTGTTGGTAGTGGTGGGGAGGAAGGTCGTTGGGGGCACGTTGGTAGTTTAGGTGGCTGGTGGTAGGGCTATTCTTTGTGGGGATTGCATTGATGGAGTACAAGTGGAAATTTGTTGGGGATTCTGCACATGACGATTCTTGGCAAGCTTGCAGGATGATAAAGGATAGGAATTCAGAGTTGAGTGTCGATGAAGAGTGAATGACACCTTCGTTGGGGTCTTCAATACCTGCAATGGAAAACCTCTCATAGGTGGTCTCTCCCTAGGGGTAGTACTAGTCTTCTCTACTGTGCACAATACATATTTTAATTAGTTTGGGAGATTGGTCGAACTCTAAGAAAGTTGAGAGTATTGTCCTACACTTAAGGACCCAAACGGTGTATATATTTTGGTGCAGATATTATGTGAGTGCTCGTGCATACTTAGATATTATGTAGTTAGAAGACCGCGGGTTGGTTTCTCATAACAATGTGGGAATGAAGCAAAGTTGTCCATGTTGAGAAGAAGTACACCTGAAGGTAACATAATTGAACACAGGGACACTGCCCTATCGTTAGCTAATAGCTATTGGACCTACGTGACGAGGACAGTGTACTTTGCATGGCCATTCGTGCGGTGCTTACCACAATTGATTGCAATGGTATTAAGGCAAAGTGCAAGAAGGAATCATGTGAATGGGTCAAGGTGACAGGTCTAACCATAGACGAGACAAGCCCCCTAGGTATGTCCTGCCCTTGATGTGCCCTAAACAATTGTGGGTGATGCTAAGGGGCTAGGGGACTGGGGACGGAGCCAGCCGACCAAGGTCACTGGACATACCTAATTTGAGGACCCCTAGGTGATGTGATGTGATCGTGGGTGCTTTGTATATTTTTCTTCTTTGCTTTTCTCGCTTTTTTTTTGTTTTCTTTTTCTTGTGCCTTTTTTCTTTCTTTCTTTCTCTTTTTTTTTTTTGGACTTCCCGGAGTACAACCATTGCAATATGTTGAGGCTATTAGCCTTTCAATGGGTTGGGAAATGTCAAGCTTTGAAGGTTCATGAAATGGATATTACAGTGATGATTGTGCCCTAGCCTCGTTGTTAGAGAAGCAGTCATTGAGATGGGGAGATACACTTGAGATATTGCAACCCTCTTTGGAACATGCGACGTTGGTACAATTGGGGTAACAGCTGCCATGAGTGCCCGGCGTAGAGTGTAACCCAAAAAGACGAAGTGGTTAAGATCATGCTTTGGCCCATGCGACATGGGCACTCATAAGGGTGATTCTTCGCGTTCGGCAGCGTGGTTTTGTCGCGGTGCTTTGTGAGGTTGGTGGTCTTGTGGTGACTTGGGCATTGAACACATTCGCACAAAAACCTATGTTATCCTGCATCCACTTGTCACTTCATGAGAGTATATGCAAGTCGCATGCGTCAAGTACAATGAACAAATGCAATCATATCAAGATATTACTTTTTCAAAATCCTATGATGCTGATTGTGATGCCTATTCTGGTGCTTGTTAAAGACTTGGCATATATTAGCAATAGGTGAGGAAAGTGTGTACAACCGGGGAGCCTGCTCCTTTAACCCTCAAAAGACAAAAAGTTATGGCAGGATGGCCTTTGTTAAGTTGCTTGCATATCATAGGAGCTACTCTATTTGCACAGGCGGGGTTGATGGAGGCTCTACTGG
Source organism: Lygodium microphyllum (assembly GCF_053477565.2). NCBI lineage: Eukaryota > Viridiplantae > Streptophyta > Polypodiopsida > Schizaeales > Lygodiaceae > Lygodium > Lygodium microphyllum. Next base: position 42,528,909 of record NC_141159.1, read on the forward strand.
TGAGGGGCTCCTGTGAGGTTGGGCAGGGAAGATGTCGGCTGGGACCTGAATGGTGTAGTCTCTGGCCGCAACCATTTCCAAAATGCTTTTGAAAAATGCATCAAATTCTTCCTTGTCTCGAGCTTCCCTTTCTGCCTTTGAGCACCTGGTGCCTGAGCATCTGTTGGGGGCTCAAACAATCGGTGTTGCCATGCCTTGTGTTCTTCTTTGAGCATCTATTCCCCTGGCCTGGGGATTCTTCAGCCTACGTCCGGGGTGGTGTCACTTGGGACCTCGTTTCTTTGCATACCTTTTGAGGCTAGGCACGTAGCGCACCAGCGGAGGAGCTTGTGCTGCATGTTCCCTTCGATGTTATTAGTCCTTGATACAAGATAAAACCATTCGCATGGAAGGGATTATAGTGTGGGTTATCAAGCGCATATGGCGAGAAGGGGAGGGGTGAGGCATGCAGTGTTTGTTGTAGAGGGATGGCCCCCATGATTATGTTCATTTGGCCTCCAGTCATTAGCAGATCTTGGCTCATGCTAAGTTACATGGACTGGTTGTCATGGAGTGGGGCAAGGCTCATCCTTGAAAGGATAGATCGGAAAGGGGGAAAGGTATATAGAAAGGGATGGTACCCTGTCTACACCATCAAAGAGGTTGGTCAGGGCTTCCTATGGTGGTAATGAGGGTTGCATGCCCTCCACCTGGAGGTGGGAATGGTCACACAACTTCTAAATGTGTGGTGAGAGGAGGACTTGAGGAGCTTAGTCTATTGAACCCAACTCTTCTCCCTGCGCTTGACTATTATTGCTTGTGTGTGTTGATAGTGTCTATACAGGGTGACAAAAGTCATTGTTTATTTATATACATATCTATGAATCCATGCACTTCATGAGGATAAAAGCCAATTGTAGAACTTCGGATTGTACTAGAGTGTGATACACGCATCTAGCACTCATAGCAGCTTACTCAATACTGATAGATATTTTGCAACATCGAGTAGCATGGAACCTTGTCCGAGTCTATTGGCAGCATGTAACTCCTCCTCAGTGAGAACCTTATCAGACAGAGAGTTCTCTTGGCTAGTTTTAGCTAAGTCCGTACCCCGAATGGTAGTCAGCACTCGAAAGGAAGTTGGTGCCACATAGGTTGGGTCTCTTTGAGACCACCATTTGGCTAATCGCTCCTCTGAGACTGTCATGATCGAGGCTCCTAGTTTGGCCATTGCAACGCGGTTTTCACACCAATGTTGTTCAAATTGACTCCGACCCTCTGATAGTTGCTTTAGTTGCTCCATCTCTAAGAGATTTGGTTGGCAGAGCACCTCATTGAATGTGATAGTTAAGCGTAGTTTGTCGGCTTCCTCGTCAAAGATGGCTCGCATGCGTTCATACGCCTATTATAGTGCTTCTCAAGATGTTCTTGCTCTTCCTAGGATAAGGGAAATGGCAAGTATTCTTGAAGCTGCTCTTTAGGGAATGCGCCCATGTCTGCTAGGACATAGACACGTACAAACACTTTGAGCTTAGCATCCAACTCGGTTAAGCATTCTGTGACACTTCTATGTTCAACGAGGGCTTGCTCAATTGCTATCTCATGCAAGGTTCTAGGAGTTTTCCTGGGCTTCAACATTGCTGGGGGCTCAGGCCTAGACGAGCAAGTTTGGCCAATGCTAGGATTTCTTATGCTCTTGGGGTTTCCATGTTTCTCCTGAGGCTTCGTTATTGCGTCATGGTTCTCCTTGGATGTGACTGGTATAAATTTGCCACCCTGTTGTGATAGCATTGTATCCACTCTTGATTGGTCAATGCGAGTTCTATTGTTGGTGGATTGAGTGTTGCAAGCAGCCGTTGATGGTAACGAGTGCTCTGATTTTTCAAAGCACACGGATGTGTCTGAGGTTTCACCACTATTAGGAGAGGCATCAATGGGTTCATTGTTGGATGGACTCAATGCTTTATTCCTTAGCTCTCTAGCGCTCTTGGTCGCAATGTTCTTAGGATCCACAACCACCTATGACTGTTGTTGTCTTCGTTGTTTTCTTCTCTTTTTCTTGGTCAGTGAAGGTGCATCTCAGCATTGATGTGCTTGGTTGGCCCTCAGCATTCTCTTTCTCTAGTGTGTCATCATGGGACATAGCCATGGCCTGCTGAATAGCCTTGCTAGGTTGTGAGGGTACAACTGCCTCCCTTTTCGGAGAGTCTAGCTCTTCACCCAATTCCCTTGTGTTTAACTCCTCCAGCCTAGGCTTTAGGCACTTTGAAAGTGCTGGAGTTGTCAAGGAAGTTGGTTGCGATACCTCCTCCACAAGTAAACTACTAAGAACACGTTCCACAAGGGGCATTGTCACGGCCAAGGGCTGTGACTGTTGTGATCCCTAATTGGAAGTAGTAGCGGCTAGTCCAGTGGGCTGGCTACTCCTGGTGGATTGTGGTGTTAGGTCCCTAGGGAGATCAGAAGTGGTCATGTCTTTTGTTGCCCTTTGAGCATTCATCTGTGTAGATCAAGCATGAGTTGATCTAGTCACATTAGGTTGCACAGGCATATCCCTAGGTCGTGAGCTATGGGATTGTGTCATGTCCCACCTCTTAGACATTTGGAAGCTTAGATGGAGATAGAGATTGGGATTGAGCAGCCGCCCTTGATGAATACTATTGTGCTTCCTGTGTCTGTTTGGGAAAAGAGGGTGTAGGAGATCTAGGACTCTTAGGTGGACTTGGCACTGGCTGTTTGCTCGAGGCTTTTAGATGATTGTACCATGTGCTTTGTTAAGCAATCAGCCTTGGCATGAGCAATGTTGTGCCTATGATGCCTGTTATCCTCTTGGGAAATCAAAGGCTTTTTGGGCACTAATGGCTTTTGTGTACGCTCAATGGTTACATATGACATCTGCTTATTAAGCATGCTAGGCTGAGGCTCTTTCTTTCGAACACTCATGTTTGGTTTCTTGCCTCGAGACCTAGAGTTTCTCTTAGATTTCCTCCTATGCTTCATTGCTTTTGATACAATCTAGCCTTCAGCTGATAGAGGTGGTTTAGCAGGGGGTTTTGGTACCCAAATCCATTGGTTACCTGCGTAATACCCTTGAGCACGTAGCAACGCTTTGGATATCCATCGCGACGTTGTGCTGACCCTCCATCGATGCTTTCGTCTATAAGGCTTGGGCTTCTTTTGGGGTCTTCTACGATATTTGTAAGTCCAAAGCCCGTCCTTGGCATTGTTCCTTGACCTTCTTGTTTCAGGCATGGCCTCACTCACTGGTTCTCGTTGTTCGACTTGTGCTTGTATTAACTCTTTCAACAAGTCCTTGCTCTTGTTAGTAGGCTCGACTGTTATGTCAGCACCTTCCTTGCCTTTCCCTCGAGGTTCAATGAGGTCACCCTTGCTAAAGGTTATGACTATCCTCACACCTGGTAGTGTCAAGTGTATCCTCTGTGCTACATAGTCAGCCTCACACTTGGTTGCCCTTTTGAAGGGTCTTCCTAGGAGGGTTTCCTTCCCGTAATTAGCACTTTTTGAAGGAACATGAAATAGGATAGGCAAGCTTTCAGTTTCAATTTTCGCAAGGATTTTACACTTCCCTATGAGTGCTTGTGGGTATCCCTCGTAAGGGCTAAGAGTTGCATTAGTCGGTGTGAGCTCTGGTTGGCCTAGTAGGGTCCATGATTCATAGGTCAAGATATTAAAATCTGCTCCTTCATCAATTAGACCACCGATAGTATGCTCTCTTTTCATAGTGAGTTTGACCCTAAGATAAGCAGGTGGTACTATGTCTTCGTCTTTTGGGTCTTGGCTTGTAAATTTAAGCCTTCTGACAAATGCCCTTGAGTCCCTAAGTGCACGACTAGATGTGGATTCTCCACAGATGTCTTGGGTCGTCTATGCAGTGCTGCTCAAGGTACATCTCTCATCAAGAGTGTCATGTCTAGTCATCTTCGCATTTGTAGCTTGTTGATGTTGCATTTTTCTTTGACTAGACACGGTCTAAACACAATGTCTTTGTGTTCTCATGGTGTGGACTTTTTGCCCTTGATGGCTAGATTGGCATGTTGAGGTTCTAGGGTCTCTTTTTGTCTTTGTTTGGGTGTGGGCTTCTGTTTGCTGCTTTGTAAGTGAAGATCTAGGCTTGTGTAGAGCCATTTCCACACTAGAGCCTAATCTAGAGGACCTGTTACGATGCACGTTTTCTCTCCAACCTACTTGGGGGAGGTGTGGAGGGGGCAAAGCCCCCTCTGTGGGGGTCCGAGGGGGGGGCAGTCCCCCTCAGCCCGCAAGGCCATTATGGTAAACACCATGCACAATGTGGAGAACCATTTATAGCCAAATTTTGAACTACCTGCTCTAAGTTTCAGCCCAATGATGGATCTGTGATGTGCCTTTAGCTCTACGTAGCCTTTGGGGTCAATTTCGGGGCTTAGATGCATCAAAATTTGTGTTCTAGTTACCTATCTGATTTTGACAGTTTTTTTGTCCGATTCTCAGATGTCCGATTTTCAAGAGTCCGATTATCAGAATCGGACGTCCAATTTTGGGTTGGTCCAATCGGCCCAGTGGTCCGATTTTGGTCACATGCGATTTCTGAAAGGATGTCCAATTTTGACAGGTGTCTGATTCTGAGTGGTCCAATTCCTTATGTCCGATTTCCAGGGTCCTAGTGTCCGATTTTTAAAATTGAACAGTTTAATGTCCGATCCAACAGGACGGTTCAGTGTCCGATCTGACAGGTAAAGGTGGTCCGATTCTGGGATTGGTCCTATTTTGGGATTGGTCCGATTCTGGGACTGGTCTGATTCTAGGAATCGGATCAGAAGGGTGGTCCGATTTTCAGAGTCGGACGGTTTTTGGAGAGGTCCGATTTTCAGAGTCGGATGGTCCGACTCCAGAGATAGGGTAATCCTATTCTAGGACTCAGACAAACTGGTCCGATTGCGTGGCCAACGGCATGCGAGTTGCACACAACGCCTCTAGGCTGACGTCTACTTCACCGAATTGTGCCATGCCGTCTAATTAGATGCAAAGCAACAAAGGGAAACTCCTGGCGTACCTGAAAACAGTGTGGCACTCGAATCAATCAGCATGTCGACGATCTCCCGCAGCTCTCTCTTTCTCTCTTTCTCCATGGCTCTCAAGCTCACTCTCTTCTTAGAGGGCAGGATGTCAAATGTGGCCTTTCCTGGTTCCATGGGCCTCTTGTTACCCCATCCCAGCCTGCTGTGACCTTAGAGGTTAGTCCCTCATACTCTTCCAGCCAGAAATCTGAATCTGTGCCCCTATTTCCATGTTTCAGCCTGTTATACAGCAACAGAAAACCTATTGTTTTCCTTCTTTTTTCCTATCCTAACCTTAACCTAATGCAACAAAAATAAAAACCAGAGATGGAGATGGATGGTCCAACAACAAATCAAAAACCTACTTGCTAAGGAGATCGAATACCTCTTCAAACTCCCTCACTTTCTACATATCTACCTCAAGCACCGGTTCAGGGAAAACCCTACGTCAATGCTCGATTCGAAGCACACAAGCACTCAAGGCTTGAATTCGTAGGTCCCGGCACAACAGAACCAAAATGTGGGAGCTTTCACTCAACCGCCAAGACCCACGGACTGCTTATTGTTCAAGCGTTCCAAGCCGAGGTGCACTAATGGCTACCTCTCACATAGCCGACGCGCCATCCATATCTACAGGTGTAGTGAGCTTACCACCATGCCGATCGAGTTGCCTCCTCTCTCGCGCACTCTAGTAGCTCCATGATTCAAGTGCAAGCTTCAAGCAAGCTCCATCCTCAAGCTCCACGCTCCAAGCTCCATCGCCGCAAGCAAGAGAAGAGAAGAGAAGAGAAGAGAAGAAGAGAGGAGAAGATAGAGAGCTTCTCCTCCCCGGTCCCTCACCCTCACACACTCACTCCCTCACACTCTCACACTCCCTCTCTCAAGCACAAGCTCAAGCAAGCAAGAACAAGAAGAAGAAGAAGAAGAGGAGGAGGAGACCCACTTTTGGCCACACACAAGAATGAGCTTCTCATTCACTTTTCAACTTTATATACAAAACCCTAAATCCCTATTGGGTGCTCATCCCCTTATCCCCTTTTTTACATGGTCGGTCGTGGCTTAGGCCCTTTTTCCCATTGTCCTTCTATCTTCCTAGCTTCCTTCCACCACCCGTCTACATTTACAAATTTCACAGCCGGTGCTCCTTGAATTAAATCATGATGCGCTTGCTCTCTTTTACAAGAGTATTAACTTGCGCTTTTCCTTGTGTGCCTTGTTCCCTTATTTAGGACTTTTCTCCTTATGCGTCTTCGTCTTCCATTTCACTTTGCCTTGGCCTTTGTCTTCTGCTTTAGATTTTCCAGATTTTCCACCTTGTTCGTCTTCTGGTTATGCTCCAAGCTCCATCGCCATGAGCAAGACAAGACAAGACAAGAGAAGAGAAGAGAAGAAGAGAGGAGAAGATGGAGAGCTTCTCCTCCCCGGTCCCTCACACTCACACACTCACTCCCTCACACTCTCACACTCCCTCTCTCAAGCACAAGCTCAAGCAAGCAAGAACAAGAAGAAGAAGAAGAGGAGGAGACCTAATTTTGGCCACACACAAGAATGAGCTTCTCATTCACTTTTCAACTTTATATACAAAACCCTAAATCCCTTTTGGGTGGTCATCCCCTTATCCCATTTTTTACATGGCTGGTCGTGGCTTAGGCCTTTTTTGCCATTGTCCTTCTATCTTCCTAGCTTCCTTTCCACCGCCCATGTCTACATTTACAAATTGCCTGGTGCTCCTTGGATTAAACCATGATGTGCTTGCGCTCTTTTACAAGAGTATTGACTTGCCCTTTTCCTTGTGCGCCTTGTTCCCTTATTTAGGAATTTTCTCCTTGTGTGTCTTTGTCTTCCATTTCACTTTGCCTTGGCCTTTGTCTTCTGCTTTAGCTTTTCCAGATTTTATGCCTTGTTCGTCTTCTGGTTAACAACTCTTTTCCAAGATGCAGCACGATTCATAAAGCACTATGATGAGTGCCAAAGGACCAAGGTACTAGTTCGCAAGAACAAAATGGAGTTAAGTCCAATCATTGCAAGGCAACCATTCGAGAAATGGGGAATCAACTTCATTGGGCCAATTAGTCCTGTGCAGCACAATACTCACAAGCAAAATACATCATTGTTGCCATAGACTATCTCATGAAGTGGGCGGAAGCACGAGCTACAAGAAATAATGATGCTAGGACCACTACCAAGTTCCTTTGGGAGTAGGTGATCTCACAATCTGGCTGCCCAACAAACTCGTTTGGTGACCAAGGCACGCACTTCATCAATGAAGTGATCACTCATCTCCTATCCACCTTTCTAATCATCCATTAGAAATCCTCACTGTACTATCCTCAAGCTAATGGCCAAGCTGAGTCTACAAATAAAATTCTAATAAACATCCTGACTAAGGTAGTCTCTGCTTCGCGCAGCAAGCGACTGGGATAACAAGCTCATGGCAACTTTATGGGCCTACCGCATAGCTTATAAAATGATTGCGTGTGGACAGACTCCCTTTAGGTTGAGCTACAAAACTGAAGCAATTCTACCTGCAGAGTTCTTTGTTCCTACCTTGAGAATTGCTCATCAAGAGAGATGGGATGGAAAAGAGGCATAGATAGAGTGCCTAGTTGAGCTAGAACACCTATCAACTTCTAGCCACCCACGTGTTAATATGGGAGAAGAAAAGACACAAAAGTTGGTTTGACAAGCATGTCAAATAGTGAGATTTCGAACAGGGAGACTAAGTACTCTTGTATTTTGTCAAGGGTCATTAAAAAAAGATGAAGTTTAAAGGGCTAGGGCCTTTTAGGGTCTGCGCCATCAACAGAATCGGTAATATGGAACTCAAAACCTTGGAAGGAGAGGACATGGGCTTCTTCAATGGAAGTCGCATCAAGAAGTATTATCCTCCCATACACCCACTACATGAGCCTCCAATGTTGGAGCCCCCTATCAACATACGAGTGGCCACAATTACAAAGATTGAAGATGAGGACGAGGAAATGGTAGAACCAGGTTACCTAAGCATGGTGGTCACTGCCAAGCACACGACCACCCTCAATGCACTGATCGATGAGGGAGATGACTTTAATGTCCTATCTCACATGCATTGGACCTAAATTGGAAAACCATAGTTACATCCCACTAATGCCAAACTCACCCCATTTGGGGGCCGATCATATGCCCTCTTGGGAAAGTGAAAATTTGCAATCTCTATCAAGTCTCAGAGCATACCAATGATCTTTTATGTGCTGCCAAACACTAAAGATGCAGGTACGGACTCGTTCTTAGGACACTCGTTTAAAAAGCAAGCTCATTGTAATGTCAACTATGAGTCCCAATGCATTCATCTCACCATAGGCAATGTGCGTATAGTCACCACTTTCAACAAGGGTTATGCAGCTCCTTCAAAGTCTACAAAGCCACCAATAGAGAACCCCACTATCAAGTCTAGGGAGGGGGGTCATGACTTGTCGCCACCTACCAAACCCCAAGACGAGCAAATCATTAGAGCCAAAGATGAGGCCCGCAAACCAAGGATTCAATGGATGCTTAAACATCAAAACCTACCACCTAGAAGAAAACATCCATGGCCTCGCAAGGCTAAGGACCCACACTCAAAACCTAGGAAGCAAAGACGAGACCATAGACATCCGTGTATGGTGTCCCCAAGACCTTATTGCAAGCGAAAGGCTACTATGAGGGAAACACCTGGATCTAGGTACCTAAGACCAAAACAACCAAAGGCCCTACTCAAACACTGCGCCCTCAAGCTTGACCACACAAAACATCAAGACAAATCAGCCACTTAGACCACAAGAGACTCAAGTTGCTAAATCCCTAGAACCTCTGAAGTTTAGGCCCGCAGAATCTAAACCAATCTATAGGCCAAAGCCGCAACCCGCTACTAAAAAACGATCTCAACCTAGGCCTACTAGTGCCCCCCCCAAGCCTCAGAAGCACCATTATAGTAGCCACCCTGCACCAGACTATTGAACAAAAGGCCAAGCCACAACCTTAGAAGCAAATCAAGCTGCAACAATCAGCTAGCTATTGAACTCTCTAGTTCCCAACCACTTGCAGGTCTTAGACCCTCTTATGAACAGATATCAATTCTAACCTTGGCCGTAGACTTCGCCGAGAGAATACGGGGGATGACTCGGTTGCATGCCTTAGATGCTTGGATGCTACCTTTATGACACTTACTAAAAGTTACAGCAAACTGGATTTAGGTCTTTTGGATGAGCCTATAGCGAGATGGAAGTGCATACACTCTCCTGTTCTTGGAAGAATCAGAATTTGTATTATTCCAACGCAGCTAAGGAGCTATTTGTAAGGTCTCCAAAGGACATGCATGAAATTGACACCTCGTTACATTATATCACAAGAGCACTAGTTTGGCCACAGACAAAGACATCGAGGAGTTAAAACAGCTCACTCGCATCGACTCCTCTTTCTTGAGGAAACGGTATGCTCTCTGGCTTCAATGGGAGCTAGAGGGATACCAAATCATGACTAACGTTGAGCAACGATGGGCCATCAAAACCTTAGAGTATGACCCCATGTATGTAGCTTCAACCTCCTATAGGGTGTTGACCACCATCTGTGTGGCCGACCCCTAGAAGAGCACCTCCTAACCCACCCGTATCTAGATCAAATTTTGACCAAGGAGGAGTTACACATTGCCAATCAAGTAAACTTCGGTGACTTCCTCATGGATGTTCTAACCTACATCACTCAAGTAGGCATCTTCCCTTTCGACATGGGCCACTATGCTAATTTAGAATACAATTCAAATTTCTATACTTGGCTCATTCAGAAGTAAAGCCCCAAGAACATGTGCTAAATGCCCTTACCCTCTCAACCTCTAATCCTAGGAAGGATTCTTCTCATTCCCAAGGGGGGAGGGGGTAAGGTGAAGTAAGGTGAAATCAAGAAAAAGTGTCATAAATTTCTGGAAATGAATAGAACTACTCGAAGGAAAATTCTCTTTTTATGCTTAAAGCATGTTCATCTTTCCATAAAAGCATGATCAACTCCTGTTTATCTTCCAGCGATAAAATGTCTTAAGAACGCTAATGGTGGTGAACCATGATATATGATAGGAACCTAAAATGGCAGGGCAAGATAAAGGTAGCAAGCTTCTGTTCACAAAGGAAGAGCAAGTTAATTATGGCTTGATGGTAGAAACAAGGGGCTACATCCATTTCACATTCAAGCACGCCATGAACCTAAAAGATGCCATCATGGAAGAGCCACCCATAAAACAACTCGTGGACGAGTGCAACCTACAAAAGTACGTAGAGAATATCAACTACAACAAGTGTGCAGGTTGTCGACTACAGAAAGTGCGCAAAAATTTATGAGGAGCTTCGATGCCGAAAGGAATTATGGCATGGTGACAATCAAGAAAGGGGACAAAGCCCACCAAGTAGAGGTGGAATTGAGCCCTGCAGTGCTGGAGAAGGCCCTAGGTTTGACTAGCAAGACAGAGTGATGCACAATGAGGGATGTGTATAGCATGTTAGGAATGAATAAGGCTGCCGTGGATGGGATAAGCTTAGCGGACATCCCAAATCCTGAGATCAAGCTATAGGCAAAGATGGTCCATGCTCTCTTTTCCAGTCAAATGTACAGTGCCCTTATAAACAGAATCGGGGTGCCATTGTTGGAGAGCATCACAGTTGGATCTCCATATGAAATAGATTGGAATGCCTTCGTGCAAAAAACTATTGAAAGCTCGCGAATAGCCATAGAAGTGGCAGGAGGGGAATCCCCATCCTCCACAACAAGATCAGATCGAAAGAAGTCCTCCTCCAAGGCATCCACCATCAGGTTTGATGGAATCCTAATGGCCATCATCCAAGAGGCCTTGAAGGACACAGAGGGAGGTGAAGAGGGAGTAGGGGAAACCCTTGACCAATTGCCTCACCAAGAACAGGCACAGCAATGAAAGGACTATAAGTGATGCAGTTTGCTAGCCAAGGAGAGTCGAAGGCACCAAAAAAGGGAACCCCATCAAAGCTACAAAAGGAGATGAAAGAAACAATAACAAGGGAGGAATGGGATGAAGCTTAAGAGGGCCCAAAAAGAGTCCAAGAGGGCTAAAGATGAGAGAAAGAGAAAAGCTGAGCAAGAGACAAAAGAGCTGAGAAGAAAGGAAGATGAGGACATGGCTGAGGCCATACACAAGTCAGTGGAGGAGACCTTGGGCATGGAAGGACCAACCACCATGAGTCCCCCAAGGGGAAGGAGATCCAAGCAACAGTTCAAAGGCCTCAAAAATTGAAGCAGTCCCAATAGCAATGGGAAAGGATAAGGCCCCAATGAAACCCCTCCCCCCAATCTTCATGTTCTACGCTAACCGCCTCAACCACCCAAGAAACTGCAGTAGTCATGGACATGAGCAAGTTGATGTCCATGATGTAGTTTTTTGTGACAAAGATGTAGAAGATAGCTCCATATTTGAAAGAAAGGGCCCCCCTTGTAGGAGCCAAAAGACTCAATGCTGGATCAAGGCAAGATCCCAAGAGGCAGAAGCTATAGGCCTCCACAACTACAACATCCTCGACAATACATGTTGCCACAACATATGATGACTATGTCAAAGAGCTCCTAATGTAGCTAGAGAAGGCCAAGGAGGAGAGGAGAGTGACAATCATAGCTAAGCTGGAGATCAAAAGAGAATCCTTAGCTGCATGTTGTACTACACGAGAAATCCAACAATTGAAAGAGTAGCTCGAAGCCAAGAAAGGAGAAGAAGGAGAGTGGGAAACAAAGTGGGCTGAAGAGAAACGGAGTTGCATAAGCCTACAACAACTCAATGAGGAACTAGAAAATTTGGGTGAGGAGCTGCAAGGGAATATGAAAAACATATTGGAGGCTACGGAAGAGCTAGAGGCCACAACAAAGGAGAGGGCACAGAGGTACCAAAAGGAAATAGAAGACTTGAAAAAGAAGATTTCCCTAGAGTTGGTGGAGCAAGGTAGACTGGAAAGGGAGATCGAACACTTCGAGAATGAGAGGGAAGAAGCCATCAAGCAAGCAACCCAAAGGGTTTCAGGAGGAGCTGGAAGATCTGAAACAGGAGGTGGAGGAGATAAAAACCATGGCCAAATCCGAAAGACAACGGCATGAAGGAAACAAAGACACCCACGCACGGAGGAATGAAGATCTATCCAAGAGGCTATCGATGAAAACTTCCATGCAACTCTCTGAGGCAATAAGCCCAAAGGATAGCCACCGAACCACCAAAATGCGAAAATACACATTCTAGATGTGTGGAATGAACAATAGCAAGTGGTGATGATTTTGTCTCAAATCATGGAGAAGGGCAAGGAGGAGTTGGAAGAGAGGGCCAAAAAGTGGGAAGAGCACAACTTTGAACTAGTGCGAGAACTTGTTGAGCACTTGGCCGCACTTGGCCATAGCTGAATGCGAGTGGGTGTTAGCAGAGGCCAGGGCCGAAGCTGTAGAAGTAAGTTTAGAAGTGCAACAGCATGTCTTCTTAGGCATAATTCTCCATGTAACACAAGCGGAGGGCAAGGATTCCATGGAGAGGGCAAAAAGGAAGCTAGAATTGACCACCATAGCCTTAAAGTACAGCTTGCATGAGCGAGCTCTCCCCACCAGCACCAGCCTAACAAGAAAACAACAATGCCAATATTTAAGGAAAGTCGGCCCCTCCACGAATGAGCTGAAGGATCTAGGCTTTAAATAGCACAAGCCACCGTATCCACCCCCAGCTTAGACCCCACAGGAGCAACCTCCAGAGGAAGGGCCGGATTTTGAGCAGGAGTTAGGAGATGAGCAACAGGCTCGGGAGCTTAGCCCACTACTACTAGATGAACCCCAAGAAGATCCGGAAGGCAGCCAAGTACCAGAGCGCGTCATTGCTACTAGAAGAAGAAGATAGGAATTGGTGGAGCAAAGCACAGCAGAGAACTAGAGCATAGCCCTAATAACTTCCTGGAGAGGCCATGCCACAATGCAAGGATTGCTATCCTATCGACTGGCCCCAGGAAGTGAGCATTTGGGAGCAAGGAGAACTCCAAACCCAGCCCTTCAAACTATCATTCCTCTACCCACAGGCCCTGGACCGAGTCCTACCAGTGGAAGTAATGTACCGAATAATTAAAATGGCCAACAACTTGGCAAATCAATGGGTCGTGGAGCAAAGCATAGTGATCACGATGGAGGCAGGAAGCTCAAAACTACTAGCAGGACAAGGTGTACTAGATCCCCAAGACGGTCCAAGTCTTTAAAGCACAACCCAAGTGGCGGAGGATCTGGGACATGAACCTTGATGCATGGATGGCATTCTGCAACACACTCCCTAAAGAGAGGAACGATCCTATTTGCATGCCCTACCCTCATAGGCATGGAGTAGACTACAATAGGGAGGAGCATGGTATGTATGACTTTCCCAAAATCTACAATGCCAATGCAGAGAATCCTGAGGAGTGCCTAACCTTCAAGGCAAGAGACCTCCGTCCTTCAATCATGCGCTTACTCAAGGATTTCTCATCCTATCTAGAGCCCATTTTCATCACAACTTGTAATTATCTTCGGACCATTAGGTTTCTACTAAAGCAACCACCGAGGAGGCCCACCTACCTCCACTCTTTTTTTATCTCAACCTAGGAATAGATAGTCTATGCTAATGATGAGGGCTACGTTGTTACCCTATTTTTGTATGAAGGTGCTCGATGACATGAATGATAGCCGATTTACCATGTGTGGCCACCCCTTTTTGTCAACCACACCTCTAAACATCATGGCTAATTTCAAGAGCTACATGCAAAGTCGTGCCTTTTTTAGCAAATCCCTTAGGCCACCCCATGATACATCATCAAAAGAGGATCAGGGTACTACAGCCTAGGAGTGCCACCTAATCACTGAATACTTAAAAATTTGAATCATTGATCCACTTAGGGAGCAATAGCAGCATGCATGATTAGGGATGCATCTCTACCCGACTTGATCAATCTTATCAATGCCCTAGTTGCTCAAGAAGTCAACAATATTTCAAGAGCCAACACAAACCCAAAAAATGATGAGCTTGACTTGGGAGGATTCCCAATAGTCGACATCCAACAACTAATGACCCAATATATGACCTACAAACCAAAATGGAGCATCACAATAGACTAGCCAAGGACATCATAGCTAATCTAGAGAAGGAGAGAAGATTGGAAAGGAAAGCATTGCAAAGCATGGCCACCTACAACCGAGAGCAATGAGGTCAAAAGCTAAGGATAGATATAGAAATTCACAAGGTCCAATGTGTCTTAGTTCTCACCAATAGGACCAAGACAGGACCAAACGATGAGAGGGAGAGAGCACTAAAAGCCAACCTTACACTAAGTGAGCTTCTTACTACGAAGCGACTCTTAGACAACACAGCTGTTGTAGAGCATATCAAAGCAACTCTAGTGACTACATTGCTAGCAAGATTGGGAATCACCTCGAATTCTAGGAGCCAAACCAAGATAGTTGTGGTTACTAAGAAACTTGACAAATATCAGCTCGACAATGACCCGTATAGCTTTGTGGAGTAGTTTGAGCAAGTATACAAGGCTAACGGCCTCTCAAATCTTGCTCAACATGTGCAAGCTTTCGAACTTTTCCTAGGAGACAAAGAATGAACGTGGTACACTAGTCTAGACAATGTTGAATACAATGACTTCAATAACCTCAAGAGTCTCTTCATCAAGATATTCTCTAAGGTGGAATACTCTAGCAACCTCATCGTTAGATTGATGAATGTTAGTCATTAGGACAAGGAGGATATTTGAGACTATGTCATCCACGTGTGAAATCTCTTTAAGAGAACCCAGCCACTACAAAGAAACCTAGCGAATGAGTGGTCTCCGTCATGTTTATAAGCAAGATCCAAAGCGAAGAGCTATATAAGGCCTCGGTGAGAAACTCAACCCTGCAAAGGGATGTGCTAGCTAGGGTCTTTAAAGAAGCCATATGTGTGGATGACCTACTCAAGGAAAGGAGCTTGAGATCCAAAATTCGAGACAACACCATCTCTAGAACCTCAGGATGGGCTATGACCATTGCTAAAAGATCTAACTAGAGCATTCACCTAATATATTTTTACAATATCTTAGGTATTTTGGTGTTTTAGAAAGCCTAATTTAGAATGTCTCTAATGATTCCATACCTTGGCCAAAGATTTACATTTGTCAAATCACTAGTGCTAGAAGTGGAGAGTCTACTTCTATTTACCTGGAAGATTTGTGTGTGGAAGAGGCATATGTCCATCTATATGAACCCATGTTTAGATAATCTCCTTTTGGGATGTTGAACTTTAAAGAGAGTGTGGTTTCCAATGATTAAATAATCCTCTAGATCTTCCCCTGTGTTTATGTTCCTTTTTAATGCCTCATCTTCGACTTACAATTTATTTCCTTTTTGCTTGTATTTCAAATTAACAAATAGCCACCCCCTCTTCTTCTTAGTTAAAATGCTTGCCCCTCCCAGCAAACACACCAAAAATGACGGCCCCCTAAGAAGCCCCTAAATAGGTGGGCAAAATGACTATGTGTGAAGCCATTGTATTAATTAAGGTTTTAGGATGGACAATTATTTTTTCTTTACTTCTAAATCACCCACATAAAAATATCATTTCATTTATCTTGGTAGTCCAACTATCAGCCAATAATAACTTTCTTTACTTATTTACTATCCTTTTATCATTACCATCTAACCTCTCAATTTGAACTACAACTCATAGATTATAACTTCAATAAACTCAAGAATTAAAGCAGAGAAATAAATTATTTTAAAATTATTATTTCATCCGTAATCTCTATTAGTCCTTCAATATAAACCCTAACATCCACTAATTATCATTTTAGCCGTGAATATCATTTTACAAAAGAAGTACCTACAAACCGAATTCATTATTAATAAAATTCTAGGAGCATGTTCTACATAGAAAATAAACTACATTCTCTTTTCACTTCATCTCTTAATTCCTTCATTATCAAGAGTTATTAATTTTCTATTATTATAGTCTAGAAAAATAAAAATATTCATAAAATCTATATCTAACCATAAATCATCAAACCCAATCAACCATATATCCATCATGATACATGTAGTTTATGTACTAGTTTACAACCATAAATTCCTCCATTTCCTCTTCATATTCACTAATCATCACTAAAAAATACCCAAAAACTGCCATTTTCACACCTAAAAATTCAACAACTTAAATTTCAGATATCCATTTCACCTGAGATTTCATTATGAATGCATTAACACATAACTCAACTCTACTTTTGGTTTTTATCCCTAATCTTCTATTAATACTCTAAATCATCACTAATTAAAGCCAAAAACAACCATTTTTAGCACTAAAATGCATATATCTCTCATTAAACTCATTTCCAGGTTATGAGATTTCCTTTTTAGGTCCTTCTCAATGTTTTATTACTCTTTTTTTACTCATCTCTCATTAACATCATCCAGAATTCTTAATTTTCACTAATTATTGTCAAAAAATGCAAATTTACCCTAATTTCAGCCATTCCATTTTAATGCATCTAATGCAACAACTTTGTTTCTTTTGTTCCATTTCACCTTCAAAAATAAAAAATTGAATGTATATGATCACAAAACATTAATTCTTTCCATTTCTTGATGAGTTCTTTATCAAATTTCAATGAAAATCAACATACCCAATTAACCAAGTAATTAGAGTCATTCCACTGTCCAATTGCAATGGCTACCTCTCACATAGCCATACATGCTCTCATACCTACGAGTGTAGTCAGTTTACCTCCATGCTCGATCAATTTGCCTCCTCCCTCAAGCACTCCGATAGCTCCACGATCCAAGGTGCACACGCAAGCAAGCTCGATCCTCAAGCTCCAAGCTTCATGCTCCATTGTTGTGTACAAGAGAAGAGAAGAGAAGAGAAGAGAAGAGAAGAAGAAGAAGAAGAAAGGAGAAGATGGAGAGCTTCTCCACCACGGTCCCTCACCCTCATACACTCACTCCCTCACACTCCCTCTCTCAAGCACAAGCTCAAACAAGCAAGAACAAGAAAAAGAAGAGGAAGAGGAGAGTTAGTTTTGGCCACACACAAGAATGAGATTCTTTATTCACTTTTTTCCTTTTATACAAAACCCAAATCCCCTTTGGAAACCCATCCCTTTTTTTTACATGCTGGTCCATTTTAGCCTAGGTCCTCTTTTCCTATTCCCTTCTTATTTGCATTGTGCCTGCACCCATGCCTATCTACATTTACAAATTGCATACGAGGGATCTTGGCACTCTTTTACAAAGATTTATAGTGTGCTTTTATATTTAAAATGTTTCTTTCCTCTTTTGCACTTGCCTTGAACTTTTAAGGTTGTTCTTGCGCTTTTGGTCTTTTTTCCTTCTATTTCTTCCCCCTCTTGGCTGAGTGCCAATCCCATGGCACTTGTTGGTGTGTTGATGAGGACTCGGGTGGTTGGAGGGTTGTCATGTGGGTCGATGATGGGGTTTCATGGAGATTGGCTATGGAGAAGAATTGTCACAAAATTGGATGAGAGATCACAAAGGTCCGAGGATAGATTTGAGTGGGTAATGGGGGTCTCTTATGTCAGTGGCGGTTCACTACAGTTATTGAGTATACCTAAAAAAGACAAAGGAAGTGCAGTACCTAGTGGTATGTCTACCCTGTGTAGTGCAGGGTGTTTGTGCCTGTGAAACTAGGAGTTGGGTTCAGGGAAGCCTGTGGTATTGTTCCACACTTGAGAACCTAGTTGTGTAAAGGGGAGGTACTGTGGGTGTGACTTAGCGAGACAAGTCTAACCGAGTGTAAACTCCCTAAGTGTTTTCTGCTCTTGATGTGCCCTAAGTGTGAAGTGGGGGGATAGGAAGGGCTAGGGGGTTAGCCAGCCGACCGAGGCAACTGGACACATTTAACTTGAGAACCCCTAGGTGTAGTGTTTGTGGTACTCTAATATTACATGAGAATTCCATTTCGTCCATTTCTCTGCTTCTTCAATGTCTTTTGTTGTCCTTTTCACCTTTCTTTTTCTCTTTTCTTTTCTTTTCTTTTCTTTTCACTCCTTTTCTTTCTTTCTTTCTTTCTTTCTTTTTGGATACTTAATACATGGTGAGAAAATATGCTAGGTGTCATCCCTATGCTCTTCAAGGGCTATACTATGAGGGGGCCTAAGGGACTTGGTAAGGAAGAATCTACTTTGCAAGTAGCCTTTTATGTTAGCACGTATATTTAGAGGTGTCTCTAACATACCTGTCCTGATTACGTGACGAGTAGCATTTTAGTAGTCGCCCAAAGTTTATCTTCCAGTCGTCGCTATTCGTACTCTAACCAAAATGATCGGATTTTGTCTGTCAGTTAGTTAACCCTATGTCTACCCCACAAGGGAAGCGTCCTGTTGTTACCCATGGAGAACTGGCTTGAAGGTTCCTAATTGACTTAACACTCAGCTATCACCAACTAACTCACATCCGAAGGTGTCCTTCGAAAGGCTTCTTATCTGGAAGGAGCGACTGCCATTACCCTTGGTTCATGGAGTACAACGCTTCTTTCCAATAGCAATCTAAGGATTTATGAAATCCCTAGCAGTGCTCTAGCACAGCCGCCATACCTTTTCCCTAAGATAATTTACAGTTCGGTTCTAAGACCAAACCCTAGGTAAGTCAATGAATCGGCCCTTTCTAGAGTTTCTTTCTAGTGTTTTTTTTTGGGAAACCTCCTAGCTAACCGAGACCACCCCACCATAGGACTAGATTTGTTAGAAATCCATCCACCCGCTTCTCTCTATGAAGATTCTTAGTTATCTAATTACCTACCACATTATGTGAAACATATAAAAACAGCTTCATTAATTAAAAAAACCCTTTATGCACATTTGTTCATTTGCATAATTTACTCACGGACATACAATCGGAATAAAACAAATTCATTGATTATATTCCATAATGTGTGTTCTCCTTCCCATACACGAGAAAAATTACAATTTTCACGTGCTGCCTCATTCGGTGCATCTGCACATCACCAAGATCAAATCCACCTATAGAAAGCATTTTTAGGTGTCCCAAGTAGAACTTGGGCCATATAGGGGACCAAGTAGTTTCTAGGTGCGTAAAGGATTTACTAGACAAAGTCCCCCTGGCAGCCTAACCACCTCCTACTTAATACAATCCCTGTTGGGAGACCTCTCACCATTAGAGTCGGTCCATGCTTCCATGGCGGTAAAAACATCCCCTCTTGGTATGGGGATTCAATGCCTATCCTTGGGGGAGGTATAGGGCTCCTCAATTTTTATACGTTCCAATACTTAATTCAATCATGACCTAATCTAGAAAATCACAAACAATATTGATGTCTTCAAGCAGTTATGACTTCAAACAATCATGCAACTTTCTATTGATGATTAATCTTGTAGCAATCAACCTTTGAATTTCACGCAATGAGCTCTTCCCCTTGGAATTTAACTAGAGTATCTAGATTTTGGGGTCTCTAACTTCTCAATTTAAGGTTTATGATGACATTCTTGTAACCCAAGTTTCTTGGTCTTAAGTCAATTTCTTCAACTTAGAGATATTTTCGGTATTTAAAATCTTCTATCAAAGCTTCTAGATTAAAACTATATCCTTGACTAATTTCTTCAAGATTTTATTTTTAATAAATTGATCTTGAAAATTTCCTCATGATTTCTCTTGAGTTCTAGATTTTTTGTAGTTTTCCTAACTGTTTCTAGCCTATAAGATGTTCTAATAATTTACCAAGTGAATACTCTAAGATCGCAGTATTTCTTAAGAGACTTATCTTATTTCTATTGAATTTGGATAGAAATTTTTAGAGACTTATCTTATCCACACTCGTGACTCCATTAGTGACTCTCGTGCTCGCAACTCCAATCGTTGCTTCCATGTTAACGGGGCTACTCGCTATTTTTTCTTTTGAATTCCTTCTCTTTGGGGCCATGACAGAAATATGATTCAAAGAAGAAAAAAAACACGGCAATAATACCATGCATCAAAGGTATAAGACTCTCAGTGATAATGATGGTTATTGTGGGATTCGATGATGTAGGCCTCGTGGATAGTTCTTCTTGCTTTGTGGAGACTAATTCTTCTCTCTCTCTCACCTTAGCAAGGGTAAGAACAAAAGTAGCTCTTTCTCTAGTATAGAGCAAGAGCAAGAGAATAGGTATGATCTCTCTCTCTCTCTCTCTCTCTCTCTCTCTCTCTCTAGTAGACGGAGTAGGGATGAGAGTAGAGGTATGACTTCTATCGCATTGTTAGAATAGAATAGGGTTCTTCAGCATCTTCTCTTCTCAGTTTAGAGTAGAAGAGGATGAGAGACCTTCAACATATCCCCTCCTTGGGTTGAATAGAATAGTGTCTCCTCGTCTCGTGAGTAGAGTCTCCTCCTCTCGAGTTGACGGAGTAGAGTCTCTTTGTCTTAGAATTACAGAATAGAGTCTCCTTCTTCTCGATTAGCATCTCGTCCTCATCAAGATTTCCCTTGTTGGTCTACCTAGTTATCCCCATGCCCTCAATTTATAGTTTTGCATTTGGGGAGAGGGGGGGGGGTTATTATCCTACAACATGATGATGCTAATGTTTGTGATGATGAGGATAGTGTCATTCGCAATGATGGAGATGCTGATGTTTGCATTGTTGATTTTGTCAACATTCATTATAGCTTATAATTGGCCATTTTTTTCTAATGAAAAGAAAAAGCTTATGTAATTCGTATGCTTTATCTCGTTTTAAGTCATTCTATAACTCTAAGGTACAACTAACACATTCATAGTCGTGTTTTTTTTTTTGTAGGATCAAAACATTACATCCTCTTCCCCTTAGAGGAATCGAGATGTTCTCATCTCGAAAGAAGTTGGAGGTGTGTTTTACATAGGGTTTCTTCATCAATCCAAGTGGCATCCTCTTCAGGATAATCCTTCCACTGGATGAGATATTCTCTAAGCATCCTATTCCTAAGGATTCTTTCTTTTACATCCAAAATTCTATCAAGTTGAAGTTCAAGTATACCTTGGCTTGGCATTACAACTTGTTGCTCATCAAGAATATGATCAGGATTAGGTACATAGGGCTTTAAGAGATTTACATGGAATACATCATGAACTTTTAGGGTTTCAAGAAGTTGCAGCTTATAAGCATTAGATCCAAGAGCCTTAGTGACTTTGTAAGGTCCACAATAACTTGGGCTTAGCTTCTTGAATTTTCCCACAGATAAAGAACTCTTCTTTGGGCATATACAGATAAAAACCTTGTCCCATTCTTGGAAGATTTACTTTTTTCTCTCTAGGTCAATATAGGCTTTCTGCTGATCCTTGGTAGCTTGTATATCTTGCTTGATGGTTTTGACTTGTTCGTCCATCTCTTCAAGCATCTTCTTAGAAGCTTCAACTTTCAGGGTAGGGTCGAAGAAGTTTAGCAGAGTTAGGCATACTTGCCTATATAGAGCTTGAAATGGGATCATTTAAATGCTATGATGATAGGATGCATTGTAAGCAAATTCCATTAAAGGTAGATATTGTATCCACAGTCTAGGTTCTTCGCAACAATATGCCCTAAGTATGTCTTCAATGACATGATTTACACGTTATGTCTACCCATCAATTTGAGGGTGATAAGTTGTACTAAAACAAAGTTTTGTACCAAGAGCTTCAAATAATCCCTTCCAAAATGCGAAGTGAATAGAGAATCACAATTGTTGATAATTCTCTTTGATAGTCCATGAAGTCTTAATATTTCTTTGACAAATATCCTGGCAATATTTGATGCGTTGTATCTGGTTTTAACTGGAATAATGTGGGTAACCTTAGTCAACATATCCACAATTACCATGATCAAGTTGTATCCTCCTTGAACTTAGGGTAATCCAACTACAAAATCCATACTAATGATTTCCCATTTCATCTGAGGAATATCAAGTGGTTGTAGCTTTCCTGGCGACTTAACTCGTTCGGCTTTTACCCGTTGGCAAACTTTTACTCATTTGGCAATTCAAGCATTCAATTACATATTTAAGTATGTCACCTTTGAGCTTCTCCCAATGATAGCTTTTCCTAACTACATTGAGAGTTTTGGCATAGCCAAGATGTCTTGAAAATGGAAAATCATGAGCTTCCCATAGTATCTTCTTCTTAAGTTATTGACTTGAAGGAATACATAATCTTGTCCTAAAGTAGACAAGTCCTTCATCAACAGAGAAGTTAAGATACTTTGTCTTAAGCTTAGAATTTTGTTCTTTATTCTAAATTTCCTTCATCATTTATTGATATTTGGGATCATTTTTCACCTTCTCCTTGGCTAGCTTGATGATGGGATTGCTAGGCATTGATATCATTGTAGCTAGTGTTTGAGCTCTAGGAGGTTCTTCTGAGATAAGTGTATTGAGAAATGATTTGTAGCTTAAATCATCTACAATTACATTCTCCTTGCCTGGTCTATATTTGATCTCAAAATCATACTCTTGCAAGACTTCGATCCACCGACGTTGCCTCATATTTAGATCCGGTTGAGTGAAGATCCACTTAAGAATTTTATGGTTGGTTACTAGTGAGAACTTCTTCCTGAGCAGATAATGTCTCCATAACTTAAGGGCGTGGATAATTGCAAGTAATTCCAGGTCATGAGTAGCATAATTTCTCTCATGAGTCTTCAATTTTCTAGAGGAATATGCTACTTGATGTCCTTCCTGCATGAATACACGTTCCAAAGCAAGAGAGCTTGCATCGGTCACCACTTCAAATTCTTTGCTAAGATTGGGTAGTTTGAGGATCGAAGTCATGTCTAAGCTTAGCTTGAGCCTGTCAAAGCTAGACTATTCAACTTGGGTCCATTTAATGGCAACATACTTCTTAAGTAGGTCAATGAGGGGTGCAAAAATCAAGGCATAATTCTTGATAAAGACCGATACCATCCTGTTAAACCCAAAAAGCTACGAACTTCACTTATGGTGGTTGGAGGTGGCCAGTCTTGTACATCCTTGACCTTGGCCACATATCTACTAAAATTCCTTCTGCTAAAACTATAAACCCTAAATAGTCGATTTGCTTCTTAAAGAATGCACAGCATACAACTTGTGAATCAGCAGAATTGTCTGCAGTTGTGACTCGTGACTTCCTTCATCCATGGAATATGTTAAGATGTCGTCAAAGAATACCAGGAAAAAATCATAAAGATAAGGTCTAAATATATCTTGCATTAATCTATTGAAGGTAGTGGGGGAATTTGTTAGTCCAAATGACATTACGATAAACTCGTAATGACTGTACCTTGTGCTAAAAGTGGTTTTGGAATATCTTCTTGCTTGATCCTGATCTAGTAATACCCTGATTTGAGATCAATCTTGGAGAAAATCTTCACTCCTTGTAGCCGATCAAGTATTTTGTTGATCCTTGGAATTGGATACTTATTCTTGATCGTTACGTGATTTAGCCCTCGATAATCAATGCAGAGACGAAGAGTCCCATCCTTCTTCTTCTAAGCTCCCCAAGGTGAGTTACTGGGTCTAATATATCCCTGATCTAAGAGCTGTTTAAGTTGTTCCTTTAGTTCTATGGCTTCCAAAACAATCATTCGATATGGTCGCTTTGCAAACTGGTGCAACTCATGGTACTAGCTTGATTTCGTGGTCAACTTCTCTCTATGGTGGAAGTTTAGTTAATTTTTCAAGAAATATGTCAACATATTCCCTAAGCCACGATGGTTTATCTTCGGCTTCTTTATCCTGTTTAGTCTTATCTAATTTCATTAGGTGTATAGGTGAGCCTTTTCTTAAACCTTTAACGATTCGAGAAGCTTTCGCTAATTGAATCTTTGGTTTCCCTGCTTCTCCTTGTGTGGTCACTTGTTGTCCTACAAGATTCAAGAATGTGACTTGGCCCTTTTCACAATGAATATGAGTGTCATTGGGAGTTTAACCAATCCATTCCTAATAGCCACTCATAGGTTCCCAAGTTCATCACTTTGAAATGCATGTTGGTCTGATTGGCACCTAGATTAAAATCTACCTTGCTTGTTTTCTGTGTTTAGAAAACTTCTTTTCCATTAGCTAACTCAACTATCAACCCAGGTGCATGCATTGTGTCTATGCCTAGTTTTCTAACACACCTTGGTGATATGAATGAATGTGTGCTTCCAAAATCAATCAAAATTTTAAAGGGTTTACCATTATAGGTTGATGGTGTTTGAATCACTAAGAATTGTCGGTTTGGTCCCTTCTTGTTGAGAGAGGCATGAACTCTTGCTCTCTCCATGTCAGTTTGCAAAGTGGGACCTTCATCATCTTCTACTTCCTTGAGGGTTATGATGGAAACTTTTCCTCTAGCTCTGGTTGTCCCGACTCTGGTCATTAGGAGCTGGCTTTGGCATTCATTCTGTCTGAGTTTTGGGCATCACCTTTGGATGTGGCCAGGTTCGTTACGATAATAGCACCTAAAAGTACCCTTATTACCACCAATAAAGTTCTCCACCACCGACATATTAGCCTTCTTGCTATTAACAGATTGGAATTGACCTTGGGATCTTTTTGCATAGCCCCTAGCCATATTTCTATTTTGGAACTTACAATTCCAAGGCTTATTATTTCTTGGTTTGGACTAGAGTTCTTGCACAATCGGTCTTGCTCTTATCAATGCATCTTGGAGGTCAAATGGACTCATTCCTTCAAGCCGTGTGTTCAGGGGATCATCCAATCTCTGGCAAAACTTGGATATTGCTGCACAATATTCATAGATGGTGCAACTTGAGAAGTGTTACAAACTTTGAGTAATAGCCTTCCAATGTCATTCCAAGTTGCTTTAGACCAAGAATCCATTCATCTTTTGCATGCAATATGCTAGTGGGAGATATCGGCCTCGCACTGTATCCTTTAATATGTTCCAACTAATAGACGCTTCACAGATTCCTTGGTCTTTACACCATTGTTTTCACTGAATTTGGGCTTCTCATGCTGGCTTTATCTTGTGATCATTGCTTGATTAGCTGGGGTAATTTCAGCAGCAATGAAATAATCTTCCATGGACTCGGCCCATATTTTTGCTTCAGCCTCAACATTTTTTCCTTTACCATCAAACTTAGGTGGTTTGATTTGGGAACTTCTTTTCCTGAATCTCAGCAACATTAAGGGTAGGAACAACTTCCTAGGATATCATAATGTGAGGTACCTCCTCCAACAGACCTGGAGGAGTCCTCTTAATAGTAGACTAAAATTCGTATCCATGCACATCACCATCTCGTCTCCCCATGGGAAACATTAGACTTAGTTGAACATGAAAATCTCAATTCTACTTCACAGGGGAAGCCTAGACAAGTCAGCCCTAACAGCAATCTAACGCCCACCTAAGAAAGACCACTTTGCAATCAATCAAAGGTAGGATTGAGGTTAACACCGCACTTGGCTCAAAGAGAGTGAGAGACAGGGAAGCGTGTAACTCAATCCCCCTACCCATAAGGTAAAATCTTAGCTCCGGCCCCTAAAACGGTGTTAAACTTGGTAGCTAATCCTACCGATATTGGGAGGTTCACGATTTAATCAATTCTATCTAATGTTGGAAAGTTACCCAACTTATCTGGTCTAACCAGCCATAGGCATCCAATTTTCATGATCAAAGTCTCCCACTTTCCTCAATGGGATTTGCTTAGCTTTTTAATTAGCAAAGCATACTACCACACTGTTTGGACATATAAAATCAACTTCATTTTATTACTCTGTTAAACTGGGTTCGTTAAACTCAATCTTTAGCACATAACAAATGATTCAAAAAATCAAATACTTTATTTTACCATCACTCCGTAGAGTGATACAAAACCATCTTTCCACAAAAAAACACCGTCCAGCCTAAGATAGGACCTTCCAATCCCTCGGGATCGAGTTGTGCATGATCCCACTCCATCCGTGATCAACAAGGAATTTACTGGCTCAGAGCCCCTCTAAGCTTCCCTAAGTCCCCGAAGTTGTCCTACATAACAGGGGCACTTACCACTTGGCCCTTTGCCCTCTTAGGTGCTCGATTAATCAAAAACCAAAAACACCTATCTCCCTCTAGAGCATAGGACCCCCACCCGTAGGTGAGTTTTTCCACACTCCGCAAAGTATTAGGGAGCATTGGGTTGGGGATCCCAATGTTTGAAAACACCATAATCCACAACTCGTCCAGCTGTGCAAGCACGGAATCATAAGAACCATAATTCATCATTCAAAAATCCAAAAGCAATCATAACCATAAGATATTTTTAACATAGTTGTCAATGCGATGTATGGAATCTATCCCCTCCATCAATTTCAGTGTTCCTTCCTAAAAAGCAATTGATAATACTAACATGTTTTTGTAAATTTAAGTATGTTTTAACCGATCGTAATCTATGTAACGAACTAGCTTATCCCTCATTAGGAAATTGTAGAATTAATAGCTTAAAAAGTATTCTTTTATTTATGTACTGAACCTGATTATCTCCATTTGCTCATCCATCATGATTACGGTTTACGGGCGCATCCTTGATTTGTTGTGGGACAGCTAATTCTTCGGTTTGAATGGGTTCTGGGTTAACCTCCACTTGCGCTTGAGTTCCCTCAATAGTGGCCACTTCTTCACATTGGGGAGCTCTCTAAGTATGACCTCGCTCAGCATCTCGACATCTCGAGGGAGCCATGAAAGAAGCTAATGGATTCAAGTAGTGCTCCCACATAGGTGTGGAGAGAGAGAGAGAGAGAGAGAGAGAGAGAGAGAGGTTCAGCTAGTTGCAGCATAACTTCATCGCATCAACTAGCAGAG
The DNA here is from genome assembly GCF_053477565.2 of Lygodium microphyllum. Lineage (NCBI taxonomy): Eukaryota > Viridiplantae > Streptophyta > Polypodiopsida > Schizaeales > Lygodiaceae > Lygodium > Lygodium microphyllum. The sequence continues at coordinate 42,555,712 of NC_141159.1, forward strand.
AGACTTTTGCACGGGTCATTGTTGTGTATGTGTGTGTTCCTGACGTGATGCTCTACCCCGATTTATATAGTAACCGAGGGGTAAAAGGAGGACATTTACTTTTTAGAATTTTTTATGATGACATCAATGATAAAGAGGGAATGCTTTCTTTTAGCATTTTTGACAATGTCATTGATGACGTCAGGGAGGGGCTCCATTTTCGTAGCGCAAGGATACCAATTTAATGAATATATGGGCGAGCACCGCACATCTCGTCATCGGGTGGCGTCACTCCAAGTCTCACGAATAAGGCAGCGAGACCAAGGCATAGACCTTGGCATCTTGGCCTTGGCATACTTGGCAACGAGCTACGAAGGCTTCATTAGTGCTGTTGGCTGCACATGAGAAGCTCCCACTAGCTTGTAGGAAAATATTCTCGAGAGGTCACCTATCCCGGCAGTGTTGTCACCCAAGTGCACTTAACTACCAAGTGACTATTCCCTAGGCTAGTTCTTTTTGTTTTTCTATACTACAAACATAGTCTTAATGAGCTAGTCTTGGGAGGGTCTCCCAAGTCTTTCTTCCATGAATTGGCATATAATACCTCATTAATAATAACAATTATCTCCATAATAAGAGTCAATTTCATAATTAGAGTTGGTTTTTAAAAATGTGCAACACAAATCAATTTTCTTTTGAATGTATACGCACATTAAAATAAACTAAGTAATGGGGACATTACATTCTTCCCTCCTTAGAGAAATTGAGATGTCCTCATCTCGAGAGAAACTAGGGATATTCTATTTTAAGGGTTACCTCATTGACCCAAGTGGCATCATCTTCAAGATAATCCTTTGATTGTACTAGGTGTTCTCTTGGGATTCGACTTCTTAGAGGTTTCTCCCTTGTATCTAGAATCATCTTGGTTTGCATTTCTAGAATTTCTTGGGTATGCATAACTATTTGTTCATCATTAAGCACATGATTGGGGTTTGATACATAAGGTTTCCGTAGACTTACATGAAATACATTGTGAATCTTGAGATGGGGTGGCAATTTAAGCTTGTAGGCTTGCCTTCCCATTACTTTGATTACTTCATATGGTCCATAGTACCTTGGACTAAGCTTTTTGTATTTCCCCAAGGATACTGGGGCCTTACCCTTAGAAACACCATGTCACCTTCCTTGAATGTTCTTATGGATCTTTCAAGATCTGCATATGACTTTTTTTATCTTGAGGAGCTTGGATGTCATGTTGGATCAATTGGATTTGTTGGTCCATCTCTTCAAGCATAACCTTAGAATCCTCTACCTTGAGAGTGGGATCTGAGAAGTTTAGAGGTGTACGACATTCTTGCCCATACAAGGCTTGAAATGGTGACATCTTGATTGTTTTTTGAAAGGCAATGTTATAAGAAAACTCCACCAAAGGTAAATGTTCAATCCACTGTTTTGGTTCTTTGCCACAATAAGTCCTTAGAATATCTTCAATGGTTTCGTTCATCCTCTCAGTTTGGCCATCAGTTTGAGGATGATAAGCAGTACGGAAGCATAGTTGTGTCCCAATTGCTTGGAATAGGCAAGTCCAAAACTTAGAGGTGAACCTAGAGTCTCAATCACTGATTATGCTCTTTGGCAATCCATATAACCTAAATACTTCTTTGATAAAGACTCAAGCAATGTCAAATAACTTATAGGTTGTTTTGACTGGGATCAAGTATACAACTTTTGTCAAATCTATCAATCACTGCCATGATAGAATCATATCCACCAGTAGCAATAGGTAATCCAACAACAAAGTCCATACTTATTGACTCCCATTTCATTTGTGGAATGTCCAAGGGTTGTAACTCTCCAAGCATCTTGATCCTTTCCGCCTTGACTCTTTGGCAAGTCAAGCACTAAGTTACGTACTTTAATACATCCCTTTTTAATCCTGGCCAGTGATAGCTCTTACAAACTATGTTGAGTGTCTTGGCATACCCCACATGTCCTACAATGGGGATGTCATGTGCTTCCCATAAGATTTTGGTCATCACTTCTAGTCCTTTTGGGACACAAAGGCAATCGTGGTAACATTGACAACCATTGCTAGCACGATAATCCTTAATCTTAGACCTTTTTTTGTTAGATCTTTCTCCTTGAAGTACCTTAGTCATGAGTCCTTCATATTCCTTGTCCTGAGAAATAGCTTGGTGTATAAGCTCAAGTACAGGATTATCATGTATGGATACGGTTCTTAAGCTTCGAACTTCTACAATGCTATTAAGAAAGGCTTTTTAGCTTAAGGTATCTACAACAACATTGTCCTTTCCTTGGACGATATTTGATTTTAAAATTCTAGGATATCTAGGATATATTTCACTTTGATAGGGTCTGCAGAGATTCCATTAGCGAAAACAATGTATCCAAGTTGTTCAATCCTGTTAGTGAGAAATAAGCGTTTACTCATCTTGGCATAGAGTTGATTTTCACAGAGTGCTACTAGGGCGATCTTTAAGTGACCTTCATGTTGCTCTATTGATTTGGAGTATACTAGTATATCGTCAAAGAATACTATCACAAAAACATCCAGATATGGTCAAAAGATGTATTGCATTAGATGATTGAATGTAACTGGGGCATATCCGAATGGCAAGACTAAAAATTCATAATGACCATACCTAGTGCTGAAGGAAGTCTTTGGGATATCTTGCTCCTTGATTCGAATTTGATAGTATCTAGACCTTAGATCAATCTTGGAAAAAACCATGGCTGCATGTAGGCAATCTAAATGTTCATCTATCCTGGGTATGGGATACTTGTTTTTTACCATAACCTAATTTAGTCCTCTGAAGTCAATGTAGAGTCTAAGTATTTGGTCCTTCTTTTTTTGGAAGAGAACAAGCACTCCCCAAGGTGAGTTACTTGGGTGGATAAATCCTTGCTCTATCAATCGCCTCAATTGTTCCTTAAGCTCAATAGCTTCGGGAATAGACATTTTGTACAGTCATTTTGACACTGGCTCAGCTCCAGGAATCAATTTTATTTCATGATCAACCTCACGATTTGGAGGCAGTTGAGTTAATTATTCTGGAAAGACATCCTCAAATTTGTTGATCCACGAAGGTAGAGTGCCTTCATCAATCTTTTTGACCTTATTCAACTAGATCATGCAGATTGGTTTACCTTTCTTCAATCCCTTCCTAAGTCGACTTGCCTTGGCTAGTTGGACTCTAGTTCTTCCAGCTTTCCCATATGCCTTTATGGTTTCTCTTTCCAAGTCTTGAAAGACTATTTTCTCTTCAGCACATAGAATCTGGGCTTTGTTCTTCTTAATCCAATCCATTCCTAGAATGCAATCGTAGCATCCTAGTGGTAGGATTGAAATTTTTCTTCAATTATATGGCTATCTAACTCAAATTGAAGTTTCCCTACAGTTTTGGTTGAGGCAATTTCCTTCCCACTAGCCAATTCTACTATCATTTTCCTTGTCCCCCTAAATTCTAGATGCAATCTTTTAATTGTATTGAGTGCAAGAAAAAAAGAATGTGTGCTACCGCAATCAATTAAGCTTATAAATGATGTACCCTTGTAAGTAGTTGGACATTGAATTATTGAACATTGGTGGTCCGCTCCTTTCCTTTCCACGGCAACATGAATGGATCCTCTTTCAATTTCTTCACCTTATGTGCATTCCTCAGTTGTCTAATCATGGTATTTACCCAAGTACCAGCTGTTCTTCCACATCCACGGCTTGGGTTGTTGTTGTTGTTCCATCGGCCTCTTTCACCAACTCGGTTTGGGCTAGGATTTTGAGGACGGTTATGACAATTTTCCCTTAGGTGTCTAATCCTTCCGCACTAGTAACAGTGCCTGATTCCTAACCCATTTGGTCCTTGGGTGATTGCATTAGCTCTACCATTCCCTTTGGCATTGGCCATGTTGACACCACGGTTTGGGTATCCCCTTCCATGGTTGTTTATTGGACGATTCCTTTGGTCATTTCAAGTGATTTCCTTGGCCATAGGCTTTACTCGCATAAGAGCATCTTCGAGATTCATTGGTGTCATTGATTCAAGGTGAGTGTCCAAAGGTGGATGTAGTCCTTGGAAAAACCTTGCAATCTGTTGAGACGTTGTCATTAGGGGTGCATATTTGCGCAGACTCACAAACTTAGAATAGTATCCTTCCAAGTTTAGGCTTGATTATCGTAAGTTGTAGAATTCATTCATCTTGATTGGTTTAAAAGATGGGGGAAGATAGTGTCCTTTCATAGCTTCTTTGATCTCCTCCCAAGTTTGGGAAGCTTCTGTTACCCCTTTATCTCGACAAAATTGTTTCTACCAAAGCTTAGCTTTGCCAGTAAGACAAAGAAAAGCACTCATTGACTGATTTGCAGCAATAGTTTCAACAGCTAGGAAATAGTCATCCAAAGTCTCAATCCACGCTTCTGCATCTTTCTCACCTTGGGTCCTTCACTGCTAAACCTAGGTGTTGGTGTCTGCTTGAGAAGAAACTTTTTCTCTTGGAATTTCTTGTATGTTTCATCAATTTGCACCAGTTGGCGATCCTAATTATCTCTATAACTTATTTTTCACAAAACAAGGTGGTTTGGCCTTCGTTTCTATGAATCAATAAGATTTTGGGAGATTGGGATACTTTGGAAGCTCATGGACTTTACACTCCCGGTAAGGGTTAACCTATCGAGAGAAATAACCTTTGTATAGTGGTCATACACCCATTTACTTCTCATTATAATTTTTTCATCTATATATTTTGCCTTACCATTTCAAAGAATATCGTACTGTTATAAAGTCTTATCAAGTTGAGATCCTCAAGCCATGTCAACAACTCGAGATGGACTTTCACATCTTTTTACAGAGTGGAGTCTAAGTAAAAGTAAGGGTTGTCCCTTCCCCATGTTTGGGCTCTAGTTTTAGCCCCTTCATAAGCTTAAACAACTCCATAGATGAGTCTTCTCTAAGATAGCTATTATGCTTTCTCTTAATTCCAACATATTTGACTGGCAAGCAATGGAGCACATGATCTCAAAAATCACTCACATAAAGTGTACTTCATCATTAACTTGTCAAAGCAGCTCAACTATCATCTTATAAGCTCATAAGTCACACTCTTCAAAAATAATAATGAGACTTTATATTTATGAAAATTATTTACAAAGATGTATTGATCATACTATGATCTACCAATACATCATCTCATGGATCCTTTCCTCATGAGAAGTATTAGGGCCTATATTCTCATATCTTGGGGGATTCTCATGTACATGGCAAACAACATAATGTGGTGGCTCTTGGGGATAACCAAAACATCCCATACCAAAATAAGTCCTTCTTGGCACTACAACTGTTAAATATGCAAGATCTAGAGAATGGCAGATGCGGAAGTTATGGAAGTTGAAAGAGAAAGAAGAAACTCATGATGACATTGATCCTGGCAAAGACAAATTGTTACACAAGTAAATTAGGTTCCAAGATTGAGACTTGACTCATAAACAGAATCTTGTGTATTGACAGTGACAAGACACTTTACTAGAAAGAAAAGAGTACTATCATTACATTAGAAAAAGAGTGCAAGTACAATGCTTTATAGAAATTGAGTGGTAGCATTTTCTCCTACTGTGCATATGGGATTCTGGTCTTGAGCCCTCACTACTCCTTACTACAAAGGGACTAAAGTAGGTGTGATTGCAAATATCTCAACACCCCTCCTCAATCACAACTAGAAGTACAAGTGTGTAGAGGCTTTAGTGAAAGCAACATCTGCACACCATAAACATGGCAAAACACCAGAGGCTATCGCAAAAAAGGCTAAGTGTGGGTACCACAAACATGATGGTCATCCAGAGGCTACAGCAGGGGCCTCACAAAGTGTACAGAGGCTGTAGTACAAGGCTAACTTAAGAGTTTACAAGTTTATGTCTGAAGCATTAGGGCTAGGAAATACAAAGCTAAAAAAGTCTATCTGAATAGAAGGACTGATGAGGTTTGTCCTTCTCCTGGTGGTATTCTTCTTCCTTTGCTTCATTTTCTTCTTCTTCTTTGACTGCAACTAGATATGCCTTTTAGGACCTTTTTTCAAGAATCGCGTGGTGGGGGGATTTGCTCAAGATGCTGTGCCGAACACACACAGAATGCACAAGGAGAAGCTCACTCAAGAGACAAGAAGAGAGATGGAGGCCAAAACATTTTCTTGATGGTTTCTTCTTCTTCTTCCACACACTTTACAATGTACATAAAGTATAGATAAGATACAACATAAAGGAAAGTGGCCTACTAAGTCAAACAATGCATAACCGACTACACTAGTCGACTGACGCTATAACTATGCCAGCTGTAAATAGGTGTAACAACCTGAATATAATAAGTAATGAGTCAATGGCCATGTCAGAGTCATAATGACCACCGACGTGCTAAGTGTAGACATGTGGACCCATCTAACCAGGCGGTCCATCATCAATGTCCGCATGTGTTGAGCTTGTCATCTCAACACTCCCCCTCAAGCTCAACTGCATCTCTGCAACTCCAAGTAAGCTTCGAAACTTTTGAAGCTTCTCTGTACCCAATGCCTTCGTGAAGATGTCAGCTATTTAATCCTGTGTGCTGACATATACCAAGTCAATCTCACCTGCTAGTACATTCTCTCTCACAAAGTGGTAGTGTACCTCAATATGTTTTGTTTTGGCATGGAACACAGGGTTCCTAGCCAACTGTATATTGCTCATGTTGTCACAATAAATGACAACTGGACCTTCCACCTGTACATCTAAATCAACCAATAACTTTTGCAGCCATACTACCTCACATGTTGCAACAACAACACCTCTATACTTAGCATCTGTACTTGACAAAGCAACTGTAGATTGCTTTTTGCTGCTTCAAGTAACTGTTGCACTACCAAGAGAGAACATGTATCCGTTGGTAGATCTTCTATCAGACATACTACCAGCCCAATCTGCATCTGTGTATCCAAACACCTGTACATCTGTACCTGCCTCATAGAAAATTCCATAATGTAATGTGGACTTCACATATCTCAATATGCGTGTGACTGCATCCAAATGTGGCTTTCTAGGTACTTGCATAAACTCACAAGACCAACAGCGTAGCTCAAGTCTGGCCTTGTAATGGTCATGTAGATCAGACTCCCCACTATCCTCCTAAACATAGTAGGGTCTTCTATCTCATCCCCAACATCAGCATCCAACTTTACATTCTGCTCCAACGAGACTAAAAGTGGTTTGCATGCTGTCATACCATACTTGGACAACATATCCAAGCCATGCTATCTTTGGGACAACCATATACCATCATCATATCTGATCACCTCAATGCCAAGGAAGTACCTTAGCTCACCTAAATCCTTCATCTCAAACTTCTTCTTCAAAAATTCCTTGACTTCAGCAATCCCACCATCACTGTCACCTGTAATAATCAAGTCATCCACATAGATGACTATGATGACCAAACTTGCATCTCCCTTTCTCACATAAAGTGAGTGATTAGCATCAGAAACATAAAAGCCAATATTGACAAGATACTCTCTGATCTTGTCAGACCATGCTCTAGGTGCTTGCTTGAGCCCATAGAACGTCTTCTTCAACCTGCACACATACGTGGGATGCTCTAAATCTTCATAACCTGCTGGCTGATCCATATACACTTCTTCCTGCAAATCACCATGCAAGAAGGCATTCTTCACATCCATTTGCTGCAACCTCCAACCTTTGGCTACTGCCAAAGCAATCACACATCTAACAATTGCCATCCTAGCAACTGGACTGAAGGTTTCTTCATAATCTATGCCATATGTCTAGGCATAGCCTTTTGCAATGAGCCTAGCTTTGTACCTACTAATAGAACCATCTGCATTGTGCTTAATCTTATAAACCCACTTACATCCAATAGCTTTCTTGCCCTTCGGCAATGATACTAGATCCCAAGTCTTATTGGCCTCTAATGCAGCCATCTCCTCATCCATTGCTACATCCCAATGAGCATGACCAACAGCCTCCTCAAAACATGTGGGCTCAACATCCTCAATCACTTTCACCATATAAGCATAATGGTGAGCTGCATAACCTTCAAAACCAAATCTGTTAACAAGGTATCTCACCCTACTAGACCTGCATACCACTAGATCACTCAATGGAATCTTTGCATTGACGCGTGCTCTCTGCACACCTGGAGTCCTCACTAAAGGAATGCCAAGCTCATCATCCAAGCTCTCTGAGCCACTAGAGTCTCCATTAAGAATTGCATCAATGCCATCTGACACTTTATTCTTTCCTTTGTCTTTACCTGTAGTGCTACTAGATGCACCTGAAGATGTAGAGCTACTCCTTAGTCTCCCAGACCAAGGACTACCAGATGATGTCTCTGGTCCACTAAGAGTCCATGATTCTTACTTTTCAGCCTACACACATGAGTGTCATGATCATCATCATCATCCAATGCATCACCACTAGATGCATACCAACTACTCATTTCATCAAAGATGACATCCCTACTCACTCTTAACTTACATGTGACAGGGTTATAACAATGATACCCTTTCTGCTCTAAAGAGTATCCAATAAAAGTGCGATACATCAGGCTTCTTGCCAGTAAATCATTCTTCAAGAGTCATACCATGAACTGCAGCTGTGGGAGTTCTGTTCATAATATAAACAACAGTATGAATAGCCTCAGACCAAAAAATGCTTAGGCATTTTGTTTTTAGCCATCAAGGTGTATGCAACTTCTGCAATATGCATGTTTTTCCTTTCTGCAACCCCATTTTGCTGTAGGGTATACCTGCATGTGAACTATCTCTTTATCCCATGAGACCTCAGAAAATCACTGAACTCATTCGAGAGGTACTCTCTCCCTTCATCTGACCTCAAGCACTTTACTTTCAAGCATGTTTCTCTTTCAACTGCAGCCTTGAAAGTTCTAAAGTGCTCAAACGCTTCACTCTTTTCCTTCATAAAATATACCCACAGCTTTCTAGAACAATCATCAATGAATTGTGACAAAGTATGAACTGCCTCCAAGAGATACATTTTGTGTACGCCCCCAAATATCTATATGAACAACATCAAGGATATTTCTGCTTACATCTCTGTCATGTGAAAAGGGTTGTCTTGCCTGCTTACCAAACTAACATGCTTCGCATACCTTATGAAATTCTGCAATTCTAAATGTAGGCAAACCTGTAACCAACCCTTTGGACTACATTAATTTCACCCTTTGTACATTTGCATGTCCAATGCGTTTGTGCCAAATTTCAATATCTACAAACAACACCTTTTCCTTTAGCATACATAGCAGCATTCATAGTAGGAATTTCAGCATTCAGAGTAAACATACGTCCAACTCTACTTCCCTTTGCAACCAACCTGCACTTATCATTGAAGTCTTCTACAAAGCAGCCCTTTGCATTAAATCTGACTTGCAGCCCTTGCTCTACCATTTGACTGACTGACACCAAGTTCTTTGTAATAGATGGCACATGTAATACATATGAAAGACTCTTTGTCTTACCATCATGCAAGGACAAGGGAACTTTTCCAATGTGTAAGATTGGGTGGCATGAATCATCACCTGTCTGCACATAACCTGTATTTTGCAAATCTTGCATCTCTCCAAACCATTCTGCATGGCTGGTCATATGATTGGATGCACCTAAATCAACATATTAAACATCATCATGTGTTCCCTTTCCTGTAACAGCATTCAACATATGATGCATAACAAACAGACGTTCATTTTTGTCTTCATTCTGTCGTGAAGATGATGCATTGTTTCCTTGCTGCAACTTACCACTGCGAATATCATCTTTCTTAGCATAACATTGGGCTGCAATATGACATGTTTTGCCACAGTAGTGACACACAATACTAGAGTTGTTAGAACCTTTGTTCTGCCATCCACCTCTTCCTCTAAAGCTCCCCCTGTCTCTAAAGTTACCACGACCTCCTGAAACCTTCATATCTCCAAATTGCTGATTCAATCTGTTTTGTTGGTTGTCACTACCACATCCTGTACCACGGTCTCTTGAAGAGGATCTACCACATCTCCTTCCTAAACTCGAGTAAAATGCTTGGAACTGTTTACCATTTCTTTCAGATGAATCACCCTGCATATTGATCTCTTCAGTAATCATGAGAGAGATCAGCTCATCAAAATCTGGAAATGGCTTCTGTACATATACTGAAGTAACAAATGATTTCCATGCTTTCTCATTGTTAAGGCCACTCAGAGTGGATGAAACCAAATCATCATCATCTGGCATTGCATCAATCGCTGTTAAGGCATCTGCAATGCTCTTCACCTTCAAAACATACTCATTGATAGACATTTTCCCTTTCTTCAAGGCATTCAACTCTTGCTTGAGTTGAATCTTTTGTGCCTTTGTATTTACTGAAAACATGCTCTCAAAAATTGTCCAAGCTGCATGTGAAGTTTCTGCATTCCTGATATGTCCCAACATAGTATTATCAATTATTGCAGATAGTCAGTACATCACCTTTTTTTCTTTCACATTCCACTCTTTCCATGCTTTTAACTCATCTGCAGTCGGAGGGATACCCAGCTCTGGCTCCTTTTCTTCACCTGAAACAAATTCATAAAGGCCATTTCCAATAAGGAAGTTTGTCACACGAAACTTCCATGAAGGGTAGTTGTTCTTGTTGAGGTTCTCAATAATCGGATTTCCACTGTTCTCTACCATTATCACAAAACTAATACCAAATAGCAAGCAAATCTTCTGCAACCCTCAACCTGTAGTGCACAGCAATACACCCGATAGCCTTTTTCACTGTCTGCTCAACAATACATGCAATCTGCAACCAATTTGCAGATAAACCTTGTGTTTATTCGTTGTAAACACCTTCAAACTTACAGATCTTAAATCTGTAACATGTGCATATGTATACGGTAGACACAGTTGAAATTGTAGGATACCTCGAACTGCTGTCCGTGACCTTCCGAGTCTAAAACGGGACCTAAAATGACCTCGAATGGCCAAAATAGCAATGGGAAAGCCCTAAACGACTTATCTGCAGAATACACAATGCTCTTCGTGCACAGCAAATCTCACTGCAATCTGATAATTCTGCTCTGCCCTGCTTCGGGTGCCTCCACAGGCACTATCCAAGAGAGAGAGTGGAAGAATGGGAGAGCTTCTTACACGTTGCTTGCTTGCTCAAACCTTGCTTCTTCTCCTTCACTTCAACCTTTAAAATCAGCCTCTCTTAGTGGTGTGGCTGTGATACCATGTCAAGAATCACATGGTGGGGGAATTTGCTCCAAGATGCTATGCCGAACACACACAGAATGCACAAGGAGAAGCTCACTTAAGAGACAAGAAGAGAGATGGAGGCCAAAACGTTTTCTTGCTGGTTTTTTCTTCTTCTTCTACACACTTTACAATGTACACAAAGTACAGATAAGATACAACATAAAGGAAAGTGGCCTACTAAGTCAAACAATGCATAACCGACTACACTAGTCGACTAGCGCTATAACTATGCCAACTGTAAATAGGTGTAACAACCTAAATATAATAAGTAATGAGTCTGTGGCCATGTGAGAGTCATAATGACCACCAATGTGCTAAGTATAGACGTGTGGACCCATCTAACGAGGCGGTCCATCATCAATGTCCGCATGTGTTGAGCTTGTCATCTCAACACCTTTTTCTAGCATGGTAGAACTTCTTGGTATGTTTGGTCCTTTTGTAGAAATCACAAAAGAGCTAATCTCTCTTGCCTTTGTGCCTATTGCCAACATATAATGCATGTTCATCTCTAGAGATGCTTGGTTCTTCTTTAGTTTTTAGCTTCTTTTCCTCCTCTAACAGTGATTCCCGGATATCAACAAGTTCAAGGTTTGGCATATTGATTAGAGTTGTAACATACATTATTATATTCAGAAGAAAAACTTTTAAGTAGAACACCAATGCAAATATCTTTTTCCATTTTAATGTTGATTCCTGCAAGTTGGGTTAGAAGTCCTTCCATGTAATTCAAATGTGTGGCAAGTGATATGCTGGTGGACTTCATTTCAAGCCTAAAAAACTTGATCAAGAGACCATACGTTGATGATTTAGACTATGCACCAAACAAGGTGTCAAGTCTCTTCCATGTATCCTGTGAAGTCTCACAATTATCCAATGGTGGATATAGCTGTCGTCTAGCTCCAGTTTGATAATGGCCTAAGCCTTATCATCGTTCTTTTGCCAAGTGACAACAATGTCCGCATCACGAGGATTCTTTTCTTTTCCAATGGTAATGGCCCAAAGTGAAAGGTGAGAAGGATCGAAGCTTGCTTGGAAGTGAGCTGCAGCGGAGAGCAAGAGCAAGAAGAGAGAGAGACACAAATGGGAACTCCAATAGTCACAATGTGTGATCGGGCCTTCCTTTATTCAAAACTATCACTAAAAGAATAAATAATAAAGAATAAAGTGACGATGACAGACGCCCGCCACGTGCAGTGTGTAGTGGTGAGTACTATCAGTGTAGTAATATATGTGCGGCTAGGCAGAAGTGCCTTTACCCCCAACAACCTCCCACTTAAAGGTGAATCTGCCCCAATGAGGAGTGAAAAGAAAAAGAAAAGATAGTACAATGTACACATGTACAACAAGATGAGAAAAAAAATCATCTTATCCAATGCCCCCATCAATCTCCTGAGGAAGGCAAAACACTTAGTAGTGAGGCTTTTCGTGAGCAGATCTGTAGGATTTTCATCAGTGGAGATCTTAAAAGGGTCAACACACTTATCCTCCACAACCCCACATATGAAGTGATACCTCACCTTAATGTGTTTTGTCTTCTTATGGAAGACTAGATTCTTGGCTAGCTGAATAGCACTCATAGAATCTAGATGCAGTGTAGGTATAGTATCAATCCCAAGGTCATGAACCAAACGGCCCAACCATATGGTCTCCTTGTAAGCCTTAGTGGTCGCAACATACTCGGCCTCAGTGGTAGAGAGAGTCGTACACTTCTGAACCCTGGACATCCAAGAAACAGCACCTCCAGCATATGTAAAGACATAGCCAGAAGTGGACTTCCTACTGTTTGTATGGCCTGCATAATCAGAGTCTCTGTAGCCCACAACTTCTATATCCTGACTACCATAGCAAATACACATATCTGATGTGCCCTTCAAGTATCTCATGATACCCTTTACGACATCTTGATGCTTTTTCCGAGGTGTAGCCATATAACGTGCCACAACACCAACTGCAAAGATAATATCTGGACGAGTGGCTATCATGGCATACATCAAACTGCCCATGGCTGATGTATAAGGGATCTTGACCGTCTCGGCCCTCTGCTCATCCATATGCGTACAATCGGCCTATGAAACCTTCACATAAGAAGGTAATGGACAGCCAGTAAGCTTTACGTCCAGCATGAGGAAATGCTCAAGGACTTTATGAATGTACTCCCTCTGTGAGAGCTAGAGTAGTCCCTGATGCATGTCGCACTTTATGCGCATACCAAGAATGTGAGAGGCCTATCCCAAATCCTTCATCTCAAAGCTCTTCTTCAGCTGAGATTTAAGAGCATCCTGCTCATCATGAGCTTTCTCTACTATCAACATATCATCCACATAAAGTACCAAAATAAGCATGAGCCATCACGAGCTTTCTTCATGTAAAGACACGGATCCATAACACTTCTGTTGTAGCCCTATGACTACATAAAGGCATCAAACTTATGATACCACTCCCTAGGTACCTGCTTCAAGCCATAAAAACTTTTCTTCAACTTGTACACTAGGTGCTCCTTGCCAGGTTCTGCAAAGCCCTTAAGCTACTCCATGTGTATCTCATCATGAAAATCCCCATGCAAGAATGCAATCTTGGCATCCATCTGGTACAAATCCAAGTCAAGCTGCGTGACTAAGGCCAAAACCAAGCATAGGGTGGTCATCTTGACCACAGGAGAAAAGACTTCATCAAAGTCAACTCCAAGCTCCTGTTTAAAACCCTTAGCAATAAGTCTTGTCTTATAAGCCAGCTTGGGGTTTCCAAGGGTACTTTTCAGCTTGTACACCCATTTGCATGGCAAAGTCTTCTTGCCTTAAGGCAAAGCAACCAAATCCCAAGTCATATTCTTATGCAAGAAGTCTATCTCAGACTACATAGCCCTCTCCCAAGAGTGACTGTCACCCCTGTGCATAGCCTCATCATAGGTGAGAGGCTCTCCTGCATCTATAACCAAGACATAATGCATCGAGGGCTCAAATCTATTAGGTGGACATCTATCTCTAGTAGACCATCTCATAGCAGCAGGCTCTGCTGCATGTCCAATACCCTGGCCATGTGTACCAACTGTTGCGGTAGGCTAACCATCTGGCTGTGCAGGAGCACGTGGCTCCTCCTGGAATATAACCCTATATATCTCTACCACCTTCTTAGGCTTCCTATGCATCTTGTCTTCATGGAAGACTACATCATGGCTGTGGATGACTTTCCATGCTTGTGGATCCCAGAGGTAGTAACTCATCTTGCCTACATCCCCATAGCCAAGGAAAATGCATTTGACACTCTTAGGATCCAACTTAGTACACTTGTCTTTGGGCACATGGCAAAATGCCTCACATCCAAAGACAAGTAGATGCGCATAAGACAAAGGTTTCCCAGTCCATACCTCCTCTGCAACCTGAAAATCCAAACCACTAAAAGATGATATATTTATGACATGCACAACTATCATGATTGCCTCAACCCAAAAGCTATGTGGTAAGCATGCATGGCTAAGCATACTACATACACACTCCTGGATGGTTCTATTCATCTGCTCAGCCAAACCATTCTGGGGTGGGGTATAGGGGGCGGTCAATTGACACTTAATACCCCTCTCATCACATAGTTGCTCAAAAGCACATGACACATATTCTTCCCATTGTCAGTCCTAAGGCATTTCAGCCTATGCCCAGTCTGGTTCTCAACCAATACAAGCCATCTCTAAAACACAGCCAAGTTTTCAGACTTAACCTTAATGGGGTAAGCCCAGACTTTCCACAAAAAATCATCAATGAACGTCACAAACTACTTTGCATCACCCATAGACTGACACGGCATGGACCCACAGACATCCAAACGTACCAATGACAAGGGCTCACTCATGCATATCCTACCAAACTTCTTATGTGTATTCCTAGTCTGTTTGCCATAAAGACAATGCTCACATGCTTAATGTGAAAAGGGGAGATGCAAGTTTGGTCATCATAGTCATTTATGTGGATGACTTGATTATTACAAGTGACAATGACAATGGGATTGCTGAAGTTAAGGACTTCTTGAAGAAGAATTTTGAGATGAAGGATATGAGTGAGCTGAAATACTTTCTTGGTATTGAGATGATCATCTGTGATGATGGTATATGGTTATCCCAAAGGCAATATGGCTTGGATATGTTATCTAAGTATGGTATGATAGCATGTAAGTCTCTTTCAATACCATTGGAGAAAAATGTGAAGTTGATTGCCGACATTGGGGATAAGATAGAAGACCCTACTATGTTCAGGAGGATAGTAGGGAGTTTGATTTACATGACTATTACAAGGCCAAACTGGAGCTATGTTGTTGGCCTTGTCAGTCAGTTTATGCAGATGCCTAGAAAGCCTCATTTGGATGCAGTTAGATGTATATTGAGATATGTGAAGTTCACTTTATATTATGGAATTTTTTATGAGGCATGTAAGGATGTACAAGTCTTTGGATACATAGATGCAAACTGGGCTGGTAGCATGTTAGACAGAAGATCTACTAGTGGATTCATGTTTTCCCTTGGTAGTGCAGCAGTTACATGGAGCAGCAAAAAGCAACCTACAGTTGCTTTATCGAGTACGGAGGCTGAGTATAGAGATGCTACTATGGCAGCATGTGAGGTGGTATGGCTACAAAAGTTATTAGGTGATTTGGATGTGTAGGGAGATGGTCCAATTGTCATTCACTGTGACAACATGAGCAGCATACAATTAGCTAGGAATCCAGTGTTCCATGCTAGGACAAAACACATTGAGGTGCACTACCACTTTGTGAGAGAGAAGGTACTTGCAGGAGAGATTGACTTGGTATATGTCAGCACACAGGATCAGATAGCTGACATTTTCACAAAGGCATTGGATGCACAGAAGCTTCAAAAGTTTCGAAGCTTACTTGGAGTTGCAGAGATAGAGTTAAGCTTGAGGGGGAGTGTTGAGATGGCAAGCTCAACACATGCAGACATTGATGATGGACCACCTAGCTAGATGAGTCCACACGTCTACACTTAGCATGTTGGTGGTCATTATGATACTCACATGGCCACTAACTTATCACTTATTATATTTAGTTTGTTACATCTACCTACAGCTGGCAAAGATATAGCGCCAAACGATTAGTGTAGTCTGTTATGCACTATTTGACTTAGTAGGCCACTTTCCTTTATGTTGTATCTTATCTATACTTTGTGTACATTGTATAGTGTATGGAAGAAGAAGAAGAAATCAACAAGAAAATACTTTGGCCTCCATCTCTCTTCTTGTGTTCTTGAGTGAGCTTCCTCTTGTGTATACAGTGTGTGTTTGGCGCAACAGCTCAAGCAAGTCCCCCCACCACATGATTCTTAACATGACCAACTCTCCACTGCCAAGGAGAAGTGGGATGAGCTTGGAAGGCTCTATGGTGCTACAGGAAATAACTCCAAGATCTTTCTAAAGATTGAGTTTTTTAGCTTGGAGTATAAATAGGGAGAGGACCTAAGCAAGTTTATTTCACATATGAAGGGGCTCATGGCACAGTTGGCCTCCGTTCAAGCACCAATTCATG
Organism: Lygodium microphyllum; assembly: GCF_053477565.2. Lineage (NCBI taxonomy): Eukaryota > Viridiplantae > Streptophyta > Polypodiopsida > Schizaeales > Lygodiaceae > Lygodium > Lygodium microphyllum. Next base: position 42,572,506 of record NC_141159.1, read on the forward strand.
ATGAAGATGCCATTGCCATCCTTCCTAAAGTCTGTGAAAAAGGTCTTTCCAACCCTTGCTACAACCCTTACTAATATCCCAAACCCAACCTTGGGAAGTACTATCCAGTCATGCCTGGATGAAGAGAAGAGGAACCATAATGAAGGGACTTCAGCATTTACTTCCGGTGAGCAAGTATTAGTCCATATAGCTTCTACAAAGTGCTCCTTCTATCACAAAAAATGGCATATTGTAAGCAAATGTTGAAAGAAATATCCTGATAAAATGAAGCGTAATAAATGCAAAAAGATCGGGCATATCACCAGTAAGTGTCCCAATGTTCCAAAAGTACCTAAGGAATTGGAGGCCAATTTTGCCTCCCAATCCACAGATGATCAAATTTTTTGAGTCTTCTAACATTCTCTACCTATAACCATATTTTGTAGTCTGATTTATAAAGGCATCTCATTGTGGATTAAGGAGGGGCATCCTATCATGCTTTATCCAATGCCACCTGGCATATTGAGGGGGGTGTTGAGAAGTAAGCATGTGAACTCTCCTTATACTAGAGAGGATAAGGGTAGCTAGGTGTAAATGAACTGGAGGACATGGGAGCAAGTGGAAACCCTAACCCTAACTCCTCTAGCGGCTATATAAATTGCCTAAAGTACATCCTCACAGTTGAGCAGAGTGTACTAGTTGTACCTTGAACAACTTACTAAGCAATATCTTCTTTTTGTACTTGAGCTCTCTCTCTCCCTCTTGTGCACACTCTTGAGCTTCCAACTCTGATTTTCCACAAGACCTATAGACCTTTATCATTTTCAAGCGTAGTGAGCTTGCCTCCATGCTGAATCGAGTTGCCTCCTCCCTCAAGCACTCCCATAGCTCCAAGATCCAAGGTGCAAGCTCAATCCTCAACCTCCAAGCCCCATGCTTCATTGCCATGCACAAGACAAGAGAAGAGAAGAGAAGAATAAGAAGAGAGGAGAAGATGGAGAGCTTCTCCACCACGATCCCTCACCCTCACACACTCACTCCCTCTCTCAAGCACAAGCTCAAGCAAGCAAGAAGAAGAAGAAGAAGAGAAGAAGAGAGCTAGTTTTGGCCACATACAAGAATGAGCTTCTTCATTCACTTTTTTGCCTTTTATACAAAACCTTCAAGGGGTCCACTAGGGTTTATCATATCGTACCACGTGAGTGTAAGGGAGGGGGGTTATATAAGGGAAGAAATATACATTTTATAAGGTAAGGTCCCTTAAATAGGGGTAGATAAGGGTATCTTCATATATTTCTTACATGCAGGTGACATCTTCTTATCACTACTAGTGAATCCCCCGTGATAAAACCCTAATCCCCTTTAGACACCCATCTCTTTTTTACATGCCCGGCCATTTTAGCCTAGGTCCTCTTTTCTTATTCCCTTCCTATTTGCATTGTGCCTTCACCCATGCTTGTCTACATTTACAAATTGCACAGGGGGCAGCCTGGAGCTCTTTTGCAAGGATTTAGAGTGCGCTTTTATATTTGAAATGCACATTTTTGCTTTTGTTTTTGCCCTAAACTTTAAGGTTGTCCTTGCACTTTTGGCATTTTTTCCTCCTATTTTGTCAATTAGGCCTCCTTTTTTTGCTTTGCCCTACGTCTTTTTAATTTTCTTTTTGCTTTCTTTACACTAGGGTTAACATTACCCCCCTCCTAGCTGAGTGCCAATCCCATGGCACTTATAAATACTTGTTGATGAGGGCTCGGGTGGTTGAAGGGTTACCATGTGGGTCGGTGATGGAGCTTTGTGGAGATTGGACAAGGAGAAGAAGCATCACAAAATTGGATGAAATATTGTAGAGGTCGAGGATAGATTGGAGTGGGTAATGAGGGCCTCCAATGTCGGTGGTTTATTGTAGTTGTTGAGTATACCTGAAAAAGAAAAAGTAAGTGCACTACATGGGGGTGTGTGTACCTCACTATGCAATGCATGGTGTCCATGCCAATGAGATGACTAGGAGTTGGGTCGAATCATAGGGGAGCTTATGGTGTTGTCCCACACTTGAGGACTCACTTTGTGTATGAGGGGAGGTTTTGTAGGTGTCACTTAGGGAGACATGCCTACTGTAGGCGAGCACAAACTCCCTAGGTGCATCCTGTCCTTGATATGCCCTAAGTGTGAAGTGGGGGGACAGGAAGAGCTCGGAGGTTAGGCATGTAGCTAGTTGATCGAGGCCACCAGATGCATCTAACTTGAGAACCCCTAGGTGCAATGTTTTTGGCACTCTAATATTACGTGGAAAAGCTCATCGTTCCTTCCCTTTTTCTTTGTGTGGGTCTTTCCTTTGTTTTCTCTTTTCTTTTCCTTTTTCTTTTTCTTTCCTTTTTTTGTGAGATACATTGGGAGGGAGTACGATATACATCATCGTGATACTCTTCAGTAGTTACATTTTGAGGGGGCCTAGGAGATTTGCCAAGGAATGTAGGGCTTTGCATGTAGCCCTTTTGGTTAATCCTTACATTGAGAGGGGTAGTAGAGAGGAAAGGATGATGACATTTTGAGAACTGGCTATCACTCATATCTTCTAAAAGGCTCATGCAAAAAGCTAGCAAGAGAGCGGCCCTTAACATTAAACGAGTCATTGCATAGATATCTATCCCTACATTGATATGAAAATAGAGAGGTGACAGGTGCTCTCCTTGGACTATTGGTTTTTTTTTTAAGTAGAATTCAGAAGAGGCGAAGGTAATTACAAGTGGTAAGAAAAGTGGGATTGGGGCATACCGGGAAGTTGTACCTGCCATGTTTTCCCTAGTCAAAATCCACACCGTGGTGCCTCAGGTAAGCCATGTAGGTGGGGTCATCCCTTTCATATGGTAGCGTGTTGCAAAAATCTATTCATGCCTCAAAATTAGTGTCCCATCCCAGATTATTCAGTGCCATTTAGGTTGGGTTTCATAGCCTTTGACCTTTCTTGGCTCTTTCATGACCTTATCCTCCCAGTACCTCACAGGCTCTCTTGTCCATAACATGGGCTTACTTTCCCTCTCATCTAGCCACTACTTCCCTATACTCTTTGTGACCTAGATGGCTCCTTCAACCACCCATTGGAAGAGGTAGCACTCGATTCAAGGCAGAAGGGTAGAAGAATTCAAATTCAAATGGTGTCACCCATTCTCCCACTTCTCCCAATGGTTTAATTCTAGTGCCCAATTGATAGGCAGTTGTTCTTTGGCTTGTGGCATCTAGACATCATGCATGTCTTTTGGTCTAGCATTGAATTTTCTCCTCGTGAAGTCAGTCAACTCTCCACATTTTCTTTTGGCCTCGATAATTCTTTATGCAATAGCAGGATTTTCTTCTTCTTGGCCTTCTGTTTTTGTTGATGAAGGCAGGGAGGGCTCTATGCACCAAACATTGCCACTATGTGGCATGTTGCTCAAAATCAGCCCCTTCATCCCCCCTGGTGGTTTTACCTGGGCTGGTGTGGGGCTGGCTACTCTCTGTGCTCCTGTTCTTCAATATCGATGACTACTCTAACTCCTCTATTGAGAGCCCCGCTTACAGTAAAAGTTTCCTTCAGCGTGCCAAGATAGGGCTAGTGTCGGGGCCCTTGGGGTGTGCTCTTGGAGCCCATATTTTATGGCTCTCCTTGATACCTCCAACTTCCTCTTTAGCCCTTCCACAGGTTCATCATCCTTGACCTGAGTTACATGAAGTACATTATTGAGGAAGGCGTATTGCTAGACCTCTAGCCTTGCCTTCACTGCTTTGGCCCTTGGTTCTACCATGATTATCCTACTTTTTACTAGGGCAAGGTGTTCAACCAAGTCCCTGACTCTTCCAAGGTTCCTCTCTTCCCAAGCCTCGCCTTCTCCTCCATCTTGCCTTGACTCAGCTACAGCTCTTGTGAAAGTGTTGTTACCACATCTTCTTGTTCTTTCCATATTGATAGCATGTTTTCCTTTGTCATGTTTGTGGCAATTTAGCTTCTCTTTTAGCCTTTCCTACTCTTGAAGGGTCCCAAGGAGTCTATTCTTTGCCTCCAGCAGCTTTTTTGTTGACTTCATGTCCTTCTGGGCCCTAATCTCTTGCGGACCCTTCAATATTTGTTCCTTTTTCCTCCTCTCCTTCTAGAATTCTACATGGGCTTGTGTTTTTACCGTCTTCAACTTCTCGGTGAGCTCCTCTCCTAGGTTCTTTAATTGTTCAATTTGCTCCTCCATATCCTTTTGGCCATGTATGAGGCTTGAGAAGTCTGTTTCTAGCTCCATTTCTCCCTCTATCTTTTCCACTTGTAGCTCTTTTGCACTTTCTTCTTCCTTATCTACTTCCATTTTCTTCCTTGCTTCTAATTCCTACTTTAGGTTGTCGACCTTCCTTTGATAGATGGTTATCTGCTTTGTCTTCTCTAGTTGGTAGGCACCAAACATGTCATTTTTCTCTTTCAATTCCGCCATGGCGGCCTTCCTATCTTCCTTCATCTTTTCAAATTGGCCTAGGAGCTCCTGCACATAGTTGTCATAGTTGGTCGTTGCTGGTATAGCCAATGGCATAGACGTTGTGGATGCTTCAACCTTAGACTTCTTTAGGTCCTTTCTAGATTTGGCATCCACGGCAGAAAGTCTCTTTGTCCCTATCATTGGATCTCTACCATTGGGTGTTGGGCCAACCTGCTTCGTCAAGTTCAACCAAGTACTGGACCCATGCACAACGTTGCTTTGGTAAACTCCCCCTTCTTCTGAGGTCTTGTGGGTGGTGTGATTGGCATGGAAATTAGGGCCAGCAATGGTGGGTTCATGGGGGACTTTCCTTTTCTTGGCACAATGGGCTCTTGAACTCTTTCTTTTGCTACACCACTGGAGCATGGCTCATGACCTGGGCTTCTCCTCATGAGCTCTTTGGGTCGAGAGGCTTGCTCTACCGACAACCGCAAAGCTAGGGCCATTTGCTCGTCTTGTTCTCTTTTCAACCTTTCCTCATTTTCTATTTGCTTCCTTCTTCATTCCTCTTGCTCCCTTTTTGATTCCTCTTCCACTCTTTCATGTGCCTCTTCTTGCTTCTTTCTACGTTCATCTTCTAATTCCCTCAATTCCCTTTGTGCGGCTTCTACTTCTTGGTCTTCTTCTACCACAGCTTTCTTCCTCTTCCCTGGGATGCTCATCTTGAGTTTTCTTTTTGCACCTCAACTCGATGGGATTGATCCCTCCCCTTTCTTGCTAATGGTTCTCTCACTCGAAGCCTCTTGTTGTTGGTGGGCTTGGGGTGGAGCTTCCCTCTTTTTGGGTGATGGCACTAGCAATCTATGGCCTGGTGAGTGCTCAAGGGTTTCCTCTACCACTTTCTATCTTTCCAAGTCCCAAATGGCCTCCTAGATGATGGCAATGAGTACACCTCCAAAGCCTATGTTGGAGGCCTTAGCTACTAGCTTTTTCCTTGCCATCTGTTCTATGGAAGTCAGAGACTCTAGACCTACTAGTTTGGCTCCTGTGGCTAGCGCTTTTGCTAAGGATTCCACAATCATACGCACGTAGCCATTCCAATTGATCTCATCTAGAGACTTGGTTGCAAGGCTCTCGAGCAATGGCACTCCAATCTTGCTCCATCAAGGCATTGTACCTCTGACTGGAGAATAGAGCATGGATTGTCTTTGTTTGCAGTTTTATGTCAAGGTCAGGGATGTCGGCTAGGCTAACTCCATCATTCGTGTACACTTGGGCCTTGTCCATCCCTAGCATACTATAAACATCTCTTTTGGGCTATCTCTCAGAATTGTTGGTCAACCCTATGTTGAGATATCGAGCTCCACTCGTGATACGCCAGGGTGACCGTTGAGTACTTATGTCACCGACTTGTCAGTTGCAGATGCGGTTGGTACACCGCCCATGAATAATAGCTACATGATAGCTATCCTTATCTACTCTAGTTCGTGGCTTGGTTAGTATGCCACCTTAGTTAGTTGAGTTTGGTTTGAGACCCATATCTAGGGTTCTTCTATTTCTTTGTACTTGAGTTCTTTTGGCTTACACAACTAAGAAGAGAAAAACTGTTTTCAGCCTCCACCCTTGTGTGTATTCCCCCATTGTGCAAGCAAGAAAGCTACAAGTGAGACTCCTTCCTTCTCTCCCACAATCTTGACATGGTATCAGAGCCTTGTTCGTGGTAAGGAGCTCAAGAAAGCAAGCCAAGCTCGCGGTGTTCTGGTAAGAGGAGTAGTGTTGCTTTCATTTTCTGTTTTGGGAGCAGATCTCTGCAGGTAGCACAGCCGGAAAGTGCAGGAGTGCATTGTCTCAGGTTGAGACGCCCTTCGCGGTGAAGCAAGAGGGCAGTATATGCTACGGGAAAGGCTTTAGCCCTTGGCGACCTTATTTTTTTGATTTGAGGCCATTTCGGGGCCTATTTTGGAGGCGGAAGTTTTCTGCACGCACTCAAGAAAAGGCCCAGTTTTATGCTGTGCAGCCACTGTTCTACAGGTCGGTGAATAGTTACTGTAAAAATTGCATTGTATGCTTGTGCGCAGAGACATTGGGAGTTACAGAATCATCCCTGTTGCCTGTTGATGCAAAATCGTCACTAGGAAGTGACTGTGTGGTCAAATACCACTTTCGCCAGTTTTGCAGATTTTCCCTTGTGAGGGTGAAGCTGTGGTTTTTGCAGTGACAGAATTTTTTGCAGTCTTCTGTAATGGCATCTGATTCTCTTTCACAGATTGTCACTGAAAAGCTTGACAAGAACAACTTCCAAGCATGGAAGTTTAGAATGACGAATTTCCTTATGGGAAAAGGATATTGGGAATTTGTTGCAGGAAATGAAGAAGAACCAGTTCTTCCTGATGTTCCCAATCAACAGCAAATGCAGGCACTTAAAGCATGGCATGAGAGAGCCAGGAAAGTTATGTATTGGCTGTCTATCAGCATTTCAGACTCTATGATTGTGCATATTCAGGATGCAAGTACGCCAAAGGAGGCATGGGATACTCTGTCAAAAATGTATAGCACAAATACGCAAGCCAGGAAAATGCAGCTCAAGCAAGAGTTGCATAACGTGCAAAGAGAAAGTATGAGCATCAATGACTACCACATGAAGGTGAAGAAGATTGCAGATGCACTTGCTTCCATTGGGTCGCCCGTGGAAGATGATGATTTAGTTTCTGTGACCTTGAATGGTCTAGGAAAGGATTATGCTCAGTTTCGGACATCCATTTCCGTCCGTGAAAGGTTTCCTGATTTTGAGGAGTTGATTGCTCTTCTAATTTCTGAGGAGCAGAGAAATGGTGGTGCATCTTCTTCAGGAGGAACTTCAAAAGAAGCTGTCTTCTACTCAAATGCTGGAAGAGGTAGAGGCAGAGGTAGAGGAGGCCAATTTGGAGGCCGTGGTAGAAATCAGAATATGCAGCAAACTCAAGAAAACCAGTCCTATGGAGGAGGACGTGGTAACTCTAGAGGCAGGGGGAGCCAAAGAGGTCGTGGTGGATGGCAAAGAGGTCAAAATGCAAACAGTAATGTTGAATGCTACTATTGTGGTAAAATGGGTCATATGGCTAAAGACTGCTATAAAAAGCAGAATGACATCATGAATGGAAAACTGCAACAAGGGAATTATGCATCTTCTAGCAGACAGGGTGATGACAGAAATGAGCATTTGTTCATGGTGCAGCACATGAACAATTCTGTGACAAGTGCAGAAGAAAGCAATGATGTATGGTATGTTGACTCAGGTGTATCAAACCACATGACAGGTCATGCAGAATGGATGGAGGATGCAAGGAAAATGGAAAAACCAGGATTTGTGGAGACTGGTGATGATACTGCACATCCGATTGTGCAGATTGGAAAAATTCCTTTGTCTATGCAGGATGGGAAAAAGAAATACCTGTCCGATGTATTTCATGTCCCCAATATCACCAAGAATCTGGTTTCTGTTGGTCAAATGGTTGAACAGGGCTTGCAGGTCAGATTTAATCCTCATGGATGCTTTGTTGAGGATATGAAAAATAAAGGTCGCTTGATAGCAAAAGGAAAGAAGAAGGGCAGAATGTTTACGTTGGATGCAGACATGTCTGAATTGAGTGCAGCAATGTTTGCACATGGGACCGGTGTAGTTGCAGATATTGATATCTGGCATAAACGCATATCACATAAGGTATGTGAAGCCTGTAGTTTGGAAAACAGCCAAGGAAACCATTTCCTAGACATGTTCAAGAGAGTAAGAAGCCATTGGAATTAATCCACTCTGATGTGTGGACTACTAAAGCTGCATCTCTTGGAGGCTGTCATTATTTTGTCAGTTTTATTGATGACTATAGCAGAAAAGTTTGGGTGTATTTTATGAAAAAGAAAAGTGAAGTTTTTGGGCATTTCAAAACTCTTAAAGCTATGGTTGAAAAAGAAACAGGCTTGCAAGTAAAATGCCTAAGGTCAGATGGAGGGGGAGAGTACCTCTCAAATGAGTTTGCAAGGTTCTTGCAGGAGCATGGCATAAAGCAGCAATATTCATGCAGTCATACCCCACAGCAAAATGGAATTGCAGAAAGAAAAAACAGGCATATTGGAGAGGTATCTCGTGCCATGCTCAATGAAAAAGACTTGCCAGATTTTTATTGGGCTGAAGCAGTTGCTACAGCAGTCTACATAATGAACAGGACTCCCACTGCAGCAATACATGGGATGACTCCAGAGGAGAGGTATACTGGTAGGAAACCAGATATTTCTCATTTGAAAATTTTTGGTTGCATTGCCTATGTACATGTGCCAAATGAGCTGAGATCCAAGTTGGATCCAAAAGCTGAGAAGTGCATCTTTATTGGTTACTCTCTGCAGCAAAAAGGGTATAGATGCTATAACCCTTCTACTCGTAAGTTTACAGTGAGCAGAGATGTTGTTTTTGATGAGATGAGTAGCTGGTATAAACCAGTAAATGTGATTGATGATGTAGATGCACAAAATGGTAATGCTGCACAGAATTCACAGCAGCAATCACAAAATATTAGTGGACCTGGAGCGTCCTCTAGCAGTGGTTCACATTCTTCGCCATGGACAGGCAGATTGAGATCAGGAGAATCTTCTCAAAGTAATGCAGATAGTGGTATGCAAGTATCACGAAAAGGAAAAGAGAAGGTTGATCAGCCCATGTTTGATGTGAATGCAGGTCACTCTTATGTGGATGGTGAATCCAGTGGCTCAGAACAGAGCATTGATGATGAGTTGGGTATTCCTTCTATTGTTACACCTGGAGTAAGGAAGACCAGGGATGTTTTGAGAGCACCTGGGAGTGAACCCACTTTGCGCAGGTCTACCAGAGTTAGGTATCCTGTGGATAGGCTGAAATATGATGGATTTACAGCCATTCACTATGCATATATGGTCAAGGTGATACAAGAACCAGAACCCACTTCTTTTGAGCAAGCCATGGGAAAAGAAAAATGGGAGAAAGCCATGGATGAAGAAATGGATGCCTTGGAAGCACACGCTACATGGGAATTGGTACCTTTGCCTAAAGGTAAAAATGCAATTGGCTGTAAGTGGGTTTATAAGGTGAAGCACAATGCAGATGGTTCTGTGAACAGATACAAGGCAAGATTAGTAGTCAAGGGGTATGCACAAACATATGGCATTGACTATGAAGAAACATTCAGTCCGGTTGCAAGGATGGCAACCGTAAGAGCAGTCATTGCTATGGCTGCATCAAAGGGATGGTCTTTACATCAGATGGATGTAAAGAATGCCTTCTTGCATGGTGATTTGCAAGAAGAGGTCTATATGGAGCAACCACCAGGTTATGTGCATGCTGTTCATCCTGAGTTTGTTTGCAGGTTGAAGAAAGCCTTGTATGGCTTGAAGCAAGCACCTAGAGCATGGTCTGACAAGATAGGACAGTATCTTGTCACTATTGGCTTTCAGATTTCCAAGGCAGATTTCTCACTTTATGTGAGAAAAACAGAGAAAGGTATTATGCTACTTGTCATTTATGTTGATGATTTGATTATGACAGGTGACAGTGATGAAGATATCCTTCATGTGAAAATGCTATTGAAGCAGAAGTTTGAGATGAAGGATTTGGGAGAGCTGCGTTATTTCTTGGGCATTGAGGTGATTAGATCACCAAGTGGGATACAGCTCTTGCAGAGGCAGTATGGATTGGACATGCTGTCCAAATATGGGATGACAGGCTGTAAGCCTATTTCAGTTCCTTTGGAGCAGAATGTGAAGCTGAGCACAGATGCAAGTGAGCTTCTAGAAGACCCTACTATGTACAGACGCATAGTAGGAAGTTTGATTTATATGACTATTACCAGGCCAGATTTGAGCTATGCTGTTGGATTGGTAAGTCAGTTTATGCAGGCTCCAAGGAAACCACATTTGGATGCGGCTAGACGCATACTCAGGTATGTGAAGTCCACATTGCAGTATGGACTATTTTATGAGACTGGGATTCAGATACAGCTGCATGGATACACTGATGCTGATTGGGCTGGTAGTATTTCTGATAGAAGATCTACCAGTGGATATGTGTTCTCTTTTGGGAGTGCTGCAGTCACTTGGAGCAGCAAGAAACAGCCTACAGTTGCCTTGTCGAGCACAGAGGCTGAGTACAGGGGTGCAGCAATGGCTGCATGTGAGGTAGCTTGGTTGCATAAGCTACTTTATGATATGCATCAGCCTACAAATGGGCCAGTTGTCATTTATTGTGACAACATGAGTAGTATACACTTGGCAAATAACCCAGTCTATCATGCTAGAACAAAGCACATTGAGGTGCATTATCACTATGTGCGGGAGAGGGTTTTACTAGGTCTTATTGATCTAGTTTATGTCAGCACAGAGGATCAGGTAGCTGACATATTCACGAAGGCATTGGGTGCAGAGAAGCTGCGCAAGTTCAGAGACCTGCTTGGTGTGCAGGAATTGGGATTGAGCTCGAGGGGGAGTGTTGAGATATCGAGCTCCACTCGTGATACGCGAGGGTGACCGTTGAGTACTTATGTCACCGACTTGTCAGTTGCAGATGCGGTTGGTACACCGCCCATGAATAATAGCTACATGATAGCTATCCTTATCTACTCTAGTTCGTGGCTTGGTTAGTATGCCACCTTAGTTAGTTGAGTTTGGTTTGAGACCCATATCTAGGGTTCTTCTATTTCTTTGTACTTGAGTTCTTTTGGCTTACACAACTAAGAAGAGAAAAACTGTTTTCAGCCTCCACCCTTGTGTGTATTCCCCCATTGTGCAAGCAAGAAAGCTACAAGTGAGACTCCTTCCTTCTCTCCCACAATCTTGATACCCTAGAGCTCTTTCTACCATTTCAGAGCTCAACACCACTTCTACTCTATGAACCTCTCCTCCATGTCTCACTATCTCATGGTACCATGATTTCTATCCACATCGAGAGTTCCTAGGAATTCCATGCACTTGCTATAGTTGATGGCTTGGCCGACCTTCTCCATATATCTAGCAAGCTTACCCTGATCAACCATCTGTTTCATCACTTGCTTCTTCATCACCATACGTTGTAAGTTCTAAATGCTTCTAAATTGAAGTTGATTAAAGGCCCTTAATCCCATTGTTAGGTTGTATTTGTCATGCTCTTCTTCCATGAATAGGAGCTTGCTATCTGTGTAGTGCCGAGCCATCTCTCAAGTTCCAGTCATGATGTAATAGCTCACAATTAGTTTACTTGAAACGACTTTTTGTGAAAAGATGAGGGGGTTATGAATATACACTATGGAAAGATGAAGTGCTCAAGTACATAATGAAATTTTTGCTTCAATCAATCCACATAGTTCCGCCCAAAATTTCATGAAAATTTTCCTTAAGTACAAATTGACTTTTATCAGTCCTTTTTACTTTTTTAAAGTTTGTTTTAAGGTTCAGGTTATGTCTTCTTTTCTGCCTTATCCCCTCCCTTCCTCTGAGAGTGATGAAAATCCTTCCTAGGATTGGAGGGTGAAGGGTGAAGGGCATGAAGTGCATGCATGTTGTGTTTTACTTTTTCATGAGCCAATCATAGAAGTTTGGGTTATACTCCAAGTGGGTGTGATGGTCCATGTCATGAGGTCTAATTCCTACATGTGTAATGTAGGTCAGGACATTAGTCAGAGTCAGGTAGCTTTGTCAGCTCTTCTAGCTCCTAGCCTGTTGCACAGACTTTGCTCCTACGATATAGGATGTGATCAGTTGTTGTGTGCAAGCTTGCTCTTGAGAGCTGTCAATCAAGGCTTCGGTCATTTGAGGAATCTTAACAAACACGAACTCATATTCCTCCCAAGTGCATGGCAAGGAGCGCAATTTCACTGGTAATGTCTTGTCGAGGAGGCCTAAGTCCAGTCATTCATAGCTCTTACTAGTAGTATGGTGAATGTGGCATCCAAGTGTCTGATATAGGTGATGAGGTCCTCCCCCATATTCCTGGCTAGGTCTGAGGCCAATGTAAGGATGGATATCCACTTATTATAGGAGAGTCTAATGTTTGCGAGAGTTTGGGGTTTGGCTGGGTTGGATAACTCTACTGATGCCTGCCTCCTAGGTTGTTTCATGGGGTGTTTGTCAGCCACTTGTGTGACAAATTGGTCTTCTGGCTCAAATGATGCATTGCCTTCTGCTCTTGAGTGGTTGAGACACTAAAAGTGTTAGGTTGAGTTGGCAGCTAGCCTAGGGCCAATTGGTTGTGGCTTTGGTCAATAGACTCATTGAGGTTCTATGGGTTCGGTTCCTTTTGGATTAATTGGTTTCTCAATCCTCGCTAGCTTATCGTTAGGTGGAGATGGGTTGGAGGGCCTCGATTGAGGGGCACACGTGTCACTCATAGTCTTGGGCAACCAAATATAGTTGTTGCCTTCATAGTGGCCTTGAGTGCACAATGGGTCTTTCGGTATCATTGCGAATTTTTGACCGTTTGTCTGCTTCTCTTGGTGCGCAGATTGGATGCTGTATGCTTGCGTAGTGAATGCCGGAAGGTCCCCAAGAACAAAAGAACTCTACTTTTTGCACAAAACTCAAGGTACAAAGCATGCACGACATGAACAAGAGACCAATTGGGTGCAATCTCCCCCCATGCCTTGTGTGAGCGCTCCACAAAGCATGTATTTTATGTATTAATCATCTTCATGGGCGGACGCCCAAAGAGTCAGGCATACCCAATACAATGTCCAAGTACAAATAACATAATCATGCGCCCATGCGCATACAAAATAAAAAATAAATATCCAACGCCTCAATAAATAGGCGCGACAAAATATAGGCGCCATGCCTAAGGTATGCGCTCATCAAAATATAAGTGATAACTCGAATACTCGCTATCCTCCAATGCTTTCCTCCGCCACTGCTGCTATCTCTACACATGAACTGAAGCATTCACAATCGTTAGTAAAATAATACAATTAAACCGACAAAAGTGAATACCTAGCAGTCTTCAGCTACATAAATAAATCAACTGGTTAGAAATCAATCCTAACCTTAATTTATTACGAGTGCGCACTCTAAACTCATAAATGTTTATTAATTTAATATGCATTTTGCGGAATCACCCATGTACACACTAAATTAATGAAATGCCTGAAAAGGATAGGCGTCCCCATCAACTTCTCGCACAAAGAATCCTCTTTGTGTATGAGCCCCGGTCATTAAAGTTTACAGAATCCACCGCAAAACCTCACAGAATCCACCGTGGCACGGAATCCATCGTGAGATATGCCTCCTGGCATCATACCCCCGGGGTGGGATAGCAATTGACCTCAATTGCTATTAGCTCAATGTGGAGCTAGCAGAGTGGGGAAAGCATTTAAGTCTCTAGCGTGCATCCATTGGGCTTCCTCTACAGGATGGTTTTTAAACTTGACTAAATATCTAGAATATCTTCGGCTAGTTCTAGTGGTCATAAAGTCAGTGTCTATGATAGCTTCAGGTTCAAGTATTTCAGCCTCTTCATCTAACAAAGGTGGGTTTTCATAAACAGGGTGTACAGGTAATTGGCCTCTAAAGGGTCTTAATAAACTAATGTGAAATGTGTTGTGAATTTTCCAGTGAGGTGGTAATTCTAACTTGAATGCATTGTCATTGATTTTGTGAATGATCTTAAATGGTCCATAGAATCTAGGGGCTAATTTCATAACTGGATGTTTTTCTACACTTTGTAATCTACGTTTTTCTATTCTCAACCAAACATAGTCATCAACTTTGAAATTCATTGCTTGTCTTTTCTTATTGGCTTGTTTGGTACATGATTGCTGGGCTTTGGCAATCATGTCTTTAACCTCATCAAAAATAGTAGCGTGCATAGTAGCAATATCATCAGCACTCTGAATTCTATTTGATAAAGATGTAGCAGGTGTAGACAATCTATAACCATAAATCACTTCAAACAGTGCTTTCTTTGTAGATGTGTGTGGTGTATTGTTATATGCAAACTGTAATAAATGCAAATGTGTGTCCCATGTCTGTGGTTTAGAAATAGTGTAAGCATGTAAAAGATCTAAAATAGTACTATTAGTGGCTTCTGTTTGTCCATTAGTTTTAGGATGAAATGCAGATGAAAAATCAATCTTTGTTCGTAGGTTAGCAAACAAAGTAATCCAAAAGTTGTTACAAAATCTAGAATCACGATCAGAAATAATAAATTTTGATAATGCATGGTTAGTGAAAATAGTTTTCAAAAACAATTGTGCTGCCTGAGATGCTATTAAAGTTTTCTTACATGGAATGAAATATGCTTGTTTACTAAACCTATCTACTACAGTCCAAATCATATCATGGTTAGCTTTAGTATTAGGTAAACCAGTAATAAAATCCATAGAAATTTGTTCCCATGGTCTTGATGGAATAGATAAAGGCATAAGTAATCCATACTGTTTACCATGATGTCTCTTAATTCTTTGACAAATCAAACATTCAGAAACAAAGTTAGATACATCAGTGTCCATATGTGGCCAATAAAAATCTTTAGTTAATGTACATAAAGTAGATATGATACCTCTATGACCTTGATATGGAGGACAATGAATCTCATTCAAAACAAAAGATCTGAATGGAACTATAACACATAATCTCTTTTCATAAAACATGAATCCATCATTATAAGACAGTGAATCAATAGGAATCCAGTTATTTCCAACTAATTTATTCCAATCAGCATGAAAAGTAATGTCTTGATGATAAGTATCTTTCATAGGAGTTAGAGAATCAAATGATATAACAAAAATATTATGAATGGTAGGTCTTCTACTTAATGCATCAGCCACTACATTTTCTTTACCTGGTTGATATTGAATGATGGGATGAAAACTCTGAATAAAGGCTGCCCATTTGATATGTCGGTCAGATATTTGGGGTTGGCTAAGTAAATGTCTAATACTTTGTTGATCAGTCTTAATCATAAACTCAGAACCCATTAAGTAGTGTTTCCATTGTCTTAAAGCTTGTACCACAGCTAATAATTCTTTATCATATGTGGAATATTTAAGTTCGGAGGGTTTCAGTTTACAACTAGAATAGGCTATGGGATGATTATCTTGCATAAGTACGGCTCCTATTCCAGATCCGCTAGCATTAGTAACTACTAAAAAGAATGGACTATTAAAATCAGGCAGTTGTAATACATGAGCATGGTTTAATGCATGTTTCAATAAGTCAAAAGATTTCTGTTGATTATCAGACCAATGATAAACAATACCTTTTTTTTAAAGTTTAGTCAAAGGGAAAGCAAGTAATGAAAAATTTCGCACAAATTTCCTGTAAAAACTAGCAAGACCTAGGAAAGATCGTAACTCATGCACATATTTAGGTATAGGCCAGTTCAGTATTGCTTCTATCTTCTTAGGGTCAATCTTAATACCATCTAATGATACAATATGACCTAAATATTCAATTTCTGTTTTAAAGAACTCACTCTTTTCTGGATTAGCATACAATTAATTATCTTTCAACAACTTGAAAACCAATGAGAGATATTCATAATGTTCTTTCTCATTTTGACTAAACACCAAAATATCATCAAAGAATACAATAACACAATGTTGATATTTCAAAAATATACAATTCATCGTTCTACTAAATGTAGCAGGTGTATTAGTCAATCCGAAAGGCATCACTAAAAATTCATAATGACCAAATTGTGTTCTAAATGCAGTCTTGAATATGTCAGACTTATCTAATCTCACCTGATGATAACCAGATTTAAGGTATATTTTACTAAATATGGCAAAACCTTGCAGTTTATCCATAAGGTCATCGACTCTAGGAATTGGATATCTATTCTTTACTGTGATCTTATTTAAAGCATGATAGTCAATGCACATACGATAAGTATTATTCTTCTTCTTTACCAACAAAACAAGTGCACCAAATGGAGAACTACTAGGTCTAATCAATCCTCTATTTAGTAATTCCTCAACTTGATTTTGAATTTCTTTTTGCTCTATCTGGTTATGCCTATATGGTGCTTTACAAGGTGGTTGTGTACCAGGAATCAAATCTATTTTGTGGTCTTCTAGACGTGAAGGAGGTAAACCAGGTGGTAGATCTTCTGCAAAACAATCTTTAAAGTGTGCAAGAAATTCTTTATGCCTAGGGTGCATATGGTTTTCTTTAACTTGCAGTTCATTCACCCAAATGAGATAAGATTTACTACTTTTGCGTAATGCACGTTTAGCTTGAGTATGTGAAAGCAATGGAAAACCAGTAGATGCATGCATACCATACAATGTAATATGTTTTCCTTGAAAATGAATATTAATTGAATGTGTGGAATAATCTATATCAGGGTTATGCTGATGACGCCAAGGCATACCTAAAATAATATCATTGGACTGTAATGGTACAACTAGGAAATTCCTTCTTTCAGTGTATTCACCAATTTGAATTTCTAAATCATGCACCTCTTGTGTTCCATTATACCTTGTGCCTAAGAATGCTGCTTTAATACGATAATGCGTAGGAACAGTTTGTAATTTCAATTCTTTCACTAACTTTGCAGAAATAAAATCATGAGTACTACCATCATCATGCAAAATAATCTTTTCTTTTCCACGCACTAAACATTTCAGGCATACCTAGTAAAGTATCCGAAGGAGTGGTAATGTCGTCTTCATCTTCCGTGAAATCAGGCATTTCTTCATGTTTGTCATCTTCCATTGCTCCAAGATAGTTGATATGGACAGGTGGCTTCTTCGATTGGCAATTGGCTACTAGATGTCCAGGTTGGTGGCATTTATAACACACTATAGGTTTGGCTTTAGATACATTATTTGCAATGGCAGGAAGTCTAGGAATATTAGGATTTGGCTGTGGAATTGGCTTGTGGTTTTGATTGGTATTCGATGGTAAAGCATGTGGTTTTGCCCAAGTTTTACAGAAACATGATGAAGGAAAACGACCTTGATTAAATCTTCTAAAATTTGAGTTGAATTGCTTAGATCCATAGTTACCATTGGCTTTAAATTGCTGTGGACGCTTGTTGTCTCTTCCTCGAAGCTTGTCTTCAGTGTCATGAGCTAAAGAAATTGCGTCTTCAAGAGTTGTAGGCTTGAACATATTGACTTCAGCGTATTAATGCCCAAGTAATCCAGACATATACTTACGCTTGTGAGTCGCTTCAGGTACATCTTCAAGCATGCGTAACTGGAGTAATGCATTCCAAAAGCATTCGGTGTATTGAGGAATAGGCTCACGATCTCATTGCTGAAGAAGGTCCCATTGCTTGATGGCTTTTTCATGAAATTGTGGAGGAAGGAAATTCTGCATAAACTTCTTCTTGAAATTCTCCCAGGTAGTGGGACAATCTATACTATTACGAACCACGGTCCACCAAAGAGATGCTCTATCCACTAAATGATTAGTGACACACTTGATTTTATATTTTTCTGCGTATGTTTCCTCATGAAAGTAATCATCAAACTGACTGATGAATGCAAGAACAGTTTTTCCATGTCGAGTGCCATTGAAAGTACGAAACTTGAAATTTCTTTTACTTATCTTTATTTCTTTGCGTATGGATTGAGCTTTGAGAGTCGCATCGATGGTACGCCAGATAAGATCTTCAGATTGTGGTTCTTCTTTGTCGGTAGTCGATCTTTGTAAATTAGCTAATTGAACTTGTAATGCTTGCCGAGATCATCGTTCTTCATCCAACTGTATCATAATTAAATCCAGCTTTTGCTCCATCGTAGGTTCAGGAAGATCGCCTTCAGCCATTAAATCATCCATATGTGGTTCCGTCATCCTGCAAAACTTCAAAAGACCTCACACTCTCAAAATTCAATTAGCGGGATGAGCGTAGCTCAAGATCGGGTGTACAAGGCTTATATATTTTTGTGTGTGGCTTTCACAATCTTCGTCTTTGGCTATTGCGGGATTTGTAATCTTTGAAAAATCTGCGTTTTAACCTTCTGCATGTGCTGAAACTGGTTCAGCAAGCCTGCGTATGCGAATAGTACCTTCTAGTGAACAACTTTGCAGTTCGGAGTTTCTGTGCAGGAACAGTCCTTATAGGAGTTTTAGACAGAAGTCAGTTTTGACTTCAAGTGACTTGTCTGACTTGCAGAGTTGTAGACTTATGAGACTTGCAGAGTACCAGAACTTATGTAACTTGATCAACTTGATAGATTTATGTGATTGTTGACTAACAGAACTTGCAGAACTTGATCAACTTTTGGAGCTTTGTGTGATTTGAGGCTTAAGAGACTAAGCTTTAAGCTTAGTAAAATAAAATCGTCGAATTGTTGGGCGGGGGGGGGGGGGGGGGTTTTGTCACGTGAAATTTTCGCCAAATGCCGCCCTGTTGCCGTTTGTTGACGAGTTGAAAAATATAAGCTTTTTAAGCTTAAACTAAGCTTATTAAGCTTATTAAGCTTTTAAGCTTATGGATTTTGAAGACTTATCTCTGTGTAACCACGACTTGGAGAAGAGGATGTAGGAGTGGTCCTCTGTCGTTGCAGGCCGGTCCTTCACGATCAGAGGATGGAAACAGAGGTTCTTGACCACCACGAATCCACCATATCGACCATTCGCGATGAGATCGACCGTAGAGCTCGATCGTTCCAGGAGCTCCGCCTTCGCACAAGATGGGTAGCGATTGGAAGCTCTCGATCTCAACTTCGCTCTGATATCACGGGTGCGCAGATCGGATGCCGTATGCTTGCGTAGTGAATGCCGGAAGGTCCCCAAGAACAAAAGAACTCTACTTTTTGCACAAAACTCAAGGTAAAAAGTATGCACGACATGAACAAGAGACTAATTGGGTGCAATCTCCCCCCATGCCTTGTGTGAGCACTCCACAAAGCATGTATTTTATGTATTAATCATCTTCAAGCTCAAATAATAGCCCAAATTACAAAATAGCACGCTTTTGGCTTTTGAGTTTTGCTTTAGCACAAAATAGAAATAAAGCTAATGGGCGGACGCCCAAAGAGTCAGGCATACCCAATACAATGTCCAAGTACAAATAACATAATCGTGCGCCCATGCGCATACAAAATAAAAATTAAATATCCAACGCCTCAATAAATAGGCGCGACAAAATATAGGCGCCATGCCTAAGGTATGCGCTCATCAAAATAACTCGAATACTCGCTATCCTCCAATGCTTTCCTCCGCCACTACTGCTATCTCTACACATCAACTGAAACATTCACAATCGTTAGTAAAATAATACAATTAAACCGACAAAAGTGAATACCTAGCAGTCTTCAGCTACATAAATAAATCAACTGGTTAGAAATCAATCCTAACCTTAATTAGGCGTCCCCATCAACTTCTCACACAAAGAATCCTCTTTGTGTATGAGCCCCGGTCATTAAAGTTTACGGAATCCACCGTAAAACCTCACGGAATCCACCGTGAGATATGCCTCCTGGCATCATCCATCCCACTCATGTCAAAGGTAGACATGGAATATTGGGAACTATTGATGAAGAAGTAGTCTTGATGGAGAGAAATAAATGCTACTGATGAGGAACCAGGGAAGATAAGAGTAGTATGCATGTGGGGGAAGAATTGGTAATGGAGGCAATGATGTGTCTATTGATACTATAGATGATGTCCTAAAAGATGTGCTAGTGGATGGAAGAAGGTAGAGGCATGATGGAGCATTGATGGCAGTACAAAAGAAGAGAAAGGAATCATAGAATGAGAAGGATATAAAAGCCATCGATATAGATGGGTCTTCATTTCTTCAAATGGTCCTTTACAAAAAATCCTACAAGGCAACTTGTGCTTTCCCAATGGGGTGTGTCTAACTTACATGTGCAGTGATATGTGCACGTGTAAGTGAAATTGGGAGATGGGTTAAGCTTGAAGTGTTGTCCCACACTTGAGGGAGCCTATTAACCTCAGCATAAGAAGAAAGTAGAAAAAGTGGAAAAGCGCAAGTAAGTGCAAGTTGGGTCACCTAAAAGAAGGGCAGCCTCTAAAAATCAAGTCAAAGGTAAAATCACATTTTTAAATGCAAAGCGTGTTGGGATAAAGGCGCGTTTGACCTCCGTGTAAAGCACACGCACATTATTTAGCTATACATGTGAATGCACCTTACATGCCCTAATTATAAATACATTTTATTCTTTGTGTACCGAATCGTACTTTCACGCTGATCTTTCCCTCTCTCTCCAACCATCACACTCTCATGCTCACTCCTCCTTGAACTTCTGCACAGTACAACTGTGCTCCAACAACTAGCATCAGAGCCCAAGGTTCTGCACGCCTTCCGAGTCCAAGGCATAGTTGATAGGTTGTGGAGACAACTCGAGGCAGAAGGCCAGTCGGGTCTAACTGATTAGGTACTAACCAAGCGTATGTCACGATTGTGGGAGAGAAGAAAGGAGTCTCACTTGTAGCTTTCTTGCTTGCACAATGGGGGAATACACACAAAGGTGGAGGCTGAAAACAGTTTTCCTCTTCTTAGTTGTGTAAGTCAAAAAGAAGTCAAGTACATAGAAATAGAAGAACCCTATATATGGGTCTCAAACCAAACTCAACTAACTAAGGTGGCATACTAACTGAGCCACGAACTAGAGTAGATAAGGATAGCTGTCATCTAGCTATTATTCATCGGCGGTGTACCAACCGCATCTGCAATCAACTGACAAGTCGGTGACATAAATGCACAACGGTCACCCTGGCATATCACGAGTGGAGCTCGATATCTCAACACTCCCCCTCGAGCTCAATCCCAATTTCTGCACACCAAGTAGGTTTCTGAACTTGCACAGCTTCTCTGTGCCCAATGCCTTCGTGAATATGTCAGCTACTTGATCCTCTGTGCTGACATAAACTAGATCAATAAGACCTAGTAAGGGTTATTTGCCAACTGTATACTACTCATGTTATCACAATAAATGACAACTGGCCCATATGTAGGCTGATGCATATCATAAAGTAGCTTATGTCCAAGCTACCTCACATGCAGCCATTGTTGCACCCCTGTACTCAGCCTCTGTGCTCGACAAGGCAACGGTAGGCTGTTTCTTGCTGCTCCAAGTGACTAGAGCACTCCCAAAAGAGAACACATATTCACTGGTAGATCGTCTATCAAAAATACTACCAGCCCAATCAGCATCAGTGTATCCATGCAACTGTATCTGAACCCCAGTCTCATAAAATAGTCCATACTGCAATGTGGAATTCACATACCTGAGTATGCGTCTAGCCGCATCCAAATGCGGTTTCCTTGGAGCCTGCATAAACTGACTTACCAATCCAACAGCATAGCTCAAATCTGGCCTGGTAATAGTCATATAAATCAAACTTCCTACTATGCGTCTATACATAGTAGGGTCTTCCAGAAGCTCACCTGCATCTGCGCTCAGCTTCACATTCTGCTCCAAAGGAACTAAAATAGGCTTACAGCCTGTCATCCCATATTTGGACAGCATGTCCAATCCATACTGCCTCTGCAAGAGCTGTATCCCACTTGGTGATCTAATCACCTCAATGCCCAAGAAATAACGCAGCTCTCCCAAATCCTTCATCTCAAACTTCTGCTTCAATAGCATTTTCACATGAAGGATATCTTCATCACTATCACCTGTTATAATCAAATCATCAACATAAATGACAAGTAGCATAATATCTTTCTCTGTTTTTCTCACATAAAGTGAGAAATCTGCCTTGGAAATCTGAAAGCCAATAGTGACAAGATACTGTCCTATCTTGTCAGACCATGCTCTAGGTGCTTGCTTCAAGCCATACAATGCTTTCTTCAACTTGCAAACAAACTCAAGATGAACAGCATGCACATAACTTGGTGGCTGCTCCATATAGACCTCTTCTTGCAAATCACCATGCAAGAAGGCATTCTTTACATCCATCTGATGTAAAGACCATTCCTTTGATGCAGCCATAGCAATGACTGCTCTTACGGTTACCATCCTTGCAACCGGACTGAATGTTTCTTCATAGTCAATGCCATATGTTTGTGCATACCCCTTGACTACTAATCTTGCCTTGTATCTGTTCACAGAACCATCTGCATTGTGCTTCACCTTATAAACCCACTTACAGCCAATTGCATTTTTACCTTTAGGCAAAGATACCAACTCCCATGTAGCATTTGCTTCCAAGGCATCCATTTCTTCATCCATGGCTTTCTCCCATTTTTCTTTTTCCATGGCTTGCTCAAAAGAAATGGGTTCTGGTTCCTGTATCACTTTGACCATATATGCATAGTGAATGGATGTAAATCCATCATATTTCAGCATATCCATAGGATACCTAGCTCTGGTAGACTTGCGCAAAGTAGGTTCACTCCCAGGTGCTCTCAAAACATCCCTGGTCTTCCTTACTCCAGGTGTAACAATAGAAGGAATACCCAACTCATCATCAATGCTCTGTTCTGAGCCACTAGATTCACCATCCACATAAGAATGACCTGCATTCACATCAAACATGGGCTGATCTACCTTCTCTTTGCCTTTTCGTGAAACCTGCATACCACTATCTGCATTGTTTTGAGGAGATTCTCCTTATCTCAATCTACCTGTCCATGGTGAAGAATATGAACCACTGCTAGAGGACACTCCAGGTCCACTAATATTTTGTGACTGCTGCTGTGAATTCTGTGCAGCATTACCATTTTGTGCATCTACATTATCAATCACATTTACTGGTTTATACCAGCTACTCATCTCATAAAAAACAACATCTCTGCTCACTGTAAACTTACGAGTAGAAGGGTTATAGCATCTATACCCTTTCTGCTGCAGAGAGTAACCAATAAAGATGCACTTCTCAGCTTTTGGATCCAACTTGGATCTCAACTCATCTGGCACATGAACATAGGCAATGCAACAAAAAAATTTCAAATGAGAAATATCTGGTTTCCTACCAGTATACCTCTCCTCTGGAGTCATCCCATGTATTGCTGCAATGGGAGTCATGTTCATTATGTAGACTGCTATAGCAAATGCTTCAGCCCAGTAAAAATCTGGCAAGTCTTTTTCGTTGAGCATGGCACAAGATACCTCTCCAATATGCATGTTTTTCCTTTCTGCAATTCCATTTTGTTGTGGGGTATGATTGCATGAATATTGCTGCTTTATGCCATGCTCCTGCATGAACCTTGCAAACTCATTTGAGAGGTACTCTCCCCCTCCATCTGACCTTAGGCATTTTATTTGCAGGCCTGTTTCTTTTTCAACCATAGCTTTAAGAGTTTGGAAATGCCCAAAAACTTCACTTTTCTTTTTCATAAAATACACCCAAACTTTTTTGCTATAGTCATCAATAAAAGTGATAAAATAATGACAGCCTCCAAGAGATGCAGCTTTAGTAGTCCACACATCAGAGTGGATTAATTCCAATGGCTTCTCACTCTCTTGAACATGTCTAGGAAATGGTTTCCTTGCCTGTTTTCCAAATTGGCAGGCTTCACATACCTTATGCATTTCTGCAACCTTGAATTTAGGCAATCCTACAACAATATTTTGGGCCTGCATTGATTTAAGTTGCTGTACATTAACATGACCAATGCATTTATGCCAGATATCAATATCTGCAACTACACCGGTCCCATGTGCAAACATTGCTGCACTCAATTCAAACATGTCTGCATCCAACGTAAACATTCTGCCCTTCTTCTTTCCTTTTGCTATCAAGTGACTTTTATTTTTCATATCCTCAACAAAGCATCCATGAGGATTAAATCTGACCTGCAAGCCCTGCTCAACCATTTGACCAACAGAAACCAGATTCTTGG
This sequence comes from Lygodium microphyllum, assembly GCF_053477565.2. Taxonomy (NCBI): domain Eukaryota; kingdom Viridiplantae; phylum Streptophyta; class Polypodiopsida; order Schizaeales; family Lygodiaceae; genus Lygodium; species Lygodium microphyllum. The sequence continues at coordinate 42,596,650 of NC_141159.1, forward strand.
TGATATTCGGGACATGAAATACATCGGACAGGTATTTCTTTTTCCCATCCTGCATAAACAAAGGAATTTTTCCAATCTGCACAATAGGATGTGCAGTATCATCACCAGTCTCCACAAATCCTAGTTTTTCCATTTTCCTTGCATCTTCCATCCATTCTGCATGACCTGTCATGTGGTTTGATGCACGTGAGTCAACATACCACACATCGTTGCTTTCTTCTGTACTTGTCACAGAATTGTTCATGTCCTGCACCATAAATAAATGCTCATTTCTGTCATCACCCTGTCTACTAGAAGATGCATAATTCCCTTGTTGCAATTTTCCATTCATGATGTCATTCTGCTTTTTATAGCAGTCTTTAGCCATATGACCCATTTTACCACAGTAGTAGCATTCAACATTGCTGTTTGCATTTTGGCCTCTTTGCCATCCACCACGACCTCTTTGGCTCCTCTGCCTCTAGAGTTACCATGTCCTCCTCCATAGGACTGGTTTTCTTGAGTTTGCTGCATATTCTGATTTCTACCACGGCCTCCAGATCGGCCTCCTCTACCTCTGCCTCTACCTCTTCCAGCATTTGAGTAGAAGACAGCTTCTTTTGAAGTTCCTCCTGAAGAAGATGCATCGCCATTTCTCTGCTCCTCAGAAATTAGAAGAGCAATCAACTCCTCAAAATCAGGAAATCTTTCACGGACGGAAATGGATGTTCGGAACTGTGCATAATCCTTTCCTAGACCATTCAAGGTCACAGAAACTAAATCATCATCTTCCACTGGCGACCCAATGGAAGCAAGTGCATCTGCAATCTTCTTCACCTTCATGTGGTAGTCATTGATGCTCATATTTTCTCTTTGCACATTGTGCAACTCTTGCTTGAGCTGCATTTTCCTGGCTTGTGTATTTGTGCTATACATTTTTGACAAAGTATCCCATGCCTCCTTTGGCGTACTTGCATCTTGAATATGCACAATCATAGAGTCTGAAATGCTAATAGATAGCCAGTACATAACTTTCCTGGCTCTCTCATGCCATGCTTTAAATGCCTGCATTTGCTGTTGATTGGGAATATCAGGAAGAACTGGTTCTTCATTTCCTGCAACAAATTCCCAATATCATTTTCCCATAAGGAAATTCGTCATTTTAAACTTCCATGCTTGGAAGTTGTCCTTGTCAAGCTTTTCAGTGACAATCTGTGAAAGAGAATCAGACGCCATTACAGAACACTGCAAAAAATTCTGCCACTGCAAAAAACATAGCTTCAGCCTCACAAGGGCAAATCTGCAAAACTGACGAAAGTGGTATTTGACCACACAGTCACTTCCTAGTGACGATTTTGCATCAATAGGCAACAAGGATGATTCTGTAACTCCCAATGTCTCTGTGCATAGGCATACGATGCAATTTCTACAGTAACTTTTCACCGACCTGTAGAACAGTGGCTGCACAGCATAAAACTAGGCCTTTTCCTGAGTGCGTGCAGAAAACTTCCGCCTCCAAAACAGGCCTCGAAATGGCCTCAAATAAAAAAAACAGGGTCACCATGGGCTAAAGCCCTCACCCGCAGCATATATTGCCCTCTTGCTTCACCGCGAAAGGCGTCTCAACCTGAGACAATGCACTCTTGCAATTTCTCGCTGTGCTACCCTGCAGAGATCTGCTCCCAAAACAGAAAATGAAAGCAACACTGCTCCTCTTACCAGAACACCGCGAGCTTGGCTTGCTTTCTTGAGCTCCTTACCACGAATAAGGCTCTGATACCATGTCACGATTGTGGGAGAGAAGGAAGGAGTCTCACTTGTAGCTTTCTTGCTTGCACAATGGGGGAATACACACAAAGGTGGAGGCTGAAAACAGTTTTCCTCTTCTTAGTTGTGTAAGCCAAAAAGAAGTCAAGTACATAGAAATAGAAGAACCCTATATATGGGTCTCAAACAAAACTCAACTAACTAAGGTGGCATACTAACTGAGCCACGAACTAGAGTAGATAAGGATAGCTATCATCTAGCTATTATTCATCGGTGGTGTACCAACCGCATCTGCAAACTGACAAGTCGGTGACATAAATGCACAACGGTCACCCTGGCATATCACGAGTGGAGCTCGATATCTCAACAGCGTAGACCCGGTGACATGCGACCAGGCAGCAACGTGGACCAGTTGGGTGTTTAGCATGTGTGGCGTGTAGGCGACTGATTGCATGGTGATGGGTAGCAATAGGCACAACGACCAGTCGTGGTGCGAGGAGTTGCAACCAGTGCGGATCAGCGGGCCGTCAGGTAATAGGCATCACCAATCCTGTGACGTGATGCCTGACGGGTCAATTGACTCCCCCCCTCCTGATTGTTTAAAAATCAAAAATCCAATTTTAAAAATCAGAAATCTCTTTAATTTATGAATTTTCCCTTGTCTCAACAGGGGTTTACGCACTGGAAGCAAAGTTGGCAATTTTATTCAAATCCTCCCCCTCCCCCTCGCCCTCCGTTTAAAAAAAATCAAAAATCCATTTTTAAAAATAAAAAATCTCTTTAATTTTTAAATTTTCTCTTGTCTTAACGGGGGTTTACGTACTGGAAGCATAGTTGGTAATTCTGTTCAAATTCGAGGCCGAAAATTTGGGGCTTTTCCCAGATTTGACCTCGTTTATGCCTGGCAATGATTTTCAAGTCAAAATTTGCAGATATTATGTGTGGCGACCTCAATTAATTTGGGAATTTTTCCAAATTAGTCAGAACTTTGCTATTTTGGGTAAAATTTATTGACATTGGATCCCAAAAAATTGGAGCTTTCCATGTATTGATAATATTCTGCTCAGCTGGGTCAGATTGGTTGACATTTATGCAATTTTGGACATGAATTTTTTTTTATTTCTATAGAATTTGGTAAATTTCTGTATTTTTGCCCATGTGGCAGCTAGTTCATGTACAAACAATAGAGATTTATTATTGTTTGAGGAAGAACAACAATGTGTTTGCTGGTTCAGTTTGTGCTTTTGCATTTCAGGGGCATTTACTCTTGTATTCATGATAAAATGGCTACAACTTCTTCCAGTTCTCAGACATCAAGAGTTTGATGGAAATCAAACGGTTTGATGGTCATGGCTTTGACCTTTGGAAAGACCGTATGAAGGGCATTTTGTTCCTAAAGGTTTGTGAGGATGCTTTGTAGGAAGATAAACCCGCACTAATGTGGTAGAGTAAATAAAAAGACTGTGGCTTACATTAAGATGCGTATCATTGATGACATTTTGACAAACATTAAGGGTTTAGATACATGTTATACAATATGGGAGAAGCTGAAAACTACCTATGAGATCACTACACCTATTAATCAAGTGCATTTAATGTGCAAGTTGGTGAATATGCGATTGGATGAGTCAAAGCCTGCACAGCACTTGAGTGCATTTACAAGGATTTTAAATCAGCTCAAATATGTATATTTGGACTTTGACGATAAGTTGAGGGCAATCTTTTTGATCATGACACTCCTTGACTCTTGGGAGACCTTGGTGGCTTCTCTCAGCAAATAACCCCAATCTTTCACATGATGGGGTGAGGGGCTCAATCTTGAATGAAGAAATTATACATATGTCTAGTGGAGAAGGCAGCAACTCAGCTTATAATGTAAGAGGCATGGCTGAAAAGAAAAATGCAAATGCAGGATAGAGAAACATGAGTAAGAGCAAAGGAAAGGAAAGGAGTGACATTACTTGCTATTACTGTGGTCCCAAGGGCCACAATAAACCTGATTGCAAGTGTTACAAGAAGGAACAAGAGAGAAAGAAGAATGTAGGAGATAAAAAGAAGGAGGATAAGACAGATGCATTTGAGGCAGTCAAAGGCAAATGTGGCCTCTAGTGTGGTCATAGAGGAGCTTTCAGATACAGAGGTTGATGTATTATGTGTAGTTGATTTTGATGCCCTTGTATGCCATATGCAGGATATGCAGATTACCAAGGCTGATGTGATTGATGCACTTTTTTCAATTGATGATGGTGTCACTCAGACTTGGATTGTAGACTACGGTGCCTCTTTCCATGTAACTCCTTGCTTGGAGTATTTTGCTATGTTCAATGCAGGCAGTTATGGAAAGGTGTATCTTGGAAATAACTATGCTTGCAGCATTTAGACAATGGGCAAGCGCTTGTGTTGAAAGATGTCACTAGCATTAAAAAGAGTTGGTCAACTTGACTTGCATGGCTACACTACACTATTTGGTGGTGGTTTGTGGAAAGTAAGAAAGGGTTCCATGCTGATTGCAAAAGGAACCAAGAAGGCACTTTGTATTGTTTGCATTGTAAATCCTTGAATGAGAAGTTTCTTGCAGTTGCTAAAATTTGTAGCCACTTGGAGTTATGGCATAAGAGATTAGGCCATATGAGCTAGAAAGGACTTGATGTCCTTACCTCTCTGAAGAGGGTTCATGGAAGGCTCTAAACTTGACTTTTGTAATGAGTGTCAGTTTGGAAAGCAAATAAGGAATTCATTTTACTCTGGTGTCTCTCGTAAGTCCAATGTCTTGGACTTAGTGCATTTTGATGTATGTAGTGTGCCCATGAAATCGTCGAGTGGTGCCACATATTTTTTCTCCTTTATAGATGATTGTTCCAAAAAGATTTGGGTATACCTGTTGTTAACCCTAACACGAAGAAAGAAAAAGGAAATAAAAAAGACGCAGGGCAAAGGCGGAAAAAAGGTAGCCCGACAGAAGAAAGAAGAAAAGAAAAGGCCAAAAGCGCAAGGGCAACCTTAAAAAGTCCAAGGCAACTGCAAAAGGGGAAAGGTGCATTTTAAAATACAAAGGCGCACCCTAAAATCTTGTAAAAGAGTGCCAGGCGGTGGAAAATCCAGAAAGCTAAAATAGAAGACAAAGACAAAGGCCAAGGCAAGAGAAATGGAAGACAAAGGCGTGCAAGGAAAAGTGCAAGTCAAAACTTTTGTAAAAGAGCGCAAGCACATCATGGTTTAATTCAAGGAGTGCCGGGCTCTCACCCGTGCAATTTGTAAATGTAGACACGGGCAGTGGAAAGGAAGCTAGGAAGAAAGAAGAACAATGGGAAAAGGGCCTAGGCTACGGCCGGCCATGTAAAAAGGGGAAAAGGATATGACCGCCCAAAAGGGATTTAGGGTTTTGTATATAAAGTTGAAAAGTGAATGGAAAGCTCATTCTGGTGTGTGGCAAAAAGTGGCTCTCCTCTTCTTCTTCTTCTTCTTCTTCTTCTTCTTCTTCTTGCTTGCTTGAGCTTGTGCTTGAGAGAGGGAGTGTGAGAGTGTGAGGGAGTGAATGTGTGAGGGTGAGGGACCGTGGGGTGGAGAAGCTCTCCATCTTCTCCTCTCCATCTTCTCTTCTCTTCTCTTCTCTTCTCTTGCTCGCGGTGATGGAGCTTGGAGCGTGCAGCTTGAGGATGGAGCTTGCTTGAAGCTTGCACTTGGATTGTGGAGCCACGGAGTGCACGAGAGAGGAGGTAACTCGAACGGCATGGAGGTAAGCTCACTAACCCGTAGATATGGATGGCGCATCAGCTATGTGAGAGGTAGCCATTAGTGCTCGGCTTGGAACGCTTGAAGCAATAAGCGGTCCGTGGGTCTTGGCGGTTGAGCGAAAGCTCCCACATTTTGGTTCCGTTGCCGGAACCAACGAATTCAAGCTTTGAGCACTTGCGCGATTCGAATCGAGCATCGAAGTAAAGGTTTTCCCGAACCGGTGCTTGAGATAGGTAGGAAGTGAGGGGGTTGAAGATGGTATTCGATCTCCTTGGCAAGCAGGTTTTTTGCTTTTTTGAGATTTATGTTGTGAGATGTAGTGTGGGTATTTACTTTGTGATTTGGATGCATTAGAGTAGGAGAAAACAAAGAAAATAAGCATTAGGGTGTACTGTTGCAAAACAGGGTAAAAATCATGCAAAAAATGGTAAAAACTTGCTTGCGATGCCTCAGATCGGCAAGTGAGTGATGGGGGGCATCAACACCATACCCGGGAAGGGGTATAAGGGCCAAGAGTGGCAAGAAAGGCCACATTGTGCATTGCAGGGTTCAGGAGAGCAGGAGAGAAGAGGAAAGCTTCGTGAGTGGATCCGCTTCGATCTTGTCATCTGAGAGATATTTGCCCAGCCCAGGTAATTCTACACCTTCCCGCACATGAGTAGGATGGATCTGGAGCTGCTTGACTAGGGGGAAGGCCTCCAACACCCGGCACGGCAAATTTTGTGAAGCCCAGCAAAAAAATGGGCCGCGCTCAGCGTATCCGAGTGACTGCGAGCTCGGCCATTCCGCCCTCGGCCCACTACACTCGGACCTCTCGACTCGGCCCTCCTGACCACTCGACTCGGCCCTTGGCCACTTGGTCCTCAAACCATTCGGCCACTACTACTCGGACGCCCACGCTCGACCCGTATGAATCGAGCACTTGGACTAACTTGGAACTCGGCCCACTCGGCCCTCCTGACTTGACCTCGGCCCACTCGGCCCTCAGACATCTAGGATCGAACTGGTCGAATTTGGCATTCGGACAGTTACATACGGCCCTTCCTACTCGGCCCTCGGACGGGTCGAATCGGGCACTCGGCCTTGCAATTCGGACCAGCTGGGCCAAGTAAAAAATTTGATTAAATTCTCAAAAATTTGACTTGACCCAGTTAGAACTCAGCAACGCAAACTGTCGAAAGCCCTTAGGACGCTCAGAACTTGATTCTGGCACACGGAATAGGCAAAATCGCAGGGCGTCGCCACTTAGCAGCTAGAAGTAGGCAGTTGTGAGACCCAGGGACTTAGACGCAAACCGCTGAGTGGTAAAGCCTGATTGGACCCAAAAACGAACGAGGCAATAAATTAGAAAAACTCTGAACCCCAAAATCGACCCCACAGGCTACATAGAGCTAGAGGCACATCACAGATCCATCACTAGGCTGAAACTTAGAGCAAGTAGTTCAAGATTTGGCTGAACGGTTCTCCAAACTGCACATGGTGTTTACTGTAACGGCCCTGTGGGCTGGGGGGGACTACCCCCCCCGGACCCCCGCAGAGGGGGCTCTGCCCCCTCCGCACCTCCCCCAAGTAGGTTGGAGAGAAAACGTGTGTCGTGACAGGTCCTCCAACTTAGACCCTAGTGTAGTAATGGCTCTACATGAACATGGATTCGCACTGACAAAAGAGCAACCAAAAGCCCATACCCAAACCGAGAGAAACAGAGACCCTAGAACATCAAGCTACAACATCAAGCTACAATGGTGAGAATGACTAGATATGAAAGTCCTAACAATAGATACTCCTTGAATAGCACCGCACTGACGAACCAAGACATCAGTGGAGTATCCACATCTGGTCGTGTAGTTGGCGACTCAAGGGCATTTGTCAAAAGGCTTAAATTTACAAGCCAAGACTCAGAAGATGAAGACATAGTACCACCTGCTTATCTTAGGGTCAAACTCACCACGAAAAGAGAGCATACTATCGATGCTCTGATTGATGAAGGAGCAGATTTTAATGTCTTGACCTATGAGGCATGGACCTACTAGGCCAACCAAAGCTGACACCGACTAATGCAACTCTTAGCCCTTATGGGGGATCTCCACAAGCACTCATAGGGAAGTGCAATATCCTTGCAACAATTGAAATTGAGAACTTGCCTATCCTATTTCACGTTCCTCCAAATAGTGCTAAATATGGTGAGGAAACCCTCTTGGGAAGACCCTTCAAAAGTGCGACCAAATGTGAGGCTGACTATGTAGCTTAGAGGATACACCTAACACTACCAGGTGTGAGGATAGTCACAACCTTTAGCAAGGATGACCTCATCGAACCTCGAGGGAAAGGCAAGGAAGGTGCTGATGTAACAATCAAGCCTACTAACAAGAGCAAGGACTTGTTGGAAGAGTTGATACAAGCACAGGTGGAACAACGAGACCCAGTGAGTGAGGCCATGCTTGGAACAAGAAAGTCAAGAGACAATGCCAAAGACGGGCTTTAGACTTACAAATATCGTAGAAGACCCCAAAAGAAGCCCAAGCCTTATAGGCGAAGGCATCGATGGAGGGCCAGCACAACACCGTGATGGATATCCAAAGCGTTGCTACATGCTCAAGGGTATTACGTAGGTAACCGATGGATTTGGGTACCAAAATCCCCTGCTAAACCATCTCTATCAGCTGAAGGCAGGATTGCATCAAAAGCAACGAAGCACAGGAGGAAATCTAAGAGAAACTCTAGGTCTTGAGGCGAGAGACTGGACAGGAGTGTTCGAAAGAAAGAGCCTCAGCCTAGCATGCTTACTAAGAAGATGTCATATGTAGCCATTGAGCGTGCACAAAAGCCATTAGTGCCCAAAGGGCCTTTGATTCTCCAAGAGGATAACATGCATCATAGGCATAACATTGCTCATGGCAAGGCTGATCTCTCAACAAAGCAAATGGCACAATTGTCCAATAGCCTCAAGCAAATCATTCAGCCAGTGCCAGGTCCACCTATGAGTCCTAGATCTCCTACATCCTCTTTTTCCAAACGACCACAAGAAGCACAACAGCAGTCGTCAATGGCGGCTGCTCACTTCCAATCTCTATCTCCATCAAAGCTTCCAAGTATCCAAGAGGGGGGACATGACACTAGCCGTAGCTCTCGGCCCAAGGATATGCATGTGCAACCCAATGTGACCAGATCAACTCATGCTTGATCTACACAAATGAATGCTCAAAGAGCAACAAAAGACGTGACCACTTCCGATTGCCCTAAGGACTGGCCACCGCAATCCACCAATCGTAGCAAGTTCATTAAACTAGCTACCAGTACTTCAAATCAGGGATCACAGCAGTCACAACCCTTGGCTATGGCAATGCCCTGTGCGGAGCGTGTCCTTAGCAGTTTACTTGTGAAGGAAATGTCGCAACCAACTTCCTCAACAACTCCAACACCTCCAAAGTGCCTAAAACCTAGGCTGGAGGAGTTAAACACATGGGAATTGGCTGAAGAGCTAGGCTCTTCCAAAAGGGAGACAGTTGTACCCTCACAACCTGGCGAGGCTAGTCAGCGAGCCCTGGCTACGACCCATGTGAACACACTGGAGAAAGGAAATGCTGAGGCCAAACCAAGCACATCAATGGTTAACCTAGTCCAGGGTCCTGAATTGTTGAGAGATGCGCCTTCATTGACCAAGAAAAAGAGGAGAAAACAACGAAAACAGCAACAGTTGTAGGTGGTTGTGGACCCCAAGAACATTGAGACAAAGAGCACTAGAGAATTGATGAACAACGCTCAATCCATCGACAATAGAACTTGCATTGACTACCAAGGCCAAAAGGAAAGCTTCATCTTCTAAGGCCTTAACCATCGGATTCGGTGGGGTCCTTATGGCCATCATCAGAGAAGCCTTGGGGTAAGGGCAGGGAGAGGGAGGAGTTGGAGAGACACCACTGAGATCACCCCCTCAACAATAGCAGCAGACGCAAACAAGCGAAGAGACAGAGACTGATGATGAAGGGGAAGGAGAGTTATGGACTAGCCGATAGAGGCACAAGGAGCAAAGGAGAAAGGATTCATAAGGAATCACGGAAGAAGAAAAGAGGAAAAAAAAAAGTAAATTTGTAGAGGGCTCATAGGGAGTCCAAGAAGACCAAAGAAGAGAGGACAAAGAAAGCAGAAAAAGAAGAGGCAGAAAAGTTGAGAGAAGAATCCAGAAGGTCCGAGGAGGAGAGAAAAAGGAAGGCAGCTGAAGAAGAGGCAGATTTGAAAAGAAAGGAGGATGAGGATATGGCTCTAGCTACGTGCTGATCAATAGAGCAGCAAAGTAGGAGGCTTCCACCCTCTGCCTCTTTTGATCTTTCCTAGACTCGAGCCAGTCTCTTGGTCACTATCAATGGGGTACCCTCTCCAGTCCCTTGTATCATCTCCTTATTTACAAGGTGCCGCACCCAGGCTAAGACATTGCTGGGTTCTACTTTTGGCATGGAGCCCTCAGTGGTTGTGATTGTGGGCGTGGTTGGCACTAGGAGGGTAGGAAGGGGCATGATTGGTTCCTTGCCCTTGCCTTCTTTTGGAGGAGGTGGCGTGATTTCTAGCACATGGGTGCTCGAGCTTGGCCCTTCCTCTCTAGGTGGGCTCATGGCGTTCAGCTCATCACCTCCGTACCCACAACAGAGTTTCCAGCTAAGGAATATGATGAATATGTAAAACAATGGCTGTCATAGTTGGAAAAAGCCAGGGAAGAAAAGAAAGTAGCATCAGCAGAGCTCGAAGCCGAAAAGGAGGCCATGGTTGCATTCCAATTAGAGAAAACACAACAAATAGCCATGGCCCAAAGGGAATTTAATGAGCTAAAAGAGCAACTACAAGCTAAAGAGGAGACAAAGGTAGGATGGCAGACAAGACTGGATGAAGAGATTGAGGCCATACGATGCTTGCGAAGACACAACAAAGAGATTGTGGGGCTTTGTGAAGATCTGCAAGCTAAAATGGAGAAGATCACCAAGGCCACAGAAGAATTTGAAGTGTTGAGGGAGGAAAGAGTGTGAAGATACAAAAAAGAGGTGGAAAAATTGACACAAGAGGCAGTATCAGCACAAGAAGAGCATCAGAAATTGAGAGGAGAAATGGAAGATCAAGAACAAAGGATGACAATGCTATCTTAGAGGTAGGGGAAAAGCCTTGAGGACATGAAGAGGAGAGTGGAAGAATGGGCCAATTAGAATGAAAGAAGAGTTAAAACGTTGGCGCACCATCTAGCTCAGGTGGAGAAAGACAAAGTATTGGTTGAAAGCAGAGCGATGGCCATCCATGTGAGTTTCGAGGCCCAACAACGCACCTACCTCAAATACACTACTCGACATCACTCAGACAAAGGAAAGGAAGGCCGTTAAGACAATTAAGAAGAATCTTGGAATTGCACACAGGGCCCTAAAGGTAGGCCTACAGATGCTAGCGCAACTAGTGGGAGTCCACCTAAGCTCCGAAGAACAATGAAAGTATTTGTTGCAAGCATGCATGACCCCAGAGGAGGTGGATGCATTAGGGTTCGCCGAAGGGGCGCAATAGGAATCCTGACATGAGGTAGACGCTAGATTGAACTTTGAGATGAGACTTCATGAAGAGGAATTAGCCCCACCACCTCCTTCTCTACCCCCAAAAAACTAGCCAACTGATGGACACCTCTGCCGAGAGGAGAGTAACGTTGAAGGAAAAAAGGAAATAGATGGTGGAGGAAGCCAATAGAAGATTGAATGTTAGACCAGTAAATAGGGCCGAACTACACCCATTCCACCAACCTCAGATGAACTCCTAGCTAGTTTCCACATAGATCTCATTGTCTAGGAGCAACAGGAAAGTGCACGCAGCCTTTTGATCTTAACTTCCACTTCCCCACCAACTTGTGCCGAGTCCTCCCCATTACGGTGATAGAAGAGGTTATTGCCATTGGAAGCAAGCTAGGAGACAAATAGCTAAAGGAGAGAGAATAGAACCCGAGTCTCTAGGGCACAGAGGGTGCAAAATTTTGGCAGGACAAGGTTTTTGAGGTCCTGAGATTAGTGCCGTGTTACGAGTGCCAGCCTACATGGAGAAGGCGCCTCTGTGATATAAACATGGACACTTGGGTGGCATTCTGCAACACCCTCCCATTCGAACGCAACAACCTGATATTCATGCCACACCCCCAAAGAATGGGAGTGGATTTTGACCCCAACGTCCACGACCGACGGTATGACTTCCCCATGATCTACAATGCAAATTGTACCACACTGGAGGAAACCCTTATATCTACCCTAGAAAATCTGGGCGACTCTATCATCCATTTTGTGGATGAATTCTCCTCGTGCCCTGACCTTGCATTCATTACTACCTGTAATTACCTTAGGCTACTTAGGATACTACTAAGGCAAAATCCCACCCCATAAGAACACAACCTTCCATCCCTTTTCTTTGATTCCAATGCCATAGATACCTATGCCATGGCTCAACTAATGATGCATGCCACCTTTCTCCCCTTGTTTTGTTTATCCCTTCTAGAGGATATGAATGATAGCTGCTTTACGTGTTGCAATCATCCATTCCTCTCTACCACCACTCTACAAGTCCCCCTGAACCCCATAGGGTAGTTGCAGAGTTGGTAATTCCTAAATAATTCTCTTAGATCCCCCTTCTCCACCCCACTTGGATGATGAAGCTTAGCTCTCATCCTGCCTATGTAACTTATTTTATTAAGAAAAAAAAAAAAAAAACACACACACACACACACACAAGGAAAAGAAAGAGAAAGAAATAAAAAGAAATAAAAAAGGAAAAGCAAAAAATCACGACGAACAACAGTTTACCCCACATAAGCCACAATCACTGCACCTATGGGTTCTCAAGTTGGGTGCATCCGGTGGTTTCGGTCAGCCGGCTCCGTCCCTAACCCCCTAGCCTCACTTTGATTCCCCACTTCACGCTTAGGGCACATCAAGGGTAGGACATACCTAGAAAGGTAACACCCATGGTTAGACATGTCACCCTAAGCATCATGCACTGCACCTCCTTTCTTTTCAAGTATAAACAAGGCTCCAACCTCCAACTTCAAAGGCCCCATCATCCATGTAATGCGCTATCCCGGCTTCCACCACCTTAACTAGATGATCCATTTCTTTCCAGGACCAATTTCCCTTAGACCCCACCATCATTGACCTATATGTCCGCCCTTTCTCGTCGCACCTTCATCAGCTCAAAACTGCAAAGAGTCGTGGGGTACACTGACTCTGATTATGCAAGACATGCAGATAGTAGGAAGTCCACTTCCGGCTATGTATTCACCTGTGCTGGAGGTGCTGTTTCTTGGATGTCCAGGGTGTAAAAATGCACGGCCCTTTCTACTACAGAGGCCGAGTATGTTGCAGCCACTGAGGCTTGCAAGGAGACCATTTGGTTGGGTCGTTTAGTTGATGACCTTGGTATTGATACTATCCCTACACTGCATTCGGATTCTATGAGTGCTATTCAGTTAGCCTAGAAGCCAAGAATCCGGTCTTCCATGTGAAGACAAAACACATTGAGGTGAGGTATCACTTCATACGTGGGGTCGTTGAGGACAAGTCTGTTGATCTTGTCAAGATCTCGACTGACCAAAATCCTGCAGATCTACTTACGAAAAGCCTCTCTACAGAGCGCTTTGCCTTCCTCAGGAGGTTGATGGGCGTGGGATGAGATGACGTCTTTCCTCATCCTGTTGTACATCTGTACATGTTGTACTGTCTTTTTTCTTTTTCTTTTCACTCCTCACTGGGGCAGATTCGCCTTTAAGTGGGAGGTTGTTGGGGGTAAAGGCGCCTCTACCTAGCCGCCCGTGTATTACAACACTAACAGTCACTGCCACTGCACATTGCAAGTGGCGGGCGCCCGTCACCGTCACTTTATTCTTTATTCTTTTAGTGACAGTTTGAATAAAGGAAGGCCCGATCACACATTGTGACCATTGGAGTTCCCATTTCCAGTCTCTCCCTTTCTTGCTCTTGCTCTCCCGCCATAGCTCTCGAGTCCAACCTTCGATCCATCGCTCCCTTTCAACGGGTAAAGGCACCTCTGCCTAGCCGCCTGTGTATTACTACACTGACAGTCACCGCCACTACACACTACAGTTGACGGGCGCCCGTCACTGTCACTTTATTCTTTATTCTTTTGATGTGACAGTTTGAATAAAGGAAGGCCCGATCACACATTGTGATCGTTGGAGTTCCCATTTCTAGTCTCTCCCTTTCTTGCTCTTGCTCTCCCACCATAGCTCTCGAGTCCAACCTTCGATCCGTCGCTCCCTTTCACACTACAGGTGTTCCCACACCTTCTCCTGCATGTGTAGTTAGGATCTAGAGGTGCTTGATTAGTGCAAAGGCTTCGATCACTCGGCATGGCAAATTTTGTGTTAGCTCGATGAAAACACATCATGTTCGGCCCGTCCGAGTGACAAAGATTCGGGGCCGAGTCTCAGAATCGGCCCTCAGCCCACCCTGTATTCAGCCATTCGGCCCACTTGACTCGGATACCCATCGCTTGGCCCGTTTGAGTCAACCATTCAAATCAATTGGACATTCGACCCATCTTACTCGGACACTAAAAAATTTAGCCCTCGGCCCTCAGTCCTCGGCCCTACCAGCTCAGCCCAATCCCACTTGACAAAGCCTACCTGAATTCACCATTTGGACCTCGGCCCTAGGACTTTCAGCCCTCACACAACCGCATTCGGACTGTCCAAAATTTGACACTCGGACCAATTGCATTCGACCCTTTCTCATTTGGCCTCTCGACCATTCGGATAGGCTGAATCGGACATTCAGCCCCTGCAATTCGGACCTATTTGGCCGAGTCTAAATTTTTAGAATCTTTTGAGCATTAGACTAGACCACCTAGACACCAGCTGTCCGAACATCTGAAGATCGCATAAACACTAGAGAAGCCTTTCTGGCACAAGGACAAAGGGATCAGCGAGAAGCAAGCATAGAGGAGATGTTAATTGACCATCTAGTGATTCATCTCGACAACAACATCAGGTGGAGTCTTAGAGCACTTCGAATATTGATGGGGCAGAGAGAGTAGCAGAGAATCCTAGAAATCCGCAGGGACGGCGGTCATACGAGCCTATCAAGCTAAACCCATAACAAGAGTGATAGAGTCATTTAGGCACTTGTCTTCTCACTCACTCTGAATTCTAGCCCTCAAAGCATGATGGAGAAAAGCTAAAAGCCTAATTTCGCACAGTGCACATAAAAGAGCACACACACACACACACATAGAGTGAGGGTAAGTTGAGGACTAGTTGTAACTAATAAGGAACTCACCCAGACATAAGAACTTGAAGGAACCCACCAATAGGAGAAGACCCAAAGACATAGGCAAGTGATTGAATCCCCGAAGGGAGGACCAAGCTAGGAATATAGCTGAAAAGCAGATGCGTACTATTGTAGAGGTGGCTCTATCTAGCCTTGCCGACCTGATCAATGACTTGGCAGTATAGGAAGTCCTAGACATGGAAGAGGGAAGCTTAGGCCGTAGAAGTGATGAGGAGCTTAACCTAGGAGAGTTTCTTGAGGTTGTCTAACTGTTAGTGTAAAAATACGACACTCAAACCCGGCTAGAACATTGCGGCAAACCAATCAAGGACATCTTAGTAGACCTAGAGGAGGAAAGAAAACTGGCCCCCGCAAAGCTCTGCAAGGCCTAGCTTTGTGTACAACCAGGATCAGCAAACTAGGAACTCACGCCAAAGTTTAGAAATGTGAGAGATCCAGAGGGTGCTAGCCCTAGTAGGTAGGAATTGGTCAGAGAGCGAGAGAGCGATAGAAGGAGATCTCACACTCAGCGATCTCCTGACAAATCGGCTATAGATAACATGGCCGCAGAACAAAGCATTGCAACATTGGCAACATTGCTACTGACAGGGTTAGGAGTCAACCAAGGCTCTAAGAGCCAATCAAAAATCCCGGTGGTAGCAAAATGACTGGACAAATACAAAGCTACCTACGACCCATACAGCTTCGTGGAGCAGTTTGAGCAGGTCTATGAGACCAATGGCCTCACCAATCCTACTCAACGCTCCCAAGCCTTTGGACTATGCTTAGGCAACAACGGTTGGACCTAGTACACAAGTCTAGATGCTACAGAGAGTGCCGATTTCAATGGCTTGAAAATCTCTTAAGAGATTTTTTGAACCTGGATACTCTGATAACCTGTTGGTGTGACTTATGAACGTCAAGCAGAAAGAGAGAGAGGATATTCAAGATTACATGACCCATGTGAGGAGCCTCTTCAAGAGAATCCCCATGGGTGAGAGACCAACCGAAAGGGCGGTATCCACAGTATTCGTCAATGGAATACGAAGCAAAGAGCTCTACAAAGCTTTGGTCGGCAACTCAAGTTTGCAGCTAGACACATTGGCAAGGGTCTGTGAAGAAGCTATTAGAGTGGATGATCAAGTTTGCAGCTAGACACATTGGCGAGGGTCTTTGAAGAAGTTATTAGAGTGGATGATCAACTCAAGGAAAGAGGCTCAAATCAAGAAGAGTCCAGTGTCAGGAGCTCCGAGAGAGCCTCAACACCGAGTGAGAGAGCAGACTCAAGCACTCAAGATAAAGGGAAGGGCACCAAGACGACAAGACAAGAGTTAGCTGAGATTAGAATGGACATAGCCAAACTACAGGAGATGATGAGACGGCCAATGCACCCACACATCTAATGTGTGCATTGTGGTGGAAACCACTTGCTAGATGAGTGTTAGGACCCTAGTTTATGACTTTGTGCTAATTGTGGTAGGTTCGGCCATGACACCATGCATTGTCAATTATCTCAAAGGCTCCCATACCCATAGCCTTACGGTCAACCCCACCTTGCGAGTAGGCAACAAATTGGAAGGGGAGCCCCATTGGCTCTTCTTGCACCAAATGATGCTAAACTGACCATCCCTAGGGTAGAAAGGCATTCCTAGACTGCCTGGACCCTATGTGACCACCCATTGAGCAACACCCTAGTCCACTATGTGGATGAGCCCAGCAACGATGAGCCTTATGTAAACTCGTACGTGTCATACGATGAGGAAGGAAACACTATTCTCATAGACTATCGACTAGTACCGATGATGGCATTGGGAAGAGGGAGAGGTAGGGGCCTAGGAGGGCAAGCCCAAGAGCCAATCATGTGGACTTGTGGTCACCTAGGACATATTTCTTTGCAATGCCTCGAGAGGGAGCAAGAAAATAGAGATAAGGCTGATGTGAGATGTGATGAGTGTGAAATCACTCATCTCTTTGTCAACTGCCCTAGGCGGAGACTATCCTCTAGTTCAGCAAATGAGCACTCAGTTATTGGGCTTGTTTGGTGTCGAGACACTCGATGGGGAGGCCACACCTATCCCGTTGCATGTCATGACCCATGTGCAAATGAAGCAAGTTGGCTTATCATTGCCAAGGCCTAGCAACCTTGATGCAACCTCAGTTGGAAAAAAGAGTCAGAGACAAAGGAAGAAGAGAGTGGATGCCAAGGTCACCCTCAAAACCGAAAGTGCCACAACACTATTGGTTGGAAGGAAAGTCCTTGATGCAGAGGAAGAAACGTGGCAAGGGAAGTGCTAAGGTCGGGGAGTACCCCAATCCGAAGCGCCAACTCGAAGCCATCAAGAAGGTGAAGGAGTGGGTGAAGGAGGCCCATGAACACCTAAAGGACACTGAACCTATATACTAGAGGACGAGATTGATGATCTCTCAAGCATAAGCACGCCAATCTCTCCCCCACGACCAAGATCAAGAGAGGCAATGGCACCATAAGCTGGGCCACCCAAACAAAGTCTAAATGCTTCGGGCCACCAAGCCAGTCAAGGCCATTGGCCAAGAACCCCGGAGTTAGACGAGAGGTAGGTGGCTAGCAACCTCTTTAATACACTGGTGACCACCCCTGTAACTCTAAGCTTAGGTGACCTGCTTAGGCAGCACCCAACGTTATTGGATGGAGCTGAAGTAGTGGGTTGAAGAACCAAATGAGCCAGTTGCCACATATTTGTCTGAGCATGATGCAAAAACTCAAATACTGAGTCTGACGCTACACTCCATGCCCAAACCTTAAACTAGTAGCACGAGGAAACTCGATGCTAGTCTCTAGCAACGCTGCAATAACACGCATGTTGAAAATCATTAAAGGATTGTTTTGCACACCACATGGCTGATTTCTATTCATAAAATGATTTCACACAATGGTCATACACTTCTACATTTTGCATGCCACATGGTATAAAACGTGGATGCATAGCACTGGATTGCCTAATAAATGACCTACACTGAGTTGTGAGGAAACCCAAGCTATAGGCTAGACAATCATTTCTTGGGGAAAGTGCTTGGTGAGGAAATATTGAAGTCTCCTGGATTGTTCATAATCAAAGAGTGGAGACTGTTTGTATGTCCTTTATGTTAGAGCAACGCATAGAGGGGCCAATCCTCTCGGTGTAGGAGGAAATATTGAAGTCTCCTGAATCATTCAAAATTAAAGGTGGAGACTGTTCGTATGTCCTTTATGTTTGAGGAGCGCATCGAGGGGCCAATCCTCTTAATGTAGGAGAGCTGCAATGGGGCCACGACATTTAGCCAGAGGGGTGTCTCCTTTATGTTTGTGTGTGATATATTATAGCATGATGTATGGGATCTCCCTCTACGGAGTAAGGAAGGGCAATCGTTGGACTAAACTCCATTACAAACGCAAAATCTCTAGTAGCGATTAGGGTAGTGTGTCCTCGGATGCTCCTAGCCACGAGGCTATGTGGGGTTGTCTTGTGAGTGTTATAGAGGCCCGGCTAGTGCCTACAGCCAGTGGCAGGCACGTTTTAGGTCCCGACATTGAGTCCTAATGACTCTAGAGAGAGAGGGAGAGAGAGAAACACACAAAGTTGCAAAAGATATTGTAACGTTTCCCCCTCGTATGCCCCCATGCCTCCCCCATAGAAGCTCTGCCCCCTTTTGATTTTTCTAAAATTTTCTTTCAAAAAATTTCCTCCCTCTCTCTCCCCCTGCCGTGAGCATGGCGGGGAGAGAGAGAGAGAGAGAGAGGGAGTGAGCTGGAGATAGGGGGCATGCAGCCCCAGATGGCGAGAGAGCCATCTCCCCCCCATACCTCCTCTGCTATAAAGCCACCCCCCACGCTATGACGAGGGGAGGGAGCTCTTCCCCCCCTACTGCAGAACGCCCCCCCCCAACTTCTGTGCAGACGGCCCTCCCCCTGCTGGCCATGAGCAACAACGCCCTCTGCCTAGGATACAGTGCACCCCCCTAGTGTCCGATCAGCAGCCTTTCTCCCCCTCCGTGTGATCGTTGTGAGGGAGAGAGAACAGAGAGAAGGAGAAGAAGAGAAGAAGAAGGAGGAGAAGAAGGAGGAGAAGAAGGAGAAGAGCGCGGGAAGAGAGAGAAGGAGAAGAAGAGGTAGAAGAGGAGGGAGAGAGAGAAGGAGAAGAGAAGGGGAGAGAGAAGAGAAAGAGGAGAAGGAGAGAAGAAGAGAAGGAGAGTAAGAAGAAGAGAAGGAGAGAGAGAAGAGGAAGAGGAGAGGGAGAGAAGAAGAGAAGAAGAGAAGAAGGAGAGGAGGAGAAAAAGTAGTAGAAGAGGAAGAGGAGAAGAGGGAGAAGAGAAGAGAAGAAGAAGGAGAAGAAGAGGGAGAGAGAGGAGAGGAAGAAGAGGGAGAGAGAGAGGTGAAGAAGGGAAGAAGATGGAGAGGAAGAGGAGAGAGAGAGAAGAAGAGAAGGAGATAAGGAGAGATAGAGTAGAGGGCTTGGAGATAGAGGTACACTCAGAGCCATTGTCCCCCCTAAAGGCGGAGCTTGAGAGATGTGGAAGTGACTGAAGCTGCAGGTCCATCATTAGCCGACGGAGAGGTGGTTAAGAACACTGGCGGAAACACAAATAACATGTCACCCCCCCCCACCACCACTCAGGCCCAGGTTCCTTGCTCTCGATCATATAGTAGCACATGTAAACAGATCTTTGAAATTGAAAATAATCCCATATCATGTAGTCATGGGGAAAGGAAGATTTGCATGATAAAAGTACATAGAAAAGGAAAAGGACATATAGACTTGAATGAAATGATAGCTTTCTTTGAATGAAATATGATGGATTTTATGTTGAAATTTTGCATGCAATGCTATTGTATAGAACTACATGAACTGGCGAAGCCATATTATTTCTTGGGATATTCAAGTTACATTGCATACATTGGGAATGGGAAGATAAGGGTGCACTAGGGGTTGCAATGACAGAAAAGGAAGGTATCACAATTGCATTAGGAAGATATAAGGCAATCATAATTTATATTTCATTGAGAATTAAATGAATCATAGGCCTTCGATTAACATACACTGCGTACGAATGTTTATTGCATTCACGGCTTAGGTGGAAGGAAAGTAAAGATAAGGAGTAAAAATTTTGCATAGTATCACACTTAAAGATAGAAGGTTAGAAGATGTTGCATTTACTTAAAGTTGATGTCCAGCTGACCAACAAGGAGGGTTTATTGCCATACCTTGAAAACTTAAGAACCCAACTCCAAGGACTTAGTTGTTTCTTTTCCAACAAAGGGTTGTCCATCAAAGGTTCTATGGTTGTGAAACTCAATGAACTAGATAGATTGTCAAGTAAGTCGCAACCGTCGAGGGCCGCACAAGACAAAAGGACCTAGAAGGAACTTGTTAAATCGACAAGGGGGAGAGCAAACTTTAGGGTAGTTGATTCATGCTAAGCATGTTGCCTAGAACTGTTGAAATGGTTTTAACGAAGGTTGGTCTTGTTAAAGATGGATTGTTGACCCAAGTTATGCTTAGTTGTTTGGAAAGGTTGTAAAAGTGTTTTGATACATCCAAGTTAAATTCTGGTTGTGCATGCAATGGGATTGCCATGCCTTGAAGTAAGAGGTTGTGCATTCAACTGTTTGTTGATGTGGTTTTGGATGCTAATCCAAGTTGTTTGTGATTGATGATTGCATGGCCGAGTCTGAGATGACTGATTGACATGGAAACAAAAGGGATGTTTTTCCCTAGTAAATGTTATTGAGATGGTTGCTTTAGCTGTGGTTGATTTCCTATAGGGATAATTAAGGAAGGATGGCGCTAGCTACCCCCTGCGAACCGCCAAACCCTAACCAAGGGGGTTATGAATCCGCGCCGGGAATGTGGACCAAACCCGCCACGAGAGGTCTCTCCGTGGAAATTACTTGGCATAGGAGGACACTTGGGTGCCAATGGGGGCTCTGGCCGTAAATCCCAATGCCTCTGGGCCCTACATAAGTGTTCTACATGACTCGATATGGGATCTCAAGGTCTTGATACTAGTCACAAGGCGGAATCTTGGGAGGATAAACCTTCGAGTTTTGTTGTCGGGAGACGGAAGGATTTTTCTACGGAGGCAGAAAGGAACACTTAATTCTCCTGTATGGGCGGGAGACAAACATTAATCGAAAGATAAGTTAAGGAAGTGTTTGATCTTGTTTTATCTTGCTTTCGTGTCAGTGCCCTAAATTACGTAAAGGAACCTGTGACTAACGGGATTAATTAAGGAAGCTGCTTTTATGTGTCAAACATAACGTGGTAGGTAATTAGATAACTCAAACAACCCCCGAGGGAAGCATGGTGGATGTGACCAATGGGTCTATCCTACGGAAGGGTGGTCTCGGTTAGCTGAGAGCTTTCCTCAAAGGAAATGTTAATGAGAAATGTTAGGAAAAAGTCGGTCTATGACAGACAATGTTGACTAGGAACCCGGACTTCAGGTCGATCCTAGTGGGAATGGCTGAATAAGTTCCGTTGAACTTGAGAGACCCTAGTTGGCAAACCCCATGTCATTCCTTGGGAGTGTCGGGTGGCGTCTTCTAGATATATCTCTCGATGGAGTGCGAAGACGTGTCCCGCGATTTGAGGAGAGGGCACGTTACAGTTGATATCAAAGCAAAACTTCTTAATGATGCATGATTCGGTTCATGGACATATCCTAAACAGAAATAACCAAAGTAGTATGGCTTGATTGTCAGGCTCCTTTTGCACCCACGAATGTTGACATGCAAGAGAAGAAGTTCCTTCTCAAGCAAATTAAGCCACCCGAGTTTGATGGCAAGGGAAGGACTGTTCAAGTTGATGCCGAGATCTAGATTGAGTCCATGGAGGACTATTTTAAGGCAGCAGGAATTGCACCTGCTAACTAAGCCATGCTCGCTAAACTTAAGCTTACAAGCAAAGCAAGACTTTGGTGGAAATAGTGGTGCAGAGACCAAGTGATCTGAGAGGCGACAATCACTTGGGATAAGCTTAAGGAAGCTATGCGAGGGAGGTATCTGCCACCTACCTACCGCACACAAAAGATGAATGAATTCTATGACTTGAAGCAGCTAGGATTATCCCTTGAAGCATATTATTCGAAGTCATTTCACTCCTAAAGTATGCACCCCCAATGGATATGGCACAATAGGTGTCCAAATTTTGTGTTGGGTTGAATCCACCCATAAACACTCGAGTGGAATCAATGCGCCCAATGGACTTGCAAGACGCATTACTTCGAGCGAATCCAATCGTCCAAGAACTTAAATCAAGCAACTATGATGAAGATGACTCATGAGATCAAGACAAGAGGTGCCACAAGTGTGGAGAGATAGGACACATCCATAAGAGATGCCCCAATCGCTGATGTTTCCACTGCAATGAACTAAGACACATCTAAACAGATTATCGTGAGTTGGACCCTGAGAATCAGGAACGTGCGATCAAACGAAGGCGTCTAAACTCTACTTTTGGCTCATATTATGAACCACATGATGATGAAGGCTTGGAGCCTATTGTAACCTTTGAGGATGACTAGATGTCCTAGGAAGATCCTCTCGAGGTAATAAGTCCTGTACTTGGAATAAATCCTATTGCATTCTATGAGTTGTGACAAGTTATTATTTGAGTAATCAAACTAGCGCAGTGAAAGCGTGATGGGCCCTAACCCACAAGCTCTAAGGCCCAGTAATCCTTGTCTCCCCCAGGTCTTTTCGAGATGAGGACATCTCGATTCGTCTAAGGGGGAGAGGATGTAACATTTCCCCCCCCCCCCCCCCCCGTGTGCCCCCGTGCCTCCCCCATAGAAACTTGCCCCCCCCTTTTTTGAATTTTCTAAAAATTTCTGAATTTTTTTTTCCTCCCTCTCTCTCCCCCTGCCGTGAGCATGGCGGGGGGAGAGAGAGAGAGGGAGTGAGCTGGAGATGGGGGGCATACAGCCCCAAACGGTGGGAGCACCATCTCCCCCCATACCTCCTCCGCTATAAAGCCACCCCCCAAGATATGACAAGGGGAGGGAGATCTTCCCCCCCCCCCCACTGCAGAATGCCTCCCTCCCCAACTTCTGGCGTCCGATCAGCAGCCTTTCCCCCCCTCCGTGTGATTTTTGTGAGGGAGAGAGAAGAGAGAGAAGGAGAAGAAGAGAAGAATAAGGAGGAGAAGAATAAGGAGAAGAGGGAGGGAAGAGAGAGAAGGAGAAGAGGTAAAAGAGGAGGGAGAGAGAGAAGGAGAAGAGAAGGAGAAGAAGAGGTAGAAGAGGAGGGAGAGAGAGAAGGAGAAGAGAAGGAGAACAAGAGAAGGGGAGAGACAAGAGAAAGAGGAGAAGGAGAGAAGAAGAGAAGGAGGGAGAGAAGAGGAAGAGGAGAGGGAGAGAAGAAGAGAAGCAGAGAAGGAGAGGAGGAGAAAAAGTAGTAGAAGAGGAAGAGGAGAAGAGGGAGAAGAGAAGAGAAGAAGAAGGAGAAGAAGAGGGAGAGAGAGGAGAGGAAGAAGAGGGAGAGAGAGAGGTGAAGAAGGGAAGAAGAAGGAGAGGAAGAGGAGAGAGAGAGAGAAGAAGAAAAGGAGATAGGGAGAGATAGAGTAGAGGGCTTGGATATAGAGGTACACTCGGAGCCATGGGCCCCCCTAAAGGCGGAGCTTGAGAGACGTGGAAGCGACTGGAGCTACAGGTCCATCATGAGCCGACGGAGAGGCGGTTAGGAACACCAACGGAAATGCAAATAACATGTCAACCCCCCCGACCGCTCAGGCCAGATTCCTTGCTCTCGATCATATAGTAGCACATGTAAACAGATCTTTGAAATTGAAAATAATCCCATATCATGTAGTCACGGGGAAAGGAAGATTTGCATGATAAAAGTACATAGAAAAGGAAAAGGACATATAGACTTGAATGAAATGATAGCTTTCTTTGAACGAAAGATGATGGATTTTGTGTTGAAATTTTGCACGCGATGCTATTGTACAGAACTGCATGAACTAGCGAAGCCATATTATTTCTTGGGATATTCAAGTTACATTGCATACATTGGGAATGTGAAGATAAGGGTGCACTAGGGGTTGCAATGACAGAAAAGGAAGGTATCACAATTGCATTAGGAAGATATAAGGCAATCATAATTTATATTTCAATGAGAGTTAAATGAATCATAGGCCTTCGATTAACATACACTGCGTACAAATGTTTATTGCATTCACGGCTTAGGCGGAAAGAAAGTAAAAGATAAGGAGTAAAAATTTTGCATAGTATCACACTTAAAGATAGAAGGTTACAAGATGTTGCATTTACTTAAAGTTGATGTCCAACTGATGACCAACAAGGAGGGTTTATTGCCATACAGTGAAAACTTAAGAACCCAACTCCAAGGACTTAGTCGTTTCTTTTCCAACAAAGGGTTGTCCATCAAAGGCTCTATGGTTGTGAAACTCAATGAACTAGACAGATTGTCAAGTAAGTCGCAACCGTCGAGGGCCGCACAAGACAAAAGGACCTAGAAGGAACTTGTTAAATTGACCCTGCGAAGCCCTAACCCAAGGGGGAGATCGAAATTTAGGGTAGTTGATTCATGCTAAGCATGTTGCCTAGAACTGTTGAAATGGTTTTAACGAAGGTTGGTCTTGTTAAAGATGGATTGTTGACCCAAGTTATGCTTGGTTGTTTGGAAAGGTTGTAAAAGTGTTCTGATACATCCAAGTTAAATTCTGGTTGTGCATGCAATGGGATTGCCATGCCTTGAAGTAAGAGGTTGTGCATTCAACTGTTTGTTGATGTGGTTTTGGATGCTAATCCAAGTTGTTTGTGATTGATGATTGCATGGCTGGGTCTGAGATGACTGATTGACATGGAAACAAAAGGGATGCTTTCCCTAGTAAATGTTATTGAGTTGGTTGCTTCAGTTGTGGTTGATTTCCTAAAGGGATAATTAAGGAAGGATGGCGCTAGCTACCCCCCGCGAACCGCCAAACCCTAACAAAGGGGGTTATGAATCCGCGCCAGGAATGTGGACCAAACCCACCACGAGAGGTATCTCCATGGAAATTATTTTGCGTAGGAGAACGCTTGGGTGCCAGTGGGGGCTCTGGCCGTAAATCCCAATGCCTCTGGGCCCTACACGTGTTCTACGTGACTCGAGATGGGATCTCGAGGCCTTGATACTAGTTACAAGGCGGAATCTTGGGAGGATAAACCTTCGGGTTTTGTTGTCGGGAGACGGAAGGATTTTTCTACGGAGGCAGAAAGGAACACTTAATTCTCTTGTATGGGCGGGAGACAAACATTAATCCAAAGATAAGTTAAGGAAGTGTTTGATCTTGTTTTATCTTGCTTTCGTGTCAGTGCCCTAAATTACATAAAGGAACCTGTGACTAACGGGATTAACTAAGGAAGCTACTTTTATGTGTCAAACATAATGTGGTAGGTAATTAGATAACTGAAACAACCCCCGAGGGAAGCATGGTGGATGTGACCAATGGGTCTATCCTACGGAAGGGTGGTCTCGGTTAGCCGATATCTTTCCTCAAAGGAAATGTTAACGAGAAATGTTAGGAAAAAGTCGGTCTATGACCTTAGAGAATGTTGACTAGGAACCCGGACTTCAGGTCGATCCTAGATGGAACGGCCAGATAAGTTCCGTTGCAGGGCAGACTCGAGAGACCCTAGTTGGCAAACCCCGTGTCATTCCTTGGGAGTGCCGGGCGGCATCTTCTAGATAAATTTCTCGATGGACTGTTAAGACGTGTCCCGCGTTTTGTGGAGTGTGTACGTTACAGTTGGTATCAGAGCAAAACTTCTTAATGATGCATGATTGACTAATGTTCGGTTCATGGACATATCCAAAACAGAAATAACCTAAGTGGTATACCTTGATTGTCAGGCTCCTTCTGCACCCACGAATGTTGACATGCAAGAGAAGAAGTTCCTTTTCAAGCAAATTAAGCCACCCGAGTTTGATGGCAAGGGAAGGACTGTTCAAGCTGACGCTGAGATCTGGATTGAGTCCATGGAGGACTATTTTGAAGCAGCAGCAACTGCACCTGCTAACCAAGCCATGCTCACCAAACTTAAGCTTACAGGCAAAGCAAGACTTTCGTGGAAACAATGGTGCAAAGACCAAGCAATCTCGGAGGGGACAGTCACTTGGGATAAGCTTAAGGAAGCTGTGCGAGGGAGGTATTTGCCACCTGCCTACCACACACAAAAGATGAATGAATTCTATGACTTGAAGCAGCTAGGATTATCCCTTGAAGCATATTATTCGAAGTTCGTTTCACTCCTAAAGCATGCACACCCAATGGATATGGCACAACAGGTGTCAAAATTCTGTGTTGGGTTGAATCCACCCGTAAACACTCGATTGGAATCAATGCGCCCAAGGGACTTGCAAGATGCATTACTCCGAGCGAATCCAATCGTCCAAGAACTTAAATCAGGCAACTATGATGAAGATGACTCACGAGATCAAGACAAGAGGTGCCACAAGTGCGGAGAGATAGGACACATCCGTAAGAGATGTCCCAACCGCTGATGTTTCCACTACAATGACCTAGAACACATCCAAACAGATTGTCCTGAGTTGGACCCTCAAAATCAGGAACGTGCAGTCAAACGAAGCCATCTAAACTCTACTTTTGGCTCATATTATGAACCACATGATGATGAAGGCTTGGAGCTTGTTGTAACCTTTGAGGATGACTAGATGTCCTATGAAGATCCTCTCGAGGTAATAAGTCCTGTACTTGGAATAAATCCTATTGCATTCTATGAGTTGTGACAAGTTGTTATTTGAGTAATCAAAGTAGCACAGTGAAAGCGTGATGGGCCCTAACCCACAGGCTCTAAGGCCCATTAATGCTTGTCTCCCCCAGGTCTTTTCGAGATGAGGACATCTCGATTCCTCTAAGGGAGAGAGGATGTAACATTCCCCCCCCACCCCGTGTGCCCCCGTGCCTCCTCCATAGAAACTCCCTCCCCTTTTTTATTTTTCTAAAAATTTCTGAAATTTTTTTTCCTCCCTCTCTCTCCCCCTGCCGTGAGCATGGCAGGGAGAGAGAGAGAGAGGGAGTGAGCTAGAGATGGGGGGCATGCAGCCCTAGACGACGGGAGCGCCATCTCCCCCACATACCTCCTCCGCTATAAAGCCACCCCCCAGGATACGACGAGGGGAGGGAGCTCTTCCCCCCCCACGGCAAACCCCCCCCCCCCCCCCCCCCCAAAATTCTATGCAGATGGCCCTCCCCCTATTGGCCGTGAGCAACAGCGCCCTCCGCTTGGGATACAACGCACCCCCCTTGGCATCCGATTAGTAGCCTTTCCCCCCCTCCGTGTGATCGTTGTGAGGGAGAGAGAAGAGAGAGAAGGAGAAGAAGAGAAGAAGGAGGAGGAGGAGGAGGAGAAGAAGGAGAAGAGGGAGGGAAGAGAGACAAGGAGAAGAGGCAAAAGAGGAGGGAGAGAGAGAAGAAGAGGTCAAAGAGGAGGGAGAGAGAGAAGGAGGAGAAGGAGAAGAAGAGGTAGAAGAGGAGGGAGAGAGAGAAGGAGAAGAAGAGAAGGGGAGAGAGAAGAGAAAGAGGAGAAAGAGAGAAGAAGAGAAAGAGAGTGAGAAGAAGAGAAGGAGAGAGAGAAGAGGAAGAGGAGAGGGAGAGAAGAAGAGAAGAAGGAGAGGAGGATAAAAAGTAGTAGAAGAGGAAGAGGAGAAGAGGAGAAGAGGGAGAAGAGAAGAGAAGAAGAAGGAGAAGAAGAGGGAGAGAGAGGAGAGGAAGAAGAGGGAGAGAGAGAGGTGAAGAAGGGAAGAAGAAGGAGAGGAAGAGGAGAGAGAGAGAAGAAAAGAAGGAGATAGGGAGAGATAGAGTAGAGGGCTTGAAGATAGAGGTACACTCGGAGCCATGGGCCCCCCTAAAAGGCAGAGCTTGAGAGACGTGGAAGCGACTGGAGCTACAGGTCCATCATGAGCCGACAGAGAGGCGGTTAGGAACACCGGCGGAAACGCAAATAACATGTCATCCCTCCCCCCTGGACCGCTCAGTCCCAGGTTCCTTGCTCTCAATCATATAGTAGCACATGTAAACAGATCTTTGAAATTGAAAATAATCCCATATCATGTAGTCATGGGGAAATGAAGATTTGCATGATAAAAGTACATAGAAAAGGAAAATGACATATAGACTTGAATGAAATGATAGCTTTCTTTGAACGAAAGATGATGGATTTTATGTTGAAATTTTGCACGTGATGCTATTGTACAGAACTCCATGAACTGACGAAGCCATATTATTTCTTGGGATATTCAAGTTACATTGCATACATTGGGAATGGAAAGATAAGGGTGCACTAGGGGTTGCAATGACAGAAAAGGAAGGTATCACAATTTCATTAGAAAGATATAAGGCAATCATAATTTATATTTCATTGAGAGTTAAATGAATCATAGGCCTTTGATTAACATACACTGCGTACGAATGTTTATTGCATTCACGGCTTAGGTGGAAGGAAAGTAAAAGATAAGGAGTAAAAATTCTGCATAGTATCACACTTAAAGATAGAAGGTTAGAAGATGTTGCATTTACTTAAAGTTGATGCCCAACTGATGACCAACAAGGAGGGTTTATTGCCATACCTTGAAAACTTAAGAACCCAACTCCAAGGACTTAGTTGTTTCTTTTCCAACAAAGGGTTGTCCATCAAAGGTTCTATGGTTGTGAAACTCAATGAACTAGACAGATTGTCAAGTAAGTCGCAACCGTCGAGGGCCGCACAAGACAAAAGGACCTAGAAGGAACTTGTTAAATCGACCCTGCAAAGCCCTAACCCAAGGGGGAGAGCAAACTTTAGGGTAGTTGATTCATGCTAAGCATGTTGCCTGGAACTGTTGAAATGGTCTTAACGAAGGTTGGTCTTAACGAAGGTTGGTCTTGTTAAAGATGGATTGTTGAACCAAGTTATGCTTGGTTGTTTGGAAAGGTTGTAAAAGTGTTTTGATACATCCAAGTTAAATTTTGGTTGTGCATGCAATGGGATTGCCATGCCTTGAAGTAAGAGGTTGTGCATTCAACTGTTTGTTGATGTGGTTTTGGATGCTAATCCAAGTTGTTTGTGATTGATTATTACATGGCCGGGTTTGAGATGACTGATTGCCATGGAAACAAAAGGGATGTTTTCCCTAGTAAATGTTATTGAGCTGGTTGCTTCAGCTGTGGTTGATTTCCTAAAGGGATAATTAAGGAAGGATGGCACTAGCTACCCCCCGCGAACCGCCAAACCCTAACCAAGGGGGTATGAATCCGCACCGGGAATGTGGACCAAACCCGCCACGAGAGGTCTCTCCTTGGAAATTACTTGGCGTAGGAGGACGCTTGGGTGCTAGTGGGGGCTTTGGCCATAAATCCCAATGCCTCCGGGCCCTACACAAGTGTTCTACGTTACTCGAGATGGGATCTCGAGGCCTTGATACTAGGCCTCGAGATCCCATCTCGAGTAACGTAGAACACTTGTGTGTTCTACATTACTAAGTGGATTAACTAAGGAAGCTGCTTTTATGTGTCAAACATAACATGGTAGGTAATTAGATAACTGAAACAACCCCCCGAGGGAAGCGTGGTGGATGTGACCAATGGGTCTATCCTACGGAAGGGTGGTCTCGGTTAGCCGAGAGCTTTCCTCAAAGGAAATGTTAACGAGAAATGTTAGGAAAAAGTCGGTCTATGACCTTAGACAATGTTGACTAGGAACCCGGACTTCAGGTCAATCCTAGTGGGAACGACTGGATAAGTTCCGCATTGCGGGGCAAACTCGAGAGACCCTAGTTGGCAAACCCCATGTCATTCCTTGGGAGTACCGTGCGGCGTCTTCTAGATATAACTCTTGATGGACTGCTAAGACGTGTACCGCGATTTGAGGAGCGGGCACATTTACAGATACACAGTGAGAAATGAAGATAAGGGCCATGCACAAACACATACACATACACATAGAGAAATAGAAATGTAAAGAGAGGGGGGGGAGAGAGAGAGAGATGAATGAGAGAAGGAGAAAGCGAGATAAATGAGAGAGAGAGAGAGAGAGAGAGATTATGTGACTTACTTTGACTTTTTTTTAAAGTCGAGAAGGGGGTTGCTAGCAGCTCATCGAGAAGAGGATTGCTTGCAATCCCTTCTTAAGATGGATTTTTTTTTTCACAAGTCTCCATCATTTCTTTGAGAAGACTTGTGATTTTTTTTTTCGCCAAGGGGTTTGCCGACAATCCCTTCTCAATGGAAAAAAATTTCCACAAGTCCTCTCTAATTTATTTTCTCACTAAACATAGAGTTGTCAACAACCCCAACCAAAAAAATTTCCATAAGATCCTTCAAAGAGATGGAGGCAACTTGTGAATTTTTTTCATTGAGAAGGGATTTCTGGCAACCCTTGTCTGGCGACAAAAAATTTCATGTCTCCTTAGAGAGATGATGGAGGGGAGTTGTGATTCAAATCTCTCTCTCTCTCTCTCTCTCTCTCTCTCTCTCTCTCTCTCTCTCTCTCTCTCTCTCTCTCTCTCTCTCTCTCTCTCTCTCTCTCTCTCTCTCTCTCTCATCGAGGATGGGTTGTCGGTAACCCCTGTTTGGCAAAAAACATGTCATGTCCCCTTAGAGAGACGATATAAAGTCACATTCATTCTCTCTCTCTCTCTCTCTCTTACCGAGGAGGAGTTGCCGGTAACCCTTGTTTGGCAAAAAACATGTCACGTCCCCTTAGAGAGACGATATAAAGTCACATCTCTCTCTCTCTCTCTCTCTCTCTCTCTTACCGAGGAGGAGTTGCCGGTAACCCTTGTTTGGCAAAAAACATGTCACGTCCCCTTAGAGAGACGATATAAAGTCACATTCTCTCTCTCTCTCTCTCTCTCTCTCTCTCTCTCTCTCTCGTTTTGAATGAGGAAACTACTACAAAATTCAACTAGACAAAGATTTGTTCTTCACATTCACATAGGACCAGATGATGATATTGAGTCTCAAAAGTCATGTAAGTTAGCACCATGGAGACTTCTCTACAGATATAACTTGGTATCCTTCTATAGAAGTATATTTGCAATAGTATCTTATCGATGTAATAGAACTATGAATGGTAGTTTCATGTGTGGGTAATTGGAGAAGGGGATATTGCAAACTTTGCCAAGAAAATGCATTGATTAGGTGCACTTGAAGGAGGAGTAGGTCATATATAAGGATCACCAGAGTGAGCAACATCAATAGAGTGAGGTGTATCAGAGATGTCCTATCTTCCTCGACTACCTAAAGGTGAATTCCCCTCCAACGAGGCATTATACCAAGCATACTCAAAGAAAAAAATGTGCAAGAGACATAAAGATCTAGATTCCAACAAGTAATTCCATGTGTATTCTTTAAAATATGCCACACTTTTATGTCTTCTTCTAAAGAGAATATGGTTGATAGTAGGAAAGTGATACCTCCAGTGCATTTCTTTTTGTAACTCATTCTTCAATAAGGAGTCAAGGTGAAGCCATAATTTCTAAAATGTTTTGATGATATTGATTGGCCACACTTTAGCCCTACAATGATACTATTTATGGATGATAGCATAAAGAAGATACATCATAACACACCTAACTCCTTTACGTATCCATTTACATTTCAAGAAAATCCACTGGATACCATCCTCTTCAAACACATGCTTCCCTACTTAATTGAGGAAAATCCCTTTAATATTATTGTATTGGAATACATGTTTCCATGTTTGATTGAGCTAGAGCGCTTTCACAGGGGACTTTAGGAGTTTGTTAGAGAACACCCATTTCACCCTCCAGCAATGGACATGTGGATTAATATTTAATGTTTTCAATAAATATATTCATTTGCTTTGCGCATAGTAGTTCACTAACTTGCAAATGCATTTTTGGGTTTAGTGTTTTTTTGTAGTTTTTATAGTAAATTCATATACAATATAATGTGAAATATATCACTATATTAAAATATTGATTGTTAAATTCTAGAGTATAAAATAAAGAATTCTTAGTGATATAAATAAGTTAAGGAGAGAGACCTACTAATGCATTACGAGAGAGAGAGAGAGAGAGAGAGAGAGAGAGAGAGAGAGAGAGAGAGAGAGAGAGAGAGAGAGAGAGAGAGAGAGAGAGAGAGAGAGAGAGAGAGAGAGAGAGAGAGAGAGAGGTGCAAGTGTAAGTGTAAGTGCAAGTGTATATGATTTTACTCATATGTGCACAATTGAAGTACTAATACATTATGATGTAATTGTAATATATATGCAAATAATTGAGAGAGGGGGATGTAAATGTATACAGAGTGTGATATTGCTTGTGTATGTGTAATTCAACCACTAACATTGTGATAGTATTATAAAAAATAATCACAAGCTTAATGTAGTGATGTAAATCATTTAAGGAGAGAGAACTACTAGTGTTGAGAGAGAGAGAGAGAGAGTTGGGGGTAAAAAAGAGAAAGAGATAGAGAGATAGAGAGGGTGTTATTAAGGGGGAGGAGGAGAGAGAGAGAGAGAGAGAGAGAGAGAGAGAGAGAGAGAGGAGAATTGGTTGTGGTTTTGATGAGGAGGAGGAGAGTAAGATGTGGTGGTGTAGTGGTAGTGTTAGTGGTGGTAATGTTTTTGACGGGAGTGAGATGTCGGCGGTTGGTCCCCAACATATGAGGAGATAGAGAGGAGAATCAGTTGTGCTTCTAATGAGGAGAGGGAGAGTAAGATGTAGTGGTGGCAACGGCGGTGCTAGTGGTGGTGGTGGTGGTGGCAATGAAGAAGCAGCTTTGGTGCATATGCCCAAAAGAAAAAGAGGACCAAGTGTATGTGGAATAAAACTTGAGGTTGCCAAAAGAAGCTCGCTCCAAAAGCTTGCTTCTC
Source organism: Lygodium microphyllum (assembly GCF_053477565.2). Taxonomy (NCBI): domain Eukaryota; kingdom Viridiplantae; phylum Streptophyta; class Polypodiopsida; order Schizaeales; family Lygodiaceae; genus Lygodium; species Lygodium microphyllum. Next base: position 42,629,274 of record NC_141159.1, read on the forward strand.
ACATGCACTCCCAACCTTCGTATATATTCATGTAGTCATATGAGTCACCCAGGAAGCACCCATGACCAATAGGTAGAGCATACAATGACCAAATAGGCTTCATCCCTAGTTATTATTCACTGTCAAAATCGAGTAAATCAATCCTCAAATCAAGCTCAAAGCCAACTCAAATCATGGGCATATGATATATCAATGTATTAGCACTAATGGTACACATCAATAGTGCATATAGAACACCCGAATCATAGCCATAAGCAATAGGCATATAAAATATCTGCTAAAAGAGGTTCAGCCTTGCTGTATATAGTAGTGAATACACTATCAAACCAAGCTATTTCAGTACCAAAATCAACTCACCAATCCATAACACATGCATAGCATTCCCATACATGTAGACATCACCCCAACATAACCGGGCATCATAAGACCAACAAACCTGGCCATAGAAGCATCAAATAGAGTGCTACCGTGTATTTCTAGCCAGTAAACCTCAGCCAAAATAGAGTAAATGAAGTGGTTAAATCAGTTCAAAATCAACTCCAAGCATTGGCATAGCATCCCCAAATATATAAGCATCAACCGAGCATCATCCAACCAATGGCAATGAGGGTGGACATAAAGATAAGTGCTGCCCTATTTTATGATAGTCTGTGGACTGTTATAACAGTCCAAAACTGAATCTTGGCACTCAAATCGAATGCCAAGAGTGGAAGGATCAATGCCAAGCATCAAAACCAAGTGTATAAGTGCTTATATAGTTGCCCAATGAAGAAGATATGGCATAGGAGATGAAAAATGTGAGCTATTGCTGAAAAAGGGGTCTGTTTCACATAACATGATGCTGCACTAGTAGGGTGAAGGCTATGGGGGCTACTCCAACTTGCTCGAGAAGGCTCAAAGAGTGCCCAAGAAAAATGCAATCAATATGAAGCTCGAACGGAGTGGCAATGGCGCCAACAAAGAGATGATTGCTGTAGGTATTCAAATGGAAGCTAAGAGTGTGCCGAGCTCGTGAAGAAGAAGGCTTTGATACTAGATGAAGGGAGGTGAGCTTGGAAGTAGGAGCATGAGCGGGAGCAAGAGCTATGGTGGGGGGAGAGAGAGAGAGAGAGAGAGAGAGAGAGAGAGAGAGAGAGAGAGAGAGAGAGAGAGAGAGAGAATGTGGGAACTCCAATAGTCACAATGTGTGACGGGCCTTCCCTTTATTCAAATGTCACTGAAAGAATAAAGAATGAAGTGAGAGTGATGGGTACCCACCGCCTACAGTGTGCAGGCGTGGGTACTGTCAGTGTAGTAATACACGAGTGGCTAGGCAGAGGCACCTTTAACCCCAACACACAATGTAGTGGAGATGATAAAGAAACTTGCACTATCCCTAGAAATGCTTGCTACTATTGGGTACCACTAGTATGAACATACTTAGGAACTGCATGTCAAATGTGTTAGGGGATGTGTAGATGTTAGTTCCTCCTTATAATCATGCAGGGTTGAAGGTGAAAGCCCACACCAAAGGGACTTGAAGGAAGTCTAAGGCCATACAATCGGGGATTGTTGAGAAAGCAATACTACCATACAATGCACATACTAGTTTGCATCACGACCCAAGAGTGGTTTCATATAAGGAAGTGCTCATCTTGTGCTAGAGTTGAGAAGACAACACAAATGTGTCATCCAAGGTGTTTAGGTCATTGCTCTCGAATCAATCTTGAGAAGACATCTTGTATTGGTTTGCAAACCACTAAAAAAAAATTAAGAAAACTTTACGAGCATACAAAATCTCTTAGTGGTAAGCAAAATGTTATGTAATTGCAAACATGTAAGCACTAAAAACAAATAAAGCAAACTTTGTGAGCATACAAAATCTCTTAGTGGTAAGCAAATTGTTATGTAATTGCAAACCTGTTATATGGAAAATCAATGCCATATACAAATTTTAGTTGAAGGAATATGAAGGCTAGTTTTTGATTATCTCTTAAAGACAATCTCATTTAGAAATTGCTTCTTTAGAAAGCTCTCCTTGTCACTATGTATAGTTTGAGAATTGAGGAAGTTAGCCACAAATTTGTTTTTGGTGTCGCAAATTAGAGGCATGAAAGTTGCCTTCTTATGATGTATTTGTATATACCTCTAAATACGATAGAAATGTCTCACAGAGTATAAATGTGTTTTTGTAATCATGCTTAAAATAAGCAACTCCCTTCCCAAATCAATCATATAACTATCATCTTTTGCCAAAAGCATATCACTATAAAAAGAATATGTGAAGGACTTCTATGAATGAAACCATGGAAATGTACAAAGAGTATAAATATGATTTCTCAATCATGCTTAAAATAAGCTCTCTTCCCAAATCAATCCTAGTTGTCATTTTTTGCCAAAAGCATATCACTATAAAAATAATATGTGAAGGACTTCTATGAATGGAACCATGCCATCACTTGTGAGAATGAGATACATTAGACGCTGTTGTGCAATAGATATATTTGACATCATGACACAATCATTATACTACTTATATTGTTTCAATAGTGAATGAAGAGTTTAAAGCAAAGACATGCTAGTAGAACACAATTAACCAACTACACCTTTGAATACTACTTGCAAGTGCAAAATCATGTGGATAAATAGACATGGGATATGCTACATGCATAGAAGATGTAATACTTCATGCATGGCTGTTTGTGCGTTTGCACTAGTAGCACCTAGAGCCAAGAACAAAACCTATGGTACAGTGATAGAAAACATTCTTAAATGCATAAGGATTTGCATTTTTCTATTAGTGTGAATAAATATCGGGCAGCCGATGATGTTTGGAAGAATTAAAAGATTGTAGGTGTGCACCTTATCCCCTACCAAGCTTTTGTGAATGTAGCGTATCCCATGTCTTTTTATCCACATGATAGGTGTGAGCATGCAGGCCTCCCAAAAAGAGCATTCTCATTGGCGAATGTTGAAACACAAACCCCCGCAAAATCTGCCCCCTTGTGTTAGGTTAGATTGATGAAATAATATTAACAAAGAGCAACTTCCCATGGCAAGTTTGAAAAGGCCCCCTCAAACCCCTCGAACTATCTTTGCAAATTTGGGGTCATGTTTCCATGTGACGCATACAATATTTTCGTTCTAGTTTGGGAACTGGTTGGTGTTAGCACAAACGCTTGCTCCTAACACTTGCTCATGGGGGGACTGGTTGGTGTTAGCACAAACTCTTGCTCATGGGGGTGACAAATGCTTGCTCATGGGGGTGACCCCATGAGCAAGAGTTTAGGGACTGGTTGATGTTAGCACAAACTCTTGCTCATGGGCGGTTGCACCTGCGAAGTGGTAGGAACAGTCGAGGGAGGGGGGAGCGGATAGGCTATAGTTCCAGCAGAGAGAGAGAGAGAGAGAGAGAAAATTCGAATGGCCTGGTGGTTTGAAGTAGCAAGAGGAGACGATGGCCTGCTTGAAGCAGCGACCGTCTCCTCTTGCTTTCCCCAACCGTGCAGTCGAATCTTTTTGAGAATTTTGCCTGCATCATGAGAGACCATCTCTTTCCAGCCACTGGTCCTGCAAATGGCCCAGCTCCCTGTTGTAGAACAGATCATCGGTCTCCTGCAGGCATGCCGACAGCAGAGGAATGTGCCCCATGCCAAGCAACTGCATGCCTACATGCGCAAGCATGGCCTGGAATCAAACGGCTTCCTGGGCAACTACTTGGTGCCCCTTCTGGTAGATTGCGGATGCCTGCCCGAGGCCCGGCTTGTCTTCGACAGACTGGACCACCGCAACGAGTACTCCTGGACCTCTCTCATCTCTGGGTATGTCGAATCCGGGGAGTCGCAGCATGCCTTGGACATTTACCATATCATGCACCGAGATCATGTCCAGCCTAATTCTTACACGTTTGCCACCCTGCTCAAAGCTTCTGCAGATCTACAATCTGCAGACACAGGTCGAGAAATGCATGCTGACACGATCAGGTGGGGATTGGAAAGAGACTACTATGTTGGCAATGCACTGGTTGATATGTATGGCCGATGTAACGCCCTCATAGAAGCGCACGAGGTGTTTGATCGGCTGCCTGCTCGAAATATAGTCTCGTGGACTGCACTGATGGCTGGATATGCTGAACATGGATACAACCACGAAGCACTTATATGTTTTGAGCAGATGGAACTTGCCGGTGGACTTCCAGATGGTCACATTTATGTTTGCTGCTTAAAAGTTTGTGGCAGCATAGGATCCCTTGAAAAGGGCAGGCTATTTTGTGCTGAGATTACTAAGAGGGGGTTGGAGAGAGATCCTTTTGTTGGCAGTACGATGGTCTACATGTATGCAAAATGTGGCTCACTTGTTGAAGCACAGGTAGTGCTTGACCTATTGCCAGTTCGGAACGCTGTCTCATGGACAGCATTGATTGCTGGGTATACTGATCGAGGGTTTGGTGAGGAGGCACTCAAGCATTTAAAAGAAATGCAGCTGGATAATATGTCTCCTGCTGCTGTCACGTATGCATGTAGCTTGAAAGCTTGTAGCATTGTAAAACATCTAGAATCAGGCCAAGAGATACACAATGAGATAATAACGAAAGGGTTGGAAAGGGACCATACTGTTGCCAACACATTGGTAGACATGTATGGAAAGTGTGGTGCCCTTATTGAAGGACGAAAGGTTTTTGAGGAACTTCCTGTCAAAGATGTTGTATCATTGACAACACTGCTGAATGGTTATGGCGAGAAACATCAAAATGTGGCATCAGTGCACCCAAACACTTATACATTTGTTGCCCAGTTGAAAACTTGCACAAGGATGAAAGACATGAAGACAGGACAACAAACGCACTGTGAGACCATCAAAAAGGGGTTGGAGACGCATCCCTTTATTGGCAACACTTTGGTGGACATGTATGGTAAATGTGGTTTGCTAGCAGAAGCGCAAAAAGTTTTTGACAGGATCTCTACTCATGATACGGTATCATGGAATGCGCTCATTGCAGGATATGCAGAACATGGGTGTAGTGACCGAGCATTAACTTGTCTTGATCAGATGGTGCAAGATGGTGTGCTTCCTGTTGATCTCACCTTTGTGTGCAGCTTGAAAGCTTGTGGAAGCACAGGTGCTTTAGAAGAAGGTCGACAACTACATGCTGAGATAGTCATTGGAGGACTGGAGAGAGACCTTTTCGTAGCCAACTCATTGGTAGACATGTACGCTAAGTGTGGTTCAATTGCAGAAGGGCTTCATGTTTTTGACAAGCTGTCTGTTCGAGATATTGTTTCTTGGAATACCCTGATAAAAGCATATGGTGATATTCATGCTGGTGACATGGCCATAGACTGCTTTGAGGACATGCAAGAGCAGGGTGTCAAGCCTGATTGTATAACTTTTACCTGTCTCCTTGTTGCCTGTAGCCATGCAAACCTGGTTTTGAAGGGCCAGGAGTATTTCAAAGTAATGACAGAACATTACAAGATTGAGCCTTTGCTGGATCACTGTACTTGCATCGTTGATCTTCTTGCAAGAGCAGGACATGTTTGTGAGGCAGAGAGATTTGCAGAATCAATGCAGTGTCTTTCATCTGAAAGCATTCTCAGGACTTTGTTGAATGCCTGTAAAAATTATGGCAAAATGGACTTAGGCCAGAGGTGCTTTCAACAGCTTGTTCAGTTGAATAAGGAAGATGCTACCACATACTTACTGATGGCAGAAATCTATGCGAGTTCTGGCAGGTTGGATGATGCAAAGAAAATAGAGGAGATGAGGAAGCAGGCAGGGGCAAAGAAAAAGCTTGCAATAGCTTCTATAGAGACAAATAAGAAGATGCATGAGTTCGTTGTAGGTCACCATCAAAGCAAGGATATAACGACGAGGGTAGATATCTTGAGTTCGCGTATGAAGATTCAAGGATATGTACCAGTTTTGGATCTTGTATTAACAAACAAATTTGATGAAAGTATGGAAGCAACATTGTTTCAGGTTGTAGTTAATAATTCTTTTGACATAGCTTGCCATAAATCAGAGGATAAAGTGTACAATGATTGAGTCTGGGTAATAGTTGATTTTAGACAATCCTAAATATTCTCCACTCATTTATGCACATAAACGTTATTTGCTTTGACAGCCCCAAGCATTGTCCACTCATTCTGACATCCCTAAATATTGTTCCCTCATTCCCACAGGTATTAGTAGTAAAGATTGATTTTTAGCATATTAACTTGAGTTCCATGTTCAGGTTTGAATGTGCCGGCTGATCTGGAGCAATGATTTGGCTAAGATCAGCTTAGAAATTCTTTAACACCTGATAATTGGGTTCAGCTGATCCTGCACTGTAATGTTTATGCCATGCAAGCACTCCCTGCAAATGGAACCTGCAAAAGATGTTCTAGAGGACACATATGTTGTTAAAAGCATGAAATAATGCCTTGAATGCATATGCTTCACATAGCATGTGCGAGTGCAAGTCTTTCAAGACTTTTGTAATGAGAAAGGAAATTATGTAAGGAAGCCTCATGTGAGGGACTAGTGTAATCCCTAAGTAGTGCTCCTACTTCCACTAGTGCAATCCCTAAGTAGTGCATCTACATACATCA